>NC_139344.1:329467086-329814586 GCF_055883805.1 Amblyomma maculatum
AGTTATTTTTTGCCATCGCTGTTAGGTGGCAACGCAACATCACTTTTGTATCGAGTGGCGAAATCATGAAACACATAGATGCCACAAAGTTATAAAGTAATAAGGACTTCTCAAAATGAAACTGAAGTGTTATACACTCCAAGCAACCCCGCTCTCTTTCTTCCCTTTCTTCTTAATTGCCGAGGTTAGAGCAACTGACTTCATTCGTAGACACATGCAGAGAGCCTTAACCATGCATTCATCCACCGCGACGTACTGCGTGAAAGGATGCGAATGCGCTGGAAAATCAGGTGCGCGTAGGCATTTGTTTATTAAACGCAAGGTACCCGATTGCGATGCCAGTGCACGTTAAAGATCCCCACATTGGACAATCTCAAATGTCGCCAGGATGGTGCATCGCAGACGTAATCGCGCTTCGCTTGACTTTGTTTTAGCCGACTGATTAACACAGCGCTATGGAAAAAGGACACCATAACAAGAGAACACGAAAGACAGTGCAGGCGCTGTCTGTCTTGTCTTGCGTGTTTTGTTTTTTTCTGGTGTCCTTATTCCATAGACTGTATTAATTTGTCACGAAAAAAAAATTATGAACCAACTAGCTTAGACCAAAATCCTATACAGCTGGTGCAAGACGTGGAATGAATAGACCAAACGAGGCACCTACAATAATATACAAGCGCTGTGTAGACGCGTATATTTCGATTACTATAGAATTCCATAAGGCTACTAATGATACAACAAATATAGCAGTGAAAGTTGTCTTGTATATAGATAAGAACAATGTCTTACTTTTCAAGGAGTCAAATATGCTCGGCGTAGATCCGTTGGTGTCGCTACACATTGTTAGACGAGATGATACGTTCGTCCTCAAAGAGGCGAATATATCACAGAATCCTCATTAGCGTCCTTTATTGAATTTTTATTTGCCAATACTGGAATAGAGCACTTCCAATGCGACGGCGCGCGCGCTCTCGCACGCCCTGAGCATCGCCGCCGAATGAGCGCAGCGGGGGGGACAGCATTGCGCTGAGTTATTGGCGACAGCGGAATTGCATAAGCGGCCTTTATGCCCTCGGTCGTTTCAACGCCCACCTCTCGGCTGCCGCATGTTCCTCTTCGTAAATTCTGTAAAGAAAAACAAGAAAGAAAAAAGGCAGAGAGAAACAAAACGCGCCGGGTCACGGGGAGCCCAGATACCGTCTATAAAGGCGGGAAGAAGAACCACCACCTATCTGCGCACCACTCATCAATTGTCCCCGAGATGCCGGGCAAAAAAAAAAAAAAAAAGACGACTTGGCGAACAAGCAGCGGTGGTGTATGCGCATTCGCCACATCCCGCAGAGCGCGCGGGGGCAAAAGTACAAGCGCCACGCGGATGCCGCGGCTCAATGCTGCTGCTGCATTCGCCGGAATCTGCGCCGCGCCCCGAAACTAATTTCCACGAAAAGGTCCCCAAATAGGTACAAACTCGTGAATCGAGACCCCGCAATGGCCCCCTCCCTTTCGTGTCGGGAGGAGGTCGCACGCCCGGCAAGAGCATCTCCCTTGCACGAGAGTACGCTGGTCAGCAGCGACGACCAGAAAGAGCGCGCCACGGCACTGAGCGAAGAAAGGGCACTCGAGGCCAGAGGTCATACTCCGCGCGTCGCGTTCCTGTTATAGATTTATGGGGGCCGAGCTCGCGATGTTCGGCTACCGCCTCCTGCGCAGTGGTGTCTCCGCGGCGCACGCCGGCAGAAATCCGCAAAGACACAGAGAGACAACGCCACGGCATCAACTTGCCCTCTTTCTCCGCCGCGCAAATTCATATCACGCCGAGCAGGGGCACCCGCGCATATGTCTAGGCTACAGGCATAAGCTTCTCCCCCTTTCTTATTCCTTCCCCTGTCGACCTCCCTCTCTTCCATGTCGACAAGCAAGCCCTACGTAGGGCTTCTTTCCTCTCAGGTGACTGCTAGCCCCACTGTGAACGATGCGCGAGACTGGACGTGTAGCACGTCTATCTTTCAACATTCTTCCACCGCCGCCATCGCCGGCGCTGTGCGCGCAAACTGCCTGCCCGCTGCGCCGGTGCCGGCTTTCCACTGCCTCCTCATCCCCCCCTCTGCCGCTGCCCCGGCATCGAAAGACACGATGCATGCTTCTCTTCGATCGAAACTTCCGAAATTTTCGGTGCTGTCGATCCCGGGAGAGGCTAGCCCGCGGTGTACGAGAGGGCAGGAGGGGGGGGGGGGGGGGGGGGGAGTAGCAGGATGAACGGACAGACCAGGGTAGCATAGCCGCACCACTATAAGATGCGTTGTTGGTAGTAGTAGCTCCTGTTGCGCGCCGGGCGTCGGTTTCTGCGGTCCGACAGCGAGAACGACAGCTCCGGGACCCCCCGTCGGGCCGGTGGACAAGACGATGGATTCAGGGCGCCTTGCGGCGAACTTTCCTTGTATTTTTTTAATCTTTGCTGCTGGAGCCCACGGCGTCGGCAGCAGCAGCAGCAGCGGCCCAAAGCACTGCCCTTCGCTTGTACACGGGCGAAAAACTGGGAGACAAGTCAACGCGGCTGGGGGTTACAGGCGGCCGACGCAAGAGAAGACCGTCCATTCATTTCACCGCGAGAGGCCACACGACGTTGGGATGCAGGAACCGCGAGGGGCATCCGCGTAGCGTTTAAAAGCTAAGAGTCCGGAGCAGGGAAAGGAGGGAGGGGGTGACAGCACGTGTGTGATGCAGTGGGGGCATGGCCGTCGGTTGCTCGAGCACCACGCAGGCCTGTCGTCGTGGCTACCGTGTGTCATCTGGTCCACGCGACGGTCGCTCCTGTTTGGTGACCGCCGAGGTCGAGGTACTCCTATTACGCGGGAAGCAGGATTGTTCAGGCGCTACCCTGGCGCGCGTCTTGAAAAAGAGCAGCCTGGCACGCAATGCCCTCCAGGAATGTCTCTTGCCTTGCTGGCCCGCATGTGCATGGCCCGCAGGATGTCTCGAATAAGATAGCATCGCGCGATTGGACGTCGCGGCATGCATGCCATGTACCGTCTGTTCTGGCGGCACGAACTAATAGCGAGAGGCCTTTGGGAAAATGCTCATTTTCGTCACGAGTCTGCAAACTTAAATCGTGTGCTCGTCGACGCGAAATCATACAGCTGCATTAAGTTATTGCATGGTGGGCAAGCACAAATATTCAAGTGGTTAAGAGGCGCTGTACCTGGATGCAAAATGAGCGCATGCCGTCAGCAGCCGTCAACAGCCGGAAATTGTCGCTTGTCCCTTCCCCTTTGTTTTATTTTCAAGCTATTACACTGCTTCAGTAAAACGGGAAACCGGCAATAAATCTGTCAGATATGTTGATGACAATGCCGATTCCGGCCCATCAGACAGATGAAACAACAAGCGTGCGGCATCGCTATGGCTCGTTTAACGGTGTTTTCGATGATGTACGCGCCTCGCTAACGCACTGTTACCTCGTCAAATGGCTCTTCCAAGTTCCAGCCATCAGCAACAATGAATCCTCTCCCAAAAGCGCTGCTGCCAGGCGGAACGGAGGTCGCTCACACCACGGATAACTCCTCCCCCTGTTTACGCTACGAGAGATAGGTATTTTTCACCTGGTGTCGGTACAGTACATTCACAAGTGCGGCGACAAATACTCCCAACAGTCCCTTGTTATCCCAATTCCAGCGCTGCGTGCCGTCGATCCGACAAATATGCAGCGTCCGCCGGCACCCTAAAGTGCAACTTCCATAGGCATCGACGTGTACGAGCGGAAGACACGCATTCCTATAATGAGAAGCCAAGTGGCGGAAGCCATCGGATATACACACACGAGCAGCGGGTCTCAGAGACAGCGTGTCATCGACAATGCATATCTGCAGCGCTATGATGTACACTCATCTAAAAACTAAAGAGTCGTGGACGGATGTGCGGAAAGGTCGTGAACTGTGTGCGCGCTGCTGGAAGGGAAGCCCGCCAGGTGTGAGCGCGAAAAATAAGGGCCCTGCACGCATGCGCAAAAAACAATACAAGGCCACTGATTTGTGACGAAACCTTGTTTACGCCCTTTTTATGCGAGGTTCACAGCTCTCCTATAGCTATCCGGGGTATCGCCCCCCCCCCCCCCAAAAAAAAAAAAAAAAACAATAAAACGCTTCAGCGTCACCCACGGCGTGCCCGCCAGGCACAGACACCACGCATTTCGATATACGCCACAATAAAAAAAAAAAAAAAAAAAAAAAAAAATCGGCGTTCGAATGTCGAAGTGGATATGCGTGTGTGAAAAGAGTTGTATTTGATGGATTATATTCAAGGTGGTTGATCATTTGCGTTTCCTTTTTTTTTTTTTTTCTTCTTCTTCTTTGCTAGGTTGCTCCAGTGAACTCTGTGAAGTATATATCAAGAGAATAAAATGTGTGAGAAAAGACTGCAAACCACTACGTGCTGCATTTTCCCGCTTTTTGTTGTTGAAGCGTGCCTGGTGTATGCTTAACCAGAGAGCTATTTAAGCAAACTAAACTAATGAATTCATGAATTGGTGTGGCTACATTGAGGTGCAATGCAGTTTAAGTACGGTTCAAGAAAGGTGATACACAAGGAACAGATTAGCCACCGAAACATTTCACTATATTTAAGGGAAAGTCGTGCCCGCCATGCATAGTTTCTTGCGTAGTGAGCTGTGCCACGGAAGCTGCCCTGCAAGGTATCGGCGAAACCTGACTTACACGATTGACAACGCGAAGTCGAAGCAAACAAGAAAGAGAGCGAGGGAATGGAGGCAGGAAAACCTCTCTGAGTTATGGGGTTCCTCTTGAAAAACGTCTCGTGTCCCGCGTCAACTTGTCTTTGCTCGCAGTTGGAGAGGGTACCTATAGGAACGGCAGTTCGTTACACGCGAGAAACTCGGGCCATGAATGGAGAAAAATGAAAGCTCCCGAAACAGGCTGAGTACAGAGCTCATGCAATCACTGCCTGCGGAGTTAGTGTCTCCCGTCCCTCCCAGAGTGCACATGCATACAGCGCGTATATACGCCGAACACATACCCCCCGTGCCGTCTCTTTAATTTGGTCAATTCCTAAACGGGGGCCTGCGCCTTCAACTGTCGGAGGGGGCTTCTGGCTGTCGCTACTATATATCGCCCCGGCTTCGTTTCATTTTTCTCACGAGCGTAATGAACGCAGCAGCGGGAAGCGACGTTAACGATGCATGTCCACGCTCTGTAAAATATTGTCTTTCAAGAGCGTGCTCGAACCCCCCACCGCATGTACGACTACACTAAGATGCAAATAACTGCTTCCCCTTCGCTGTGTTCGTTTTGCACGTTGCGTCGGACTCGCTCGGCGCCAAGTTCAGGCGCGCCGTCACTGCCCAGGTAAGGCGAGAAGTATAGCACATTGGGAAATCATTGCAAGCATGAGGCTGTTCGGCGTGGCGTCACTGGAAGGCAGTATGCGGGAAAGCAAGGCTTATATTTTCTTTCAAGTTGAGTCGTGCTTATACCATTATAGTTAGTGCATGTTAATGTTTTTCGTCCCAAGGCGACATCTTAGGCCCTGTGTCTATTCCTAGTTCATAACGTCTTTTACACATATGGCAAGGCCACATCGACCGCTGTGCCACGGCGAAAGTTTATTTACCACGCAAAGCTATGCCCAGTTCCTTCTCATATATCGCCTCGATGCATCAGCCCGAAGAGGAGAAAAGGCCTCCGGCAAGTTTCACTTACTGATCTACAAATGACTTTACTTTAGCTTTATTGAAATAACTTCAACTACAAAACGCGTTGAAACGTTTTTGAGACATAACGGTGACCTACATTTCATCAATATATTATAGTCTGGTTTATCAGATGCCGAAAACGCATACACGCTGCCGCGTGTTTTCAATGGTCATTTTTGCGGCTGTTGCTCTTGAAGCAGGAACTTTCGTTGTACCCCCGCCCACGAAACCATGCAATGCATACGTGACACGTTCAAAGAAGATATTGATTGATGCCAACTGAGTCTGCGCGTTTGTCTCAAAGAGACTTCGCATATATGCTGTGTTCGCATGCACTGCATTGGTATTATGCTTTAAGTGCGTATACGAATACACACTCACTAAGAGCAGCCGAAAAACTTTTTGGATTTTCGGACATCTGGAAGTGGACTTTTTTAGCGTTCAACATGATTTCGCTTTCAAAATTTATCAGCTGAAGGGGAGCAAGAAACGTCAGTCATTGGCAGCGGCGAAGTAAATTGCAAAAAAAAAAAGAAAAAAGAAAAAGCGAAGTTGCGAAAAAAAAAAAAACTGTTTATTAGGAATGGAAAGGCTTATTTCTTTATTCTACTTGCACTGGCGTCGCAAAGCACACTGTCGTCCTGTTAATCGCAAAATTAATCACAAATCATGTTAGCTCTCCATATTCTTATTGAGGGGGTCACAGATACAAGTCATTTTTGTGAATCTTGCACTACTGCAGATGGTGTCCAATTGGAACGTTCCGCTCAAGGTCCACAGAGTTTTTCCGGTAAAGTAAAAAAAAAAAAAAAAAAAAAAAAAAGGTTCAAGCATATAGAGATCGTCTCAGTGCCAGTGCACACCTATATATTCTCCCAAATCCTCATCCACACAGCGTTTGCTTTTCCCTTGGAGTAATGTATTCACTGCACGTACAGCCATCACTGACCGCAACAGTTCAATACGTGGAGCCTACAGCATATACCGTGCATGGTTCCGAGTGAATTAATGTCGTGGATGTAGGGGCGCGCCCAGCTACCAACCACACCAGCTCTTCCATGCTTCCGGTGCAGAAGCGTCCTCCGCCTAGATTCGCCGCGTCGAAGCCTCGCGATGCAGTGCTGAAGGTATAGGCCTTCTCGCACCCGAACTCCGCGCCATGACGGGCGCACACTTTGCGGGGTTTGAATTAACGGCCACGGAATTATTTTCTTTTTTTTTCTTACCGCGCCCTACGGAGGGTTATAGACGGTAAGACATATACAAAGCATAGTGAGAAAGCTAGAACAATTGCCGTGTTTTCTCAGGCACTACAGACAGCAGCAGTTGTTTTATAAGCTTTTCGGATACCGAACTGGAATAGATACACTTTATCTACAGTAATAATCAAAAATAAAAAGCACTTTCGCCTGCATTAGTGAAGAACACGTTTCAAGTAGCCTATCTGTGCTGCATAAGCAGCGCCGAGTTACGTCCGGCAAGTGCCTATTTCATGGTCTAAACATTCTGTCTTCATACATGACGGCGCGAGCCGTGTGACGTGCTGTTAAAGTCAGACTGGAAAAGAGTTCAGATTTTGCAGATCGTTTCTTACTTATTATTTTTTTTTTTCCTTCGCCGGCCAGACTACGAGTATGTCATATTATAGCGTTAATGCTATTCACAAAAATCCTACGGCAGAGCCTGGGGAATTTTCTTCCGTGTGAACTAAAACCACAAATTATTGTGCGTGATGAGAACTTAACAGGGCATATATAGCGAAACATGCAAATGCACGGACGGCGCCTACACCTTCATTGTGGTGTGGCATGTTAAGCTTCAGGCAGGCGTGACGCCTGTGCAACAGTGCAGGCCATAATACAAAATAAATAAAATAAACAAAATGCCCTATAGATATAGTTTAGCACATAGGGGGCCTAACAAAAGTTGCTTCGTCCATACTCTTCCAAGAAGGAATTAACAAATTTTAGATGAGGGCCAGCAACGTTCTTTCCGTGTGGGAACCGGCATTTTTTATAGCGTCGGCCCGTTTCGTTGCGTCAGAAGTGACGCTGCATTGTCGCAAATCACTCCATCTACTGTGTCGGTTCGTTTCCATACAGTGGACCCACTCGGGGACCATCAGCCCAACTGCCTTCTTAATACCGGAGGCCCACGCTCACTCTGAGTGTGGAAGAAGGGCAAAGGAAGCGGCCTTACAGCGGGACAACTGTAAGCGAGAAAATGCGGGTGGATACGTTTCCGGCGCTGATGGCGGATGGCCGCAATATAGGTGGCTTGGCGGGATGCGCGCTGGCGCGAGCCAACACCGCTCCCCCGCCGGGAGGCGGCGTGCGGTGAAGCGGCTCGAAAGGGGGCTTGGTCTCTCGGCCCTAATTAATTAGCCGCCGCTCTGAACGGAAACGAAGCGCGCGCGGCTCGATTGCGTGGTTTTATTTGCGCGCCGCCCATACGCTGTTGCTCGCCCAGGCGCGCCTACTGCGAGACGAGTGGGTAAGGCTTGGAGCCAAGAAAAAAGAGCAGTAAGGTAAGAAACGGATACCTCGTCGCGTTTTCAACCGCTTTCCGCCCACGTCACAGGGCAAGCTCCTGTGGTGATGACGCGCGTTTGTTGCATTAAATGACTAGTGTTGAGCGCGAAAGCCGTTGGTCTGAAAATTTACGCGCACTTATGAGTTTTCGGTTGGTTCGCCAGGCCAGAAACACCCGTGGTAATGACTTTTTTTTTTTTTTTTTTAATGGCTGCTAGTGCAAACGGCTACTCCGTGTCCCAATGAGCAACTCGAAACACATACGGAGCAGGAAAATAAGCCACACCCTTGTACACAATGCAACATACAGGGCATCGTTATATTTAAAGAATTAAGAGCAAGCCAGAGAACTCGCAATGGAAAAAAAAAAAAGCATAAGCCCAAATGGATGGATTATATTCTCAGGTATGCAGCGACGTGCACTAATCGATAGGTACCGACCATCATGTCGCAGAGAGACGAAATTTTAGTGACGCAATGGAATGATTCAGATAAAAAGCGGCATTATATTTTGATGCTGCCCCCATATCAGTAAAGAAGCGCGAAAAAAGTTCTTCCTCGCACATACTGCTGCTGCCACTTGCAGGGAGAGCCAGTTCGTTGCGACAGCTTGCACACCGATCACGCCACTGTCGCGACATTTATTTGCTGTTTTTCTTCGCTAACTCACATACCTCTGTTGTTTCCTGCGCCTTGCGCTCCAGGCGCCAACCAGCAACAGGCTTTTCGCCTTAGAACCACCTTCCGCCGCTAGCATCACGAACGCTTGCGCGATAACGAACCGAACTGTGGTGATATTCCTCTGCTAATCTCAGCCGTTTTTCTTTTCTTTTTTTTTTTTAGCCACCTGTATTAGAATGAGCGTATTAGGATGGTCTAATAGCGCAGAGACTTGCAACATATACGTGCCGCCTGCACCACATGCGTTTGATGATATACCATCGATGCCTTCCTCTCTACGGCACTTGCCACCGAACAAAGTTCCGGAGGGGGATATAACATCGTGCCCGTAGAGAACAGGCTTGCAACACAAAAGGATCCACAGCTGCGCGCCCTTGTAGTGGTTTCCTTCCACATGCTTAGGATTTCGAAAGGTGTATGTGCTGAATCCAGTCGCAGATGTACAGGAAGGGCATACCACGTGACTTCCACGTTGCCTCGACTTCCGCGTTTCTCGTGTCAACTTAGGGTTTGTTAGGTATAACGAGCCAAACATCGGGAGCGAGGCACGTTCCATAGAAGCCGCCTTCGTCGAGACAACACTTCATCAATGTGCTGTGCAAACTCACATCTGCAGCCCTACTGGCAAGCTCTTAGACTGTAGTATAGTTGTTCACTGCGTATCCGACTAAGGACTGCAAGCTGTGTCGGAACCTCGTACACGAATTGCTTCCCTGCGCAATGACGACTCTCGCAAGTGCAACCTTTCCCTGTTGTGTGCATCTAGGCAGTCGAGACATAAACTTAGCCTCCCACCTCCCTCAGTAAACATGCACTTCGGTGGTTAGCCAGGTTGCATAAATGGAGCAGTTGACGGCCCAGCTGTTACAGGATCGCCCCGTGCATCATCTCGGAGCCACTTAAACCAGAACGACCGACCATAGAAAGGGTCCACTGCAGGTTTTCCACGATCTGCGCATTGTGGCTCCTTGAGACAGTCTCAAGTGCCGGCACAAGTCGTTGTTGTATATGCCGCTTGTGCCGTCTATATACAAAACACGTAATGGAAGGCCCACGCGTCATCTGGTGCTTTCGGCACGTGGCAGTGCGTTGGCCGTGTACACAACGGGCGTTTTCCTCAGAGCGACGACCTTTCCTTCTTGTTTTACTCTTTTTGTCTCATAACAAAGCCGTCAAAACACTGCAGAAGCGTTGGTTCACGTATCAGCGTGGTCACGCACAGCGGCACCTTATTCCACCAGGGGAGCGTTGCCCATCTGGGAAACACGGCTTGCAAAACGAAGTGCCTCTCACTTGAATACGGCGCGCGTGAGTGTCATTTGTTTTATTGTTGTCATTCAGCCCAGGGACGGCATAAGGCCTGCGGGTACGCAAACATTTAAAAGAAATGCGTCGAAGAAACTACGCGTATGCATAAAGTGTTAGTGTGCTTGCGCCTGGTGGTATACGAGCTTGTACCTTGGGCACAATGAAAGCACGAAATGCCTAGGTTCGCTGTATACTGTATGTTCCCTGTTCCTGTGCTATCTCTGCGTGTGTCCGCTCGCCGTCTATCTCTTTTGTCTTCACCCCTCAAAGCTTTTCGCCGTGTATGAGTTCAAACGCTGTTTGAGCTGAATCAGCTTGTACTCATCGCCAGCCTTTTCGACTTTTCATGCAAGCTACGAATTCGCTAGAAAGCATTCTTTTCTGTTCACTTCCGTGGGCAAAAGTTTTGTACTGGAATGTTTTTTCGGGTGGTGAGGATTTTCATTC
The DNA here is from genome assembly GCF_055883805.1 of Amblyomma maculatum. Lineage (NCBI taxonomy): Eukaryota > Metazoa > Arthropoda > Arachnida > Ixodida > Ixodidae > Amblyomma > Amblyomma maculatum. The sequence goes on from NC_139344.1 coordinate 329,477,758, forward strand.
CATGTATCGCAGGGAGAGCTCACATCCTACCCTTGGGTACATCCTCAGTTGTATGTAATGAAGACTGACGAAAGTTGTACTGATGTAAAATGTGTTCAACTGTATATCGCTAAAAAAGATATAACGGGGCAACTTAGAAAGCGTGCATGAGGCGGAAAGAACATCTTTACGAAACGGTGAAGGAAAAAGGAAGTGGTGTGTTTTTATACACAATACCACTATTATTCTGCATGTACATGGAGAGCACTGTCCTGTTCTTTCTGAAAAAATGAGTGAGTGAGTAAGTTTAATTACAAATGAGCTGTCACGAACGCCTATTCAAGCGAGCACATGATACTTAATTATCAGAGATAGGTTATAGGGAAATATGAAGCCTGCTTAAATGCTGGAAAATGTGCTTTCCTACACTAACTGCATTCCCGGATCACCAGCTAACCTTTAACTTTGCTCCTCCGCAGAAACACAAAACCATCTGCCTGTTAATCGAAAATTAGCTGTGGTAATTCTGGCGTCTATGAGGAAGCCCATGGGCATGCGATACAAACTTCCGAGCTCTGTCACATTGTCGCCGCACGGACAGACGTCCCGAACGCACGCAGCCCCAATGCGCAGATAGTTCTGCGAGCCGCCTGGTATGCCACCATCCGCGTGTAGGTCGCCTCTTCCTCTCCCGACCTCGGCGCAATGACAATGATCGTAACGACCCATTAATCGCACTTCCAAGTACACAGCACGCGTGCGCGTACACCCCTAATTAGCAGCGAAGGACCTTACAGCGCCGCACTGTCTCATACGCGGACCACAGAGAGTGAGAGAGAGAGGATGATGAGAAGGCAGTGGGGAAGGGTAGTACAACAATGCCTCCGGCGCCAAGAGCGAGATCATAGCTTCAAAGATAGCGGCTCTTCCCAGCGACCATCAGGAAATAAAAGAGAGACACAAGGAAGAGTGCCGGACGGGAGACGGCTGCCGCTTGTCGCGTGCTCGGCGGAGATGCTGCCGTTGAAAAGACCGCCCAACGAGCGCAGGAATCCGACTGCGGCGCACGGCTGTTATGGACGAGGAGAGAGGTGGCGGCCCGACGGAGGAGAGCGCGCCGCGCAACCATCCATCACGGGCGGTCGCATGCCGCTCTATTAAAGTCGTTTCTCGTTAAAAGGAGCTGCGCGGTTGGGCGACGTCTGTGGCGGCGGCCACCGCGACGGGCCCGCATGCATTGTTTGTGCGCGATGCGTCTCGGCCGGCGACAAATGTGTGGTTCAAGCGAGCTGCCGTTTTTACTTGCCAGGCGCCTCCTGGAAGCACGGCCTGTCTGGGGCGCACAGACATGATGGTGTGATGTGGAGGAATGGTGAAGGGAGAACAAAAAGAGCGGAGGTGAGGAAGAGAAGGGGGAGGATCGTCGGCGCCAGGAGCGTAGAAAGCAGTTACTCCGTACGAATCGCCTATCGCTTTCGCTCCTATCTGTACTTCCCGGTACCTATCATTTCCCAGTCTCAAGTCCCTGTTATTTCCGCCGGCCACAACTAGGATGCTTCATTACTAGATGTCAATAAACGCGGCCGCTCACTATCCATGGCTCCTGTTATTCATCCATATACTACTACTACTACTACTACTACTACTACTACTACTACTACTACTACTACTACTACTACTACTACTACTACTACTACTACTACTACTACTACTACTACTACTACTACTACTACTACTACTACTACTACTACTACTACTACTACTACTACTACTACTACTACTACTACTACTACTACTACTACTACTACTACTACTACTACTACTACTACTACTACTACTACTACTACTACTACTACTACTACTACTACTACTACTACTACTACTACTACTACTACTACTACTACTACTACTACTACTACTACTACTACTACTACTACTACTACTACTACTACTACTACTACTACTACTACTACTACTACTACTACTACTACTACTACTACTACTACTACTACTACTACTACTACTACTACTACTACTACTACTACTACTACTACTACTACTACTACTACTACTACTACTACTACTACTACTACTACTACTACTACTACTACTACTACTACTACTACTACTACTACTACTACTACTACTACTACTACTACTACTACTACTACTACTACTACTACTACTACTACTACTACTACTACTACTACTACTACTACTACTACTACTACTACTACTACTACTACTACTACTACTACTACTACTACTACTACTACTACTACTACTACTACTACTACTACTACTACTACTACTACTACTACTACTACTACTACTACTACTACTACTACTACTACTACTACTACTACTACTACTACTACTACTACTACTACTACTACTACTACTACTACTACTACTACTACTACTACTACTACTACTACTACTACTACTACTACTACTACTACTACTACTACTACTACTACTACTACTACTACTACTACTACTACTACTACTACTACTACTACTACTACTACTACTACTACTACTACTACTACTACTACTACTACTACTACTACTACTACTACTACTACTACTACTACTACTACTACTACTACTACTACTACTACTACTACTACTACTACTACTACTACTACTACTACTACTACTACTACTACTACTACTACTACTACTACTACTACTACTACTACTACTACTACTACTACTACTACTACTACTACTACTACTACTACTACTACTACTACTACTACTACTACTACTACTACTACTACTACTACTACTACTACTACTACTACTACTACTACTACTACTACTACTACTACTACTACTACTACTACTACTACTACTACTACTACTACTACTACTACTACTACTACTACTACTACTACTACTACTACTACTACTACTACTACTACTACTACTACTACTACTACTACTACTACTACTACTACTACTACTACTACTACTACTACTACTACTACTACTACTACTACTACTACTACTACTACTACTACTACTACTACTACTACTACTACTACTACTACTACTACTACTACTACTACTACTACTACTACTACTACTACTACTACTACTACTACTACTACTACTACTACTACTACTACTACTACTACTACTACTACTACTACTACTACTACTACTACTACTACTACTACTACTACTACTACTACTACTACTGTCGCTACTAGTACCACTTAGAGCAATACAATCTATGGCTACAGCTGTAGCAATCTGGTCAGGGAATGTCACGTAATTTATCCTGTCCTCGAGGTTGTTGTACGTATAGGCAAATGTTGACATTGACCGTGGAGAAAAAAGATCGTTCCCTTTGAAATCTGGAGGAATGAAATTAGAGCTTTCACCAAAATCGACCCAGACCTATTAGATGCAAAAGAGAGAGGAAAAAAAAAGCTATAAAAATAAGATGTTTAGCTAAGCTAGGTTTTAACAGTACGTTTATTGCAAAGCTATAAACACCGCGTTTAAAAAAAATAAGGAAGGCCAAAGAGCTCGCAACAAGAAAACTAAACCTGACGCAGTAAGATTGCTTGAAATTAGTGTACTGTATAGTGGGGATGCAAATGGCAGTGCTCATGAAATAATCAAATATATAATAACTACTGAGCCAGATGAACCCATCTCAGGGGAATGGGAGGCGCTCACACACACCAGGACCGTTTCACTAATTTCATGTAATCATCAAATCGGGGACATACACCTTAAGTAATGCCGAAAGTTGGGCGAGTTGATTAACGTTCATGATGCACCTTTTCGCGCTATTTTCCATTATGGACATACGCCTTACACGCAATTTCTATCTTAACATAAGTACAAGAGAATCCTTCGTGTTATTATGCGGGGAAGTAGTCGCCAAACACCGCCAGAAAACACATGGGACTTGAGAAAAACCATTTCGAATAACTGCGAACACATCCCATTACACTCGGTAGATTATGCAAGAAAACTGTGTTTTAACGTTTTCTTTAATAACTTACGGTTTTGAACAAGTTGCAATATTTTATTACTCGCCTGTTATCTTACTAGACACACCTACTTCTAGGCGAGTATAGGTATACGACATCCTTGCACTTGGCGCGCAATGACGGTGATTGCTTATGTAAAAAAAAAAAAAAAAAATCGTTGAGGTTTAACCCTGCTAAGTGTATACTATTTACCGAGCGAGAGCGTCGTTTTGCGAGGTTTTGCTCTGTCTGGTTTAGGTTTAGACAACTATTAAATTGGCGAGACTGCGGCATCGAAGAAGCCGTCAACTACAACATGGAACACTTGATGCTGCAGTATCTACGGTCAAAGGTCAAGTGGTGGTACACCATATAGGCGGCAACAAAGTGTGAAAATGAAAGGCAACCGAACTAGGATAGCGGGACCTCGAACCTTTCTGTGCTCCGCGTCTGCTGGAGGTTTGCAGTCCCGACCGCATGAATGATATGCTAAAGAAAAGCACTCTCAGGAAATAGGAAAAACATAAGCCAAAAAATAAAGCACCAAGCTTATGATCAGTGGCCACCTCTCCGCGGTACGCCACGTCTGCGCGCCAGCGGTCATAATGGACAGAGAGCGCGGCCATCAATATAGCCGCCGCCATCGTATAAACGCGCGAAGCCGCTTGTCTACCCGGCGGTCCTGTCGGTATAATTACAAGCCCGCGGCGAGAATCGCACCGACATATTTATAGCGGCGCGCACGCGCCCTTGCCATCTCGCGACAAACCTTTATAAATGACCCAGTGCTGACAGGAGGCGTCCTCCCTCTTCCGAGGGGAATATGGGCTGGCATGCTGTTCAACTTCCGAAAGATGGTGCGGGATGCACGCCCTTAATTGCTGAAACAGCACTGCCTCCACCCTGATGCGACGTCTACACGCTTATGTGTGCTTCTCCGCGTATTTCCTCGCAGTGTGGAAAAGCTAATGGGTAGTTTTATTGTGTGCGCATATAACCGCAGCTTTACTCATTTTGGAGGCGTTGTTTGTAATTTTCTAAATTTTTATTTTGGTTTGGTTTGGCTCTACGCAGTTTGTCCCAGGGTGACTCAGTCTATGCGGGATGCCGTAGTGGAGTGCTCTGGATAGTTTCAATCACGTGGGAGACGCCGAGTGAACGACTCTGTGTGTGTGGTGGTTTGTGGGGTTGTTAACGTCCCAAAGCGACTCGGGCAATGCGAGACGCCGTAGTGAAGGACTCCGCAAATTTTGACCACCTTGGGTTCTTTAACGTGCACTGACATCGCTTTTCGACATGCTTTTCGCCTCCATCGAAAAGCGGCCGTCGAGGTCGGGATTCGATCCCGCATCCTTGGGAACAGTAGTCGAGCGTCGTAACCACTGCGCCACCCCGGCGTGTGTGTGTGTGTGTGTGTGTGTGTGCGTGTGCGTGTGTGTGTGCGTGTGTGCGTGTGCGTGTGCGTGTGCGTGTGCGTGTGCGTGCGTGTGTGTGTGTGTGTGTGTGTGTGTGTGTGTGTGTGTGTGTGTGTGTGTGTGTGTGTGTGTGTGTGTGTGTGTGTGTGTGTGTGTGTGTGTGTGTGTGTGTGTGTGTGTGTGTGTGTGTGTGTGTGTGTGTGTGTGTGTGTGTGTGTCAACATGACTAGCCATTGTTCGCAATTAACACGAGCGGACCTATAGTTTTCTCACTCATAGTGACGCCTTCCCGAGTTCCCGTCCGCAATCGGCCGATTGCTCGCGTCACCCAATTAGCGCGATGAACAATTAACGGTCGCACTGTTAAGCAGTCTTAACTGAGACGAGTAATCAGCCTAATCACCGCCGTCTAGCGTAAGTAAGAGCTTTTGAATTCTACAGAAAAAGGTTACGTGCCCTCTTTCTACTGTTGTCTGGCTTGTTTTGGTTTATGGAATTTAAAATCCGAAAGCGACTCAGACTATGCGAGACGCCGTAGTGGAGGGCTACGGAATTCTCGACCACCTGGCCGAGGTTCGTTAACGTTCACAGACATAGCACAGCACACAGGTGCCTTGCTTTTCGCCCCCATCGAAAAGCACCCGCCGCGGCCAGCAGTCGCTTCCGCATCTTTGATGGGCATATCAGTGGAGCATTCTAACGTATACTGCACCCCCACGGGGAGGCTCTGCTGTTGTAGAAATGCTGTTTTGTTGTTCGATTTGCTTTAACTGCACATAGTCTGTCACTGTATATAGCTCAGGATAACTGCGAGTTATGTAATAATGTATTTTTGTCTATCTCGTCCATATTTGCTCGTCACCGGCGCAATGCTAGCACGCAAAATTGAAATTTGTTTTGCTTGAGCGCAGCCTTAGCGGAACACGCTAATGGCAACACATCTGTATCCCGGCCCGAAACTCTCCCATTTCTTGCAGTTCGGATTAACGCCTCTCCCTCGCAAGTGTTCTCAATGGGCCGACCGCTTGTGTGGAAGGAGGGACGAAGGAGGACGGTACAGACCTACAACTCACAGCGCACCGAATACTTCGGTACCGCACATGCTCTTTACCGCACGCGTGTGTGTGTGTGCGTGCACGGGCACGAACAAGAGCACATACACAGATACGCTCACACGGGGAACGAGGTGGCAGCATCCTTGACCGATACAGCGGGGAGAAGTTACGGGACAAAGAAAGGAATTGAAAAAAGAAAAGAGAAGCATCGCCGAAGGACCACACTGTGTGAAGCTAGACACGTTTGCACAGACACACACAAGAATGGTTCCCGCTATACAGCGTATACAGCACTAAAGCAGCAAACACTGTCTGGCGCCTCGGCGGCCGCGCCGAACAGCCCGAGCAGAGCCCGCGCGCCGAGCAAGCAAGCGCGCGCGGAGTGCCGCCCCAACATTGACGCGCTGAATGCATTGGGAGTGGTCCGAGGTCCACGCTGCCGCGGCAGCGTGGCGCCGAACAACGGCCAAGTAGGCGCTGCCTTGGTTTTTCCTTGCAGAGGGTACAGCCCGGACAGGCTGGCCTACCCGTACAGTCAGCACCCGTTAGCTGGCTCGTGCGCAAACTCTGATGCGTTGAGAGGAATACGAAAAGAGAAATGAAAAACGGATGGGGAGCGAAAAATGCGACAGTATATACGGGGCCGAAGATGCGAATCCTGCGCATTCAAAGCGTCACCATTCGCAAACGTCTATACGCAGGAATCTTCTGTACCAGAATTTACCGGGCATAAGAGGCCCGTAAGGCCCATGGATCCTCGTTTTGTGTAACTGCGTGAGCCTGGACGTACAGCCATTGTCTAAAGTGTAAAGCTCGGGGAAGGGGGGGGGGGGGGGGGGGGGGGGGTCTACTTCTTAGCAGTGTAGTGGCCCTGATTTAGCATTATAGTGGAGGTCCTTCCAGGAGAAAAAGTCTTCTTATCAAGAGATTCGCAACGCTGGAAATGCATTACAAGCCACGCAACCTCTCCTTTTGCAATAAATGCTTTCCATATACAACAAAGTGGCTCAGAACCAAGCCACCTGGGATCTACATTTCTGACAAACAGCGCACAGTTAACCATCAAGCCTAGTGTTGGGTGCCTCCTTGTAATGCCCGGCCCCCTTGACAAGCAAGTTTAGTGTTGCGAAGAAGAAAATTCGGATGTTAGGTATGTACCTCAGTTTGCACGTATAGGAAGAGAGAGGTTGTTCCTCTGGGCGCATCGCTTCGCGTACACACACGATGACCACCATTATCATATTATTTTATACGCGCGCATTGATCTTCATGTACTATACTGTTAATCCATGGTTCACTATCACAATCGTATAATCGTCACTCTGGCGAGACTCGCAGAAAAATAGTACAATCTGAAGATACATGCATAGGTGCAGCAGCCGCATCAGTGAAGCTCAATAAATGCACCCACTGTCATTTCACTAAAGTATACTTTTAACCATGAATTGACTCAAATCAGAATGGTATATCGATGGATGTGTTTCAAAAAAGAAATAGTAAGGGGCATTGTTTTTAAGGTATTAACATTGTGTTTTGGACACCCGACGACCGAAACTCCCCAATGAAAAAGAGTATGTGCAACAACAAATAAGTACAAGGTTTTGTTTGTCGCATACGCAACAGCGAAAGCAGCCCCTAGGAGAGGTATTTTCTCTGCAGTAGGCTTAGTAACTAGTCTGTTGATATGGTAGTTAACGCGGGGCGACGACAGAGGCGACGATAATTATTTTAACAATGATAGCCGAGTGGCTGAGAAGGCGATAGATCTGACGTATATAGGTTTCCAAGCAGATGGCATAAATGACAACAGAAATCTCGCACCCGTATAAAAAGCCTTAATACTACTCTACACACGCCAGAACAGGCTTTTTGCCTTTAATTCTGCTGAAGCGAACCGTATATAGAGAACATACGCGCAACCTTCACACAACGGTTGCCCACTGCTCATCATAAGTCACGTGTGTGTAAGAACGCCGTATCGCCTTTCCCTTGTCACAGATACCATTCACGGAGAATGTTAACGCGCAGACCGATAAGTATATGACTGAATATGCCTATTATATATATATATATATATATATATATATATATATATATATATATATATATATATATATATATATAAACAGGATGTCACTCAATTCTGCCTTGAAGAAGGACGGCCCACCGTCCGAAACTGTTGGAATAAAAATAGATAACCGGAAAAGTTATGTGACATCCTGTTTGAATTTAACTCTGGCCCATTAGTAACAAGCAAACCATGTCTAAATATATATATATATATATATATATATATATATATATATATATATATATATATATATATAAATAGAGAGAGCATAGCAAACGAAGGGTACAGAACTGAATGAATGAATGAATGAATGAATGAATGAATGAATGAATGAATGAATGAATGAATACGCACGCCGATTCAGTTCAGAAGAAAGACAAAGAAAACTGCAGAAGCGCACACACGCTCCGACCGTACTCGCTGGCATCTGTGCGAGGAAAACGAGGAGACGCAATGCATAAGCGTATCCCACGCACCAGCTGTACCGATAGATGGTCGCACGTAACGCTGCGCACATTCTTCATCTGGAACATGATTCACGTTCGGCTTCGATGCGCCTGCGTGTGAGTGCGGTGCAGCCGTGACGTTCAGACGTATACAGAGCATACATGGCAAAATTACTTTTGAAAAGTAATTAAATTACATTACATTACTAATTACTTTGCTGCAGATAGCAGAAAAGTAATTAAATTACATTACTCATTACTGCTCCCCAAAAGTAATGAAATTACATTACAAATATTTCTACTGAGCAATTCAATTACTTCGAAATTACTTTCTAGTTTCCATAAATGCAAAAACTAAGTAAAGCTATTAAACAAAACAACTTGTTCTCCAGAGTATTCTAGTTGACTATAGTTCTGCTCAATCCTGTCTCTTTTGCCAATCCGTTACTCTGACTTCGGATTGCAGCACATCGTTCTTGCTTTCGCGCACTCTACTTTGTTGTCTATTGAAGGAGTGATGGTGCACTTTAGTAAAAGTAATTTCGAGAGGAATTAATTACTTTGCTGCGAAATTACTCCCAAAACGTAATTCACTACATTACTAAATTACCAAACTGAAAAAGTAATTCATTACATTACAAATTACCGAAAAAGTAATTAAATTAGAGTAATTTCATTACTGTAATTCAATTACTGCAATGTCTGATACAGAGGCCTTTAAGTAACGGCCGAACCCGCGTGCATCACACTTTGGGGGCAGATTTACCGGCGTCGTGGTAAAATTATTGCCTCAGTTTACACCGCAGCGCTCGTGTACATACTAAGGTGCTCTGGAAAGAGAGGGAAGAAATGAAGCTGTCTGTGGTACCTTGTTCTTTGTTTTTCTTGTTTCAAAAGATGAGACTTTAAATACTAACCGCTACAACGACCTAGGGGACTGTGCCAGTTTAAAGCTCTCGCGAATGACATTGTAATTTAATGTGGGTTCGAAAAGCCGCTGTTGAATTGCAAAACTGGAGCCTGTTGACTCCCTCGTATAAGGTTTACTCACCTCGGATTATTGAAATAGAGTCGGTGTTTCGAGAAGTGCAGCGCAGCAAATTTGTATTCATTTTTGTTTATTTTTTTTTTCCTATAGGACAGACGCTGTTCGTATACACATAATGACTATACATGTGCTGCCAGGATAGGCACCACTTGATTTAAGAACTTGCACGGCGCAGCACTCTGAATTCGCATCCTTGAAAAGCAAGCTCCGCCCTGCAGTTGTGAAAAAGTAAGACAAGAGGAAGAAAGAGACGAAAACAGGAGAAGTGAAGTGTTTTGCTTCTACATAACCTTGGGCGGATAAGCACGTTCGGAGAGTTTAAATGAACTGCATTGTGGGCTCAAGGACACCGGATGCAAACAAGCCGAAGAAACCACACGTTGCGGACGGAAGCGCTTCACGAATGGTGCTGCGTGTACGCGGGAATCCTGTACAGAAGTCGGTACGTCGTGAGCTGTCTTGCAGTTTCGTCGAGTGAAAACACTTCTTCAAATGCGTGCGCAAATCGTAATAGCGCCGGCGATGGAAAACACCATAGTGCACGAGCCGAGAAGAAACGCCCCGAAAGATACAAAAAGGTGATGAGGGCGAAATCGCGAGAAGATTAAGAAAGAAATGGCACGCGCTTCCTCTCGAAAGCGTGTGTGTGCGCGCGTAGTACGTGCTTGAGTGAGTGACTGAGTTGCAGACAATTCTAGGGAGAAAGTAATTTGGTTACCCCTGGTTAGTAACAGAGAGATCGAAACGAAGCTAAAACAATTGGATGTTGTAGAGATTATTCTGTGGGAAAGCAACCAACAACAACAATGAAAAGGGTCTATTAGAGCAATGCCTTGCTTTATGATTCCAGGGCGCGGCTTCCAAGACGCGTCTACACTAACCGGCGCACTTAAGATGGCGGCAAGGCACTGTTCGCGTGCTCTGCAATGTGATGGATTGAATCCCTCCTATAATATGAACTTGGAACGATGACCGCGTTCACCGCCAACGTTGTTTAGTCCGTCGGAAACATTAAAGATGACGTAAAAAAAGCTCAATATACTTAATCCTCAAAGCGATGTGGCAACTTCCTTCTGCCTTGGAAAAGCTTGGAAAAGCTTGTCAAACACGAAGAACAATTACTGGATGGAATGGGGGAAAAATAAACAGAAATAAATGGACACTAGAGCGTCGTGCATTCTGTAATGCAAACATGTACAGCATTTGTCAAAAGTTTAGTGTCCAGGGGGTCTGCTTTTGAACCACCTATAGTGGCGCTGATTTAGCATTAATGGAGGTCCTTCCTTTCGGAGAAAGTAGGACAAAAAAGAACTCTTGCTAAGAGATTCGGAACACTGGAAGGGCATTGCAAGCTGCATGAAGTAGCCCAGAAGCAAACTCCCTGGGCTCTACACTTTTGGCAGAGACTGTAAGTTTACGCGCACCAGCTATAGGCGATTAGCGAAGATTATTTCGGGGCGCCGTCTTCTCTCTCGCTAAAGCAAGCGATACGAAAAGGAAAAGAAAGGCACGTGTGCGCGTTCTGATAGAGGATCGCTCAAGAAACGCAAATAAGGCAATAAAGCAGCCATCTAGAGACGGTGAAAGATCGTGAGGGCGGAATACAATTGCCAATTACGTGCGCCGGAAAGGTACCCCCACAGCCATTGAGAGGGCTAATAAACAACGCTCCAGCCATGCGATCCGCAGTTCAGATACACACGGGAAGCGCGTTGGCCGTCTTTGACGGCTGGCGGAAGGGGTGGCGTATTTTGGAATAGCGCCAGGCCGATCAGAAGCGCATCTCACAGCTACCGCGACACCATGGCACCCATCCACGAGCCGTACATAAGAATCTATACAGAGATAATATAAAGAGAGAAAAAGAAAAACAGAGACGAATGACGGTGCTCTTTCTTCAACAAACGCGCATATTTCGAGTTCGCTATTGGCGTGCGTACGCAAACGGTTCGACAGCGAAGTTAAGACGGATATAGCCTCATTAGAGCGTGTGACGCGCATAAATTCGAAACTTATGCGGCGAAATGGTTCTCGATGACGCCATTAGACGCGTCGCTAAGGGGAGGGGGTGTGTACGCATGGTGTAAGGCTGGAGATCGAGTTATCGTCCTTGATTCGAGGAGTGAGTTAAGTTGCGCCAGCTTAGCGCGCACATATGCGTGCAGAGATGGGCGCGTGCTTGCAAGCGATAAGGGAGCATTGAAAGAACAAAGATAATCGTATACGTGCTCGAAGTATTGACACGATCGACGACTTTTGTATGGGCGATTTCTTTCCAGCTGGCTTTGTTTCCCAGCGATTACCTCTCGGTATACGAATGTGCTCGTGTATGCATTCGGAGATTCTTTGTTTCTGTTTATTTTATGCGATCATCTCTGTTTACCGTATGGGCTCACGTACAGTTCTCAGTTGATGGTGTGCCTGTGCACCGAGCATTTGATTAAGATACATCTGTCGCTTTAGGAGATGACGAAGACGATTACAACGCACGTGTGTGCAGAGCGGTTTGAGCCAGATGCTGCGGAGACAATCGAGACTGCGTGCCCTAATGCCTGTTTGCCGCGAATACAGAAATAAAATTATTAAGAGAACGCTTGCGAGAAATTGCACATGCATGCGTGGCTCCTATAGGCACATGAGTTTACGCTCCTCGTCAAGGTCTTACATTTGTGTTTCGGGATAAAACGAGTGGTTATCTCAAATCGAAGGGATCATCTGAGAGGAAATGTGTAGCTCGCAGTACACAGAATTCCCCATGCTCTTACAGGCAGTATCACCAAATACTGTCGTTCACGACTGTTTCAAGTCTTGTCGCTATAGATGCTGAGAATATGTATAGTCATTCTTACAACGGTCACTTTGTTCTGGCTGAGTCGAAAGACCGTTCGTATACGTCATAGACATAAGTTCGCGGAAAATAACTTATTCTTCCGTGTCCAGGTAAGGTATATCTATGCGAATCACTCCCCAGCATGCCTTTATGTGTTACATGTTTCGATCTATGTGTCGTATACGTCATACGTTTACATCAGGTGTGAACAGGGCTCCTGCGTGGCAGTCAAGCGTCCAATTTTCATTCGTTTGGTGGGTTACATTTAGCCAGACAGTTTTCGCTGTTTTTATTTATTTTATTTTTTTATCCAGACTGTACCGAAACCACAGAACACTAGAGAGGTGATATTTTTGGTGATTGTGGTAGGAAATGGGGATGCAGCGCTTTCACACCGTACGTGGATGGCGACTAAGGCCAGGAGAAAGGAGGAAAGGAGGGCAGCCAGCAGGAAAGCACAATGAAGCGCAACATGAAGCAGAAACAAAGCTTTAGGACCAAATACACTACAGATGTATAAACGCATTCTTCTACACGTGCGCTAATTTAATTCGAGACGGAAGGTGTACCATCGACTTGTATGAAACTCCTACACCTGCCAATTGCACGTACAAGCGTAACATATACACATACATACACGTGTACATGTATGTAGCAGATAAAAAAAAAAAGAGCGCGATCAAAATGGACCCTCCCGCTCCCTGACGGCTGCCTTGGAAGGACAAGCTCCCATTCATTGCATCCGTATGGAGCGCTGTCGTGACGCTGGGGCTATGGCGACCCGGCCTTCACTTGGTAGCGTGCAGAGACTCCGGGTTGAAGAAGGACTGAATCTTCGAAGTTGGTAAAATATGTACAAGCAGGTTTACTGGCACTTTGAGAAAACGTATTTACAAGAATATTTACATGAAGAAGAAGGGTACATCAGCAAAATGACAAGCGTTAAGAGTTCATAGCGAGAAGCGACTGGATGAGCCGTTTACCCAGGGCCCAGAGCGACATTTCGTGCTCTGCAGCGTCCTTAAAAACCCCCTATGTCCAGCCCCTCTCTGAAGATGCTGACCAACCAAATCCAGGGCACGCCCCTCAGGTATCGGCATCCAATCGAACACATCACTGCACTGATGGTCTGAAGCACTGACTGGTCCGGCATTCATTCGTTGGGCGTGATCACTTGTTGGCGGGAAAAGCTTGGGAACGGCGAGGAGAGGAGGTACATTTCTATTCTTCAGCAAAGAAACCACAGGCTGGTTCTGGGGGTTTTACTTCTCAGAAACCCGAGTGCACGTGGCGCCGCATAGGGCTCCCAACATGGTCCCTTTTCGACAATTGCAAATCTTTCCTGCATTCCCGGGAAATCACTTAATGGCCGTATGAGTCATGCTCTTCTCTTGTCCTGCACGTCAGCGGACATGTCACTCTGTCGTCTCCTTTGGATAGGAGGCATTCATCACTGGAGGATAGCACTTCTCGACTGGAAGGGTGAACAAAAGAAAGCACTTCCTGCTATTTCCCGCAGGGGGACGTTTCTTTGTGTTTTTCCAGACGTTCTCTTGACAGGGCCAATTTGGCATTTGCAGGTTGTCCACAAAGCAAAACATGCTTACAAAACAGGATTCCTGGAAACAGGCTCACTTAGAGCCAATGGACCATCACCACATATTCACAAAACTTTTCCATGCCCACAGGCGAACAATAGAGCGCGCAAATGCGGATGCTTGGTCGTAACAGCCTCCTCCCCCGCCAGAAGAGACTCGGAGGGCAGCAGCCGCAGCTGCTGCATGAAGAGACGACTTAATGGCCTGCACGTGAACGCTTGAAGCTCGCTGTTGCTTGTCGCGTTGTCTTGATTGTTGTAGGCCAAATTGCTTGAGCTATCTGAAACTCAACCACATGTCGAAGCAAGCACTCGGCTCCCGTCTGAAGAGACCAGGTCAAAAGAAAACTGCCATTGTTGTTCGAGAAAAGCCCACTCTCAAGACGTTCAGGACCCACGTATGCCTCGAAAACCAAACGTGCTGCTTTACATAGTCATCTATATTCAAGCGCACGAAAAAAAAAAAAAACCTGATTATCAATTTGGATACATGGTGAGGAACATCTCGGACCGCTTAGAAAGAGCGGCTAAGCGCGTCCGCATTCCCATTTAACTTCCCCTTTTTGTATCTTATTTCAAAATTGTACTGCTGTAAAATCAAGCTCCACCTAAGAAGGCGACTGTTCTTCGATGTCGCAGTTTGCAGCCAAGCCAGGGGACAATGGTCCGTCTCTACGGTGAATTTGGCCCCTCCAAGATAGCACTGCAATTTTTGAATGGCCCATACAATGCAAGCGCATTCCTTCTCTGACGCGCAATAAGCCCTCTCTCTAGAACTCAGTTTTCTGCTCAAGTAGAGCACGGGGTGCTCATTACCGTCGTCATCTCTCTGGCAGAGAACAGCACCTAACCCTCGATCACTGGCATCACACTGGACCGTGAATTCTCGGCCATAGTCTGGAGCTCGCAATACCGGACGGCTAATCAGCACAGCCTTCAGGTTTACGTAGGAGGTTTCCTTTTGTTCGTCCCAGACTACATTTGTCGGTTCTGTCTTGCGGAGAGCGTCGGTCAGAGGGCTAGCCAAAGCTGAATAGTTAGGGATGTAGTGATTGTAGTACCCAGTCAGACCCAGGAATGCTCGAATTTCCGTCTTCGTGCTCGGCCGCGGGTAGTCTGCTACCGCAGAAATCTTAATCTCGCTGGGTTTCCTGAAACCTTGACCTACATTGTGACCCAAGTAGTCCACGGTCGCCCTTGCCAGGCAACATTTCTCGGCCTTTACGGTTAGTCCAGCTTGACGCAAAAGGCTCAGTACAGCTCTTAGATGTACCATATGGTCCGCCCATGAGTCGGAAAAAACCGCAATGTCGTCTAAATAAGGCACCGCGAATGTTTCACACCCCTTTAAAACCCTATCCATGAGTCGGGAAAAACAAAATGGAGCATTTTTGAGCCCGAAACTCATCATTGTTGGCTGGTAGCTGCCCGTCGGAGTGACGAAAGCCGCGTATCTGCTGGCGCGTTCAGTGAGCGGTACTTGCCAGTATCCTCGAGTAAGGTCCAGCGTAGTCACATATGCCGCTCTACTGACCTGTTCTACTCTCTCCTCAATATTCGGAATAGGATACACTTGATCCCTGGTGAGAGAATTTAGCTTTCGGTAGTCTACCACAGGCCTAGGGTCTTTACCTGGAGCTTCTACTAAGATCATAGGCGAAGCATAATCGCTTTCCGAGGGTTTTATTACTCCCAATTCCAGCATGCGAGTTACTTGCCTATCCAGAATTTCTCTTTGCCTTGGAGAAAATCGGTAGCACCTTGATCGCACTGGCACGTCTGAAGTCAGCTCAATATCGTGCTCAGTCAAATCAGTTCTGCCTGGCCTGTCCACGAAGCAGGCCTCAAACTCTGTTATTATCTCGCCCAGATCGGACAGCTGGGATTTCTTTAGTTCTCCTCTCTGCTCCGTCTTTTGAGAAGCTCCTGAGCGTTGCTTCCTTTTCCGCTGAGGCAAATCAAGTTGTCCCCCATCTCCTCGGGAAGGTTAACGTTAGATTTACCACGGCTTCCCTCTGCACATAAGGCTTCATAAGATTGCAATGATAAATGCGCACTTCTTTACGCCTACCGGGAATTTTCACTGCGTAGTTAGTGTTAGAAAGCTTTGCAACGACTTCAGCCGGTCCTTCCCACTGTACTTCGAGCTTATTCTGCCTTGAACTTCTCAGCAACATCACCTGGTCCCCGATACAAAACGTCCTTTGACGGGCTGACTTATCATAGTACACCTTGGAACGAGCCTGGGCTGACTTCATGCTGGCCTCAACGAGTTCCTTAGTGTTATGTAAGCGATTCAAGAGGTTCAGAATGAATTCTACTACTGTTGGGTCTTCTCCGCGCCCCTCCCAGGCTTCGCGCACCATTCGCAAAGGTGAGCGCAGTGACCTTCCGTACACCAACTCGGCTGGGCTAAATCCAGTGGATTCGTGCGGCACTGACCGCAAAGCGAAAAGCGCTGCAGGCAGGCAGGTATCCCATTCGCGCTTGTTTTCATAGCACAGTCCCCTCAGGACTCGTTTGAGAACAGAGTGCCATCTTTCTACGCTGTTGCTCTGCGGATGATGGATCGAGCTATGCACTACCTTAATGCCGCATCGCTCGAGAAATGAGGTGGTGAGGACACTCGTGAAAACGCTACCCTGATCACTTTGGACCTCGGAAGGGAATCCAACTCGTGCAAACACTGACAGCAGCGAATCCACTACACTCTCGGACGTCACCTCGCGCAGCGGAACAGCCTCTGGAAACTTTGTGGCTGGGCATAACATAGTGAGGATATAACGGTACCCTGACTCGGTCACAGGAAGTGGCCCAACTATATCTATTACTAACCGGTGAAACGGCTCGGTAATGATTGGTACTAACACCATCGGAGCTTTCCACTTATCTTGCGCCTTTCCAACCCGCTGGCACGTGTCGCATGACCGTACAAAATTTTCCGTGTCCTTAAAACATCCAGGCCAATAGTATTCTTGCAACAGCCTCTGCTTTGTTTTCTTTATTCCAAGGTGACATGACCACGAGCTGCCATGGGAAAGTCGCAGTAAGTCTCCGCGGTACTTTTGGGGAACGACTAATTGGTCCCGCTCTACTCCGCGCTTATCCTTGAATAAGCGATACAGCACTCCCTTTCTCATCTCGAAAGAAATATTGTTTGCTGTCTTAGTGGCGCGGTGGCGCTCCCTTATCTCCTGTATATTGGGATCATTGGCTTGCTCTATAGCTAAGTCCTCTCGGGTTCCACTTAAAAGTCTCGTGAGATTACTAGACACTGGCGGCAAGAGGTTACTCTCAAGAACGTCCTCATTCCGCGTCTCATCAAGCTCACTTTCAAGTTGACTTATCTGAGATGCCTCGCTCTCAAAGTTTTCTGACCTGCTATCTTCCGCATTTACCATTGTTTTAACTGCCGTTTCCTCCGCTGTGGATTTTTCTGGAATGAGCAGTGTAGCTAGTTCTCGCGCCTTTGAACGTGTTAAGGCTTGCACAACTCTGTCTCCGAAAAGGATGCCCCTCTTTCGCAGCAGCATGTCCGATTTGTTGGAGAACAAATACGGATAGCACTTAGGAAGCTTTCCTGAAACGGCAGCCTCGGTTGTTAATTCGCCGAAAGGGCCCTCGATGACCACGTTCGCGATCGGCAAGCACACACTCTGTTCCTCAACTACCTGTCGGATCCATGCACACTGTCCTGTATAGTCGGAAGGCGATACATACGCCGGATGGACAACATCCATCGTTGCGGCCGAATCGCGCAGTACCTTGCAAGGCTTCCCGTTGACTACTAGGTCATGCAGGTAGGGTTCTAAAAGCTGCATATTTTCATCGCAGTCCCTGACATACGAGAAAGCAATCTTTTCTTTCCGGCAGTTGACGGCAATGTGACCCTGCTCATTACACCTAAAGCATGTGAGCGGCTTCCTAGCCTCAAGCTTATTCTTTGTGTTCTGCACGTTGGTCACTTCCCCACTTTTCTCACTGCCGTCCTTTCTAGGGAATTTGCCTGAAGAAACCTTCATTTCTTCGTTTCCAACTCTAGCAAAGTGCCTTTCCTGACGGTTTTTCACACTGAACTTGGGATTGCGGGGCCTATCCACTGCTGGGTTGCTGAATTGTCGGCGCGAAGCATACTCCTCAATAAGTTCGGCAGCTTCAGTTGCCGACTTAATTTCGCCTCGGTCCTGTAACCAATTTCTTTCTTTTTCTGGGAGGCAGTTATAAAACTGCTCCAAAAGAATTTGCTCGACTACAGCGTCCCTATCACTGTAGGAATCTGTGCTCTTTAGCCACTCGCCCAAATTAACTCTTAAATTGTACAGGAATTCAGGGTAACTCTCGTCCCTGGACTTAGTAGCTTTCCGAAAACGTTGTCTGAACGCCTCGGCGCTAAGCCTATACTTTCTCAGAAGGCAAGCTTTGACCTTCTCGTAGTTGTCCGCGTCCTCCTTGCTTAGCCGCGCGACAACCTCCGCTGCCTCGCAGGGCAGAACCGTCAATAATCTCTGAGACCAAGTGTCTCGCTGGAAGGACAGTTTTTCGCAGGTTCGCTCAAAGTTAGCCAGATGCAGACCGATATCCCCTGATATCACATATGGCTGCATGTACTTTGACATCTTGAAATCTGCCTCCTTGTTGAGAAGAGGTACCGCTAGCTGGGGACAATTGCCCGACCTCTTGCTCAACTCTAGTTCTAATTTCCGGAGCTCAATTTCTTGGTCCAGCTTTTTTGCTTCTCTTTCACGCTTCTTTTCCTCTTTTTCCCACTCACGTTCGCGCTCCCTTTCCTCTTTTTCCCTCTCAAGTTCACGCTCACGCCTCTTTTCCTCTTTTTCCCGCTCTTTCTGCTCTTTTTCCCGCTCCTTTTCCTCTTTTTCCCGCTCTTTCTGCTGTCTGAGCTGTTCCTTTTTTTGACCGATGAGGTTCCATGCTTCACTGAGCTCCTCATCATCGGCTCCCAAATCTGTGATTGCCTTTATAATCAAAGGTTTTCGTGCCAAACCACTTGTATCAATTCCCAATTCCTCACACAATTGCAACAGTTCCGGTTTCTGCAGCTTTTGTAGGTCCATGATCGCTCCGAGTGTCGGCTACTTCCAAAACAACAGTGCAAACTACCAAACCTAAAGGCGTTTCCACACTCTCTTTACCAGTTCTAAAATCTAACCCTGTTCTAGAACCTGGTCCACATCAGAAGAAAAGCCAAGCACTCACCCACACATGCGATCGATGTTCCGAGCTGCCCTCTTGTTGGCCGATTGTTGCTCCTGCTTGTTGCTTGAGATGCCACCTCCGATCACAAGGTGTTGTGGCTTGTAGCTTCAGATCCACCTCCAATCACCAGATGTTGTGGCTTGTAGATTCAGATCCCAACGCTGGGCACCAGTCGTTGTGCTTGTAGATTCAGATCCCACCGCTGCCACCAGTTGTCGTGACGCTGGGGCTATGGCGACCCGGCCTTCACTTGGTAGCGTGCAGAGACTCCGGGTTGAAGAAGGACTGAATCTTCGAAGTTGGTAAAATATGTACAAGCAGGTTTACTGGCACTTTGAGAAAACGTATTTACAAGAATATTTACATGAAGAAGAAGGGTACATCAGCAAAATGACAAGCGTTAAGAGTTCATAGCGAGAAGCGACTGGATGAGCCGTTTACCCAGGGCCCAGAGCGACATTTCGTGCTCTGCAGCGTCCTTAAAAACCCCCTATGTCCAGCCCCTCTCTGAAGATGCTGACCAACCAAATCCAGGGCACGCCCCTCAGGTATCGGCATCCAATCGAACACATCACTGCACTGATGGTCTGAAGCACTGACTGGTCCGGCATTCATTCGTTGGGCGTGATCACTTGTTGGCGGGAAAAGCTTGGGAACGGCGAGGAGAGGAGGTACATTTCTATTCTTCAGCAAAGAAACCACAGGCTGGTTCTGGGGGTTTTACTTCTCAGAAACCCGAGTGCACGTGGCGCCGCATAGGGCTCCCAACATGGTCCCTTTTCGACAATTGCAAATCTTTCCTGCATTCCCGGGAAATCACTTAATGGCCGTATGAGTCATGCTCTTCTCTTGTCCTGCACGTCAGCGGACATGTCACTCTGTCGTCTCCTTTGGATAGGAGGCATTCATCACTGGAGGATAGCACTTCTCGACTGGAAGGGTGAACAAAAGAAAGCACTTCCTGCTATTTCCCGCAGGGGGACGTTTCTTTGTGTTTTTCCAGACGTTCTCTTGACAGGGCCAATTTGGCATTTGCAGGTTGTCCACAAAGCAAAACATGCTTACAAAACAGGATTCCTGGAAACAGGCTCACTTAGAGCCAATGGACCATCACCACATATTCACAAAACTTTTCCATGCCCACAGGCGAACAATAGAGCGCGCAAATGCGGATGCTTGGTCGTAACAAGCGCGCACGAACGTCGGATGAGGCCCTGCACACACCTGTTCTCTCGCTGCCCACCCATTGTCGCGGTCACCCGGAAACGATGGGCGGTGCAGCACGTTATTGTTGGCGCCTCCAAGGATGACCTCCCGCCCTGCTCGCTGAGCGCGCGTGCGCGGTTTTCGTTACTCCCTCGATGGAGAACACGCGCAGCCTCCCTTCGTGCGGAGATCGATCGGAAACAACGGCGTCGGATGTAGTGCACACGCGCGCGCGCCATGGAATTGGAGAGATGTTTTGGTTCATGCAACTATGTAGCAAAACTGCCTGGTCAGAACACCGGCGAGAGCTTACACAGCTTGAAGGAAATGCAGTTGTCTTGATTCGCCTGCAGCGTATACGCGCTGCAGTGTTTAAAACTCTTCATTCTACTATGCACGAGAAAGCAACAAAATTATTTCACAGATATGGATCTTCGGGCAGCACTTAGAGGGACGATTCAGAAGGAGAGGGGTGAATAGGCGCAGTTCTTGACCTTTTCCCCCCTCCCCCAAGTGCCTGCGTGCCTTCGCTGAGACGTCGGTGCATGGACACCTGCCGCCTGCCAAGATCCAGAACCTGCCAGCGATGATTTCTCCCTGAACAGCGCATGCAGCATATTATGCTGTTTGGACAGAGATTCATGGCATCGCTTCCTCGCACACTTCACTTCATCAGCAACAATCGCCAGTGCACTATGTAGCAGTTAAAAATTGCTGATTGCACAGGTTGAGAACTACCAGGATCGCTATACCCGCAACTGTTCTATGCATACCACTCTCCATGGCATAGTGTCAGTATGCAACCACCCAGCACTGTTAGAAACAAAGGCAAAACGTACAAATGGCCTCCTACATAGCATGCTGCTGTTGTGAACGCAGAGACAAGTGAGGTAAGAACGTAAGAAAACAGAGCCACTGTATTCTTGCGTACATACACTGGAACATTTCCTTGTTTATATACACTATGTCGCATTCCGAAGGAAAAAAGATGGTCTTCAAGATTGGGTCTCCATGATTCTAAACGAAAACCGGGTTATATTGGAAGGCACTGGTTCAGTAACACCGGCAGCAGCTTTTTTTTTTCTTATTTTTTTTTTTCCCGTTCACACAAGTAGACGCTCGAAAAAAGTGAAGCCAACGTAGAACCGGTCACGGACGCCCTAAAGAAGTGTGGAAGCTAGCCCGTGCGTTACTACAGATCAGCCTTACAAAAACTTTTTTTTTTTTTCTAGATTCGGTCTGCTTTCCACAAAAGTCCTTCAGTCAAAGTAATCGTCACGACAGCATTGGTAACTCCCTTGTTTTAGGTATTCGAGTTGCTCTGGTTTGTTTCCCTGAACGCACTCCCTGACTGCTCCGACATCGAAGAGCCCATTTGCACTTGGCATCCCCTAAAGAGATCACTTCGTGTTTGAGTATATCTGGTGTGAGTACCCAGCCTTGAAACTTCGTCGTCCTGTGAGACATGTCGGTGAAACAAAGATGTGCGGAGCATATGGTGAGAAACTGTGTATTATCATCACTTGCACCTGTGCTCCACACCTGTTGAGAACGAGGCTTTATCTGAAAAAACAACGAATACAACAAATGGCGTAAACAGTTGGGTTACAACAGCCAATCAACCTTTGTCCATAAGTAGTGTACAACACTTAACTGTCAAACATATGTGCTTACGTTGCTACATATATGTGCCACCCCCCCCCACACACAAACACAACACGCACACATACACACATACATACATACATACATACATACATACATACATACATACATACATACATACATACATACATACATACATACATACATACATACATACATACATACATACATACATACATACATACATACATACATACATACATACATACATACATACATACATACATACATACATACATACATACATACATACATACATACATACATACATACATACATACATACATACATACATAGCTGCTGTTTTCAAACTGCTGGAATGAAAACAAATGGAACCCTATTAGTACTGCACGTCTATGCTTTACAGACGAACACACGTACATCTTTCGGTCTGTCAGATGGACAGGGTTATGACAAGCATGTGCCCCGTGTTCGAAAGGCAGTAATCAACCAGCGACGACAAATAAAAAAGTATACGCCGGTGAAAAAAACGGGGAGCACTCTGCATCTGCACCGGCTGGATGCCAACCTATATATAGGTTGGTTCTCATATATAGGTGAGAACTCGTAGGTTGAGGTCGCACCGCGGCCTGGAGGTACTCGAGACAAGAGGTCATGGCGCTTCTGTTTCACTTGCAGCATACAGGACAATCTATATATGACATAATGCATGTCAGAAAGTCTGGCCGAATTGCTTCGCAGAGGGTATGTTTGGGATTTGTTGCTGCATAAAGAATTAAAAAAAGAAAGAATGAGAAGGGTTCAACGTTGCTGAACCGAATGTGAAGCGAAAACATTAGCTGCGGGTGACCGAGCGTTCTTCTTCTTCTTCTTTTCCTTCTCCTCCTCATCTTCCTTGTAGCTACGCCTCTTCACGACGTAGCTGCGGCCACCCGAGGTCTCGCTTTGGCTGCCGTAGCGTTGCTTTCTCAACAAAAGTGTCAGCGTACAATTTCCGGTGCCGACTATCATATGCGTGCTATATACTAATCAGTGTGCAGAAAATGTATATACCATCTCCATAGCCCAGCCGCGGTGGCACAGTGGAAGTGCGCTCAACGTAGTACTGGACCCTTCACATACGGCCTCCCTCATAGCCTGAGTTGTTTGGGACGTTAAACCACATAAGCAAGCTGTGTGTATTTATACAACTAGTGCAGGTATGTGATATACTTAAAGTGCGCGACTTGCGTAAGAGTGCGCTTTGCTCATAAGTATAAGCCTGGATGCGAGTTTCTCAAAAATAAGAGAAGAAATCGGAGCGAGAGATGCTGTGCAGGTGCCACGCATTCTGATGTCCGCGAATGAACTGTAAAAAAAAAAAAAAAAAAAAAAAAAAAAAAAGTAATAAGAAAAAGAAGAAACAACAAAAGTTCTCTGTGGTCGTAGATAAGCGCACCACTGCACTTAATTTATCGCGTCGACGGTTTACGAGGTATTTATGTGCGCCGGCCCATTCGGTATCCCCTTCCTGTCTCGCCCCCTCCACCCCAGACCGGCGCCTCTGCTTCGATTTTTGTTTCATCCCTCCTCCTCCTTTTCTCTGCATACTCTCACCTCTCACGCTTATACATGTGCATCAACCGGACCATGCACTCTTGAGTCACAAGTCCTGGAAGTGAACTGATTCGCCGGAGACAGGCGCGCTTATTCGCGTACTCACTGTGCCACGCGGTGTATATAAGACGTCTTATATAAGGGAGCGCCACCGAGGATAATTACGTGTTTATCAGCAGTGCATTACTGACGGTGCGTCCGAGTTCGCAGTCCTCAAATAGAGTTTCGATGGCGTGCATAAATAGCTTGCGTCAGCATTCGTATGCACACGGAAGGAGTTGCAACGAAAGGCGAAAACGAAATGGCTTCAACAATACTAAAAACACGCAGACAGCAAGATGTCGAGCCGCATTAGCGAATCACATGTTTGCCGCGGGAATCATCGAGAGAAGTTTTATAAAGACGAGGAAGGGTTGCTGTCTTACGTTCAAATGTTCGATATAGGCATAGTTTCGAAAAATGAGGTTTGCCTGTAATATACGCAGGTCTTTGCTACAGAACTCCAATTAAGTACATGAAGCTTGGATTTCTTCCCTTCATCTTTCTACCTCTCTCTAATAGATATACACAACGTTCGAGCTCTGGTTACGTTTTAAAGCCGGCCAGGCGCTTTCCACCGCTCTCTCGTCCTCTCTGAAGTCGAGGAACTTGAGATCGTCGCATGCCGTCAGCGCTGCTGTCGAAGTGAAGCTTTGCGCCGACCACACAGGCTCTGCGAGATCAGCTTTGGGGGAGGCGATTGTCTCGCACCATTACTACTCGTCCACTGCTCATCGTTCTAAACCCTCACCCTCACATCCCTTGCTCCTACACATCATTTTATGACCTCGGTTCTGTCGAGCTTCGCTGAAGAAGTCTTCAGCAACTTCTCCACAGCGGACCAAGAGCTGTAAAAACAAATAAGAACAGATGCTGAGGGAAAAAAAAAAAAAGGGGGGGGGGGTGAGGGGGACAGAGAAAGCAACGCGTGAGGAGCCGAGTGCGGACGGCGGCAGGTTGTAATCGAAGGTCGCTATAAAAGCCGGCCAATTTCAATGCCAAAGCTAGCAGAGCCGTGGAGGGGCTGGTTTCCAGGGGGTCCCCATCGCCATGGTGGGCTGTCTTCGCCCCGGTGCTATCTCCAATCACAGCGCATACAA
Source organism: Amblyomma maculatum (assembly GCF_055883805.1). Classification (NCBI taxonomy): domain Eukaryota; kingdom Metazoa; phylum Arthropoda; class Arachnida; order Ixodida; family Ixodidae; genus Amblyomma; species Amblyomma maculatum. Next base: position 329,502,975 of record NC_139344.1, read on the forward strand.
ACTCCGGCATGCCAGCCTGCAACTGCCAGTCTGCCGTGCAAACCTGCCGCCACCCCACCTCAATTGCTTCCATCAACCTCCACGTCCACCACCGCGACCACCACTTCGCGCTTGTATTCTGCAGGCTCCGCAGCAGTGCAGTCCTCACTCTGCATAAGCTTATCTCACTGTTCCCTTCCTTCCCGTTGTCTTCCCCCTTCCTTCCTTCCTTCCTTCCTTCCTGGATCACCCCCCCCCCCCTCCCCTTCCCGCCCTCCAGCTCGTCGTGAGGTTTCAATGGCCCCTTCTCTCTCTCTCGCCACCCATGCCCAAGTTCAGGAATGCCGCATATTTAAATGAGCAATTAAGACGCATTTCAGCGCCGCTCGTGGCGTGCAGATGAGATAGCACGACGGCAGTCGCACTCGCACGAACGGGGAATGCAGGCTGCTGCGTGAGTGAAGAAAAACAACGATGAAATCGAGAAAGCGGTGGCAGAGCGGCGGGACCAGTGTTTGCGCATGCTACGCGACGAGCCGTGCATACATCACGTCTGGAGCCGCGGAGCACGCATGCGAGCGACCCGAGAAGAAGATGGGCATCTTGCATGGTCGCGTCGCGCGAGCTGCGCCGATGCAGCCGCGATCTCCATCCTTGCCCTGTTCTTATAATCTTTCCCTCGCTCATTGCTCTTTTTTTTTTTTTTTTGTCATTTCTTGCTCCGTGGCTTAACCGCCACTCTTACACACCCCTTTTTACACGCGTGCTTTTCTCCGCAATCGCTCCCATCGTTTTTCCCGCTCTTCAGAGAAAAGCCACTCGAATAAGAAACAAACAGACCGGCTCTGAACGTTGTGCCGGAATATATATCTGCTCGTCTCAAAACGCATTCGCTTGCGTGAGTCGAATGAGAAGGCCGGTTCGGAAATATCTGTTCGTTTATATAATTTGTTTTATATTCAATTCTTTTTCTTTTGCCCCCGTAAGTGCTACATCTACGCTATAGTTGTGTTGCTATACGGATGACCCTATATATCACTTGGACGTGATTTCTTGGCGCGACGTTGCGAATATACGCTAAACTTGAATATTCGAGCTTCAGATTCGAACGCTCCATTCATCGATTGCTCGCAGGTAGGGGTGGTTCCAGGCGAATTGGGGATGACGTCACTCTGGTGGCTGAGATTGATAAATGATTTCCTTCCAGAAGCCGCGGCAAATGTTCGTTATAACCGCACGAAGATGCACCCTTTTTCTGTAGGTTTAACCAAACAGACTGTACAAATAGTATTAGTGTACTATAGATATACTGTGCGTCAGTACTGCTTTATACTATGCTATATTAGAGGGCACTATGTACTATACTGTACAATTATTTTACGTTAATATACAATCTTATAGAGCCAAATACGGATATATCGAACTCGAAGGAGGCCTCATGAAGGCTGTATATATCGATAATTAGATATGTAAAAAATAGCAATAGTTAAACGTACCTGCAGCCTAGAAGCAAGAATGCAATGCAACCATGCAATGGATGCACTGTCCACTGACGTGTTGACAGCACATCGATAGATGTTGCTGGGTCTAACCATGCCTCGCGTGCAAGCCGTGGTCTATCGTGCCTGGGAGCTAAACACTGCCTATTGTGAGGTGTTTTATCATATTGCCAGAATAAGGTTACTGCGAAAAAGCTAATCAAAATTAAGCTACACAGTTGGCTTCCGCAACGCCTTCGGCAGTGAAGCGAGTGGTGATAAGGCTCGCGAAGGCCGGCTGTAGTTAGTAGGCTGACTTCACCGCACGACAACGACGTGGCGTGGAAAAGGAGTTCAAGAGCAGTGCTTAGCTTCAAGCATACCCCAGGTTAACCTCGTCACGTGATTTCAAAGCACCAGCGCTGCCAGAAGCTACCCGAGGCCGCGCAGCGACCCATCTTTGCGCGTTAAGAGTTATGATTAGTTAGTTATAAGAGTACTACTAGGGAAAGCGCCACTTGCAAGGCCGTGGCGCCCCGTTCATATGCACAAAGTTTAATGTTTTAGTGAACGCGCTTTGTGTGTGTGTGTGTGTGTGTGTGTGTGTGTGTGTGTGTGTGTGTGTGTGTGTGTGTGTGTGTGTGTGTGTGTGTGTGTGTGTGTGTGTGTGTGTGTGTGTGTGTGTGTGTGTGTGTGTGTGTGTGTGTGTGTGTGTGTGTGTGTGTGTGTGTGTGTGTGTGTGTGTGTGTGTGTGTGTGTGTGTGTGTGTGTGTGTGTGTGTGTGTGTGTGTGTGTGTGTGTGTGTGTGTGTGTGTGTGTGTGTGTGTGTGTGTGTGTGTGTGTGTGTGTGTGTGTGTGTGTGTGTGTGTGTGTGTGTGTGTGTGTGTGTGTGTGTGTGTGTGTGTGTGTGTGTGTGTGTGTGTGTGTGTGTGTGTGTGTGTGTGTGTGTGTGTGTGTGTGTGTGTGTGTGTGTGTGTGTGTGTGTGTGTGTGTGTGTGTGTGTGTGTGTGTGTGTGTGTGTGTGTGTGTGTGTGTGTGTGTGTGTGTGTGTGTGTGTGTGTGTGTGTGTGTGTGTGTGTGTGTGTGTGTGTGTGTGTGTGTGTGTGTGTGTGTGTGTGTGTGTGTGTGTGTGTGTGTGTGTGTGTGTGTGTGTGTGTGTGTGTGTGTGTGTGTGTGTGTGTGTGTGTGTGTGTGTGTGTGTGTGTGTGTGTGTGTGTGTGTGTGTGTGTGTGTGTGTGTGTGTGTGTGTGTGTGTGTGTGTGTGTGTGTGTGTGTGTGTGTGTGTGTGTGTGTGTGTGTGTGTGTGTGTGTGTGTGTGTGTGTGTGTGTGTGTGTGTGTGTGTGTGTGTGTGTGTGTGTGTGTGAGAGAGAGAGAGAGAGACAAATGGATCCAGATGAATTCACCATAATTGTATAATTTCGACTGGTTAATGTCCGCAGACATAATTTTACGAAGGAAGGTGACAAATTCTTGTCAGAATCGACACATTTGAGGTCTCCCTCTGACGGACAGCGTCTCCGTATCACAGCAGTCGACCATGACGAATTTTCCTTCGACTCCAAAGATCCACAGAAAACCATCTTATGTTTCGATTAAGCCTAAGCGATGATTGAGCCCTTAATCTTTAACTGCGATTTCCTCACCCCATTGCTAGGTGCCATATTCAATAAAAACGATCTTCAAAAGCTGGTTTAGCTTTAGTCTTAAGGCTATAGCTAAAGTGCCGCTGTTGCGCAGGGCTCCGGAAATGGTGACTACTTGGGGTTGTTTAACGTGGAATGTTTACCACAAGTGTGCATGTTATACATCAAGCATATACGTCCTTCACTGCTGACTAGCGGTGCCAAGGTGCTGGGACCACGTGAAACAAGCCACAGTCCATATCTGTTCTTATCAACCTTCCACCTTGCCTTCCATCGAAATGACACGCGCGTACCCGCTTGTACAGGAACGAGGAAATACGCGTAAAACTACGCCCTGCACGCTTGACGTCGACACTTTGCGTACGCTGAAATGAGCACGAAGTTTCGAAATGAGCAGATCGATATAGCACACAAAAACGCTTGCATCGTAGCACGCGCTGTGAATGCAGCGCGCACTCACGCACGCCTCGACGCCATAAAGCGCAGGACCTTTGGCGGAATATACTGCAAGTATAGAACGGGGAAAACTGGCTGCCTTTTATGGGCGCCCACTATACTCGCATGTACGCAGATAATGTGATCATTCTGCACATACGTATATGGAAACGCTTTCGTGACTAACGAGAATGGCAGAAGTGTTTCCCTTACTTCAGCGGGAATTATCATTACTGTGTCCGTCCGTCGTAATAATGAGGTGAACATTTCTGATATCGCCCCGCACCTAAGGGTTATCAAGGTTAAGGCAATTCAGGCAGGAGAGTACATATACGGTTTATTGACAGAACGCTCGCTACACTGTCCCCGTTCGGTGTCATTAACGATTGCCGATTACGGCTGCTGCATACAGTGACGCTTAAGGATGATAGCGGCGGTGGTTGTTGTTGTTTCTGTATTTCGTCTGTAAAGGCGAAATGTTCAGGTTCTTTCGGAAGTATTCAAGGTCGAAGGTCGAGCGCAATTACTGGAAAACTAGCATTAGGCTAGGCATCATGCTATTACATTTTATGTTCTGTGACGCGCTAATCTTTTCGCATCATTACTCATGTACGTGCGTTAATGGTGGGCCCGATGCGATTTATCAGTTTCAAAGTAACTAAATACGCTTTAAGGAGGCTTTGACGCATTGACCTGCAGAAGTTAAGATGCCACTATAAAGCACTGCAACGTCCGTTCTGGTCCTAAGTTGCAATCTATTCTAATCCCTTCAGCTTCACGTGTGTCTGCTGAGACATCGGTATTTCCATTGCCATCTTCACCCACTATCCACATTCTTTTACTTCCACCTCCCATTCGCTTATGGTGTTTGTATAGGAAGCCAGAACTATTGTCATACCAAGCTCAGAAGCCTCGCTGTGCAGAAAACCTTTCTTGTCTTGTCTGTTTCTAAACTCGTCTCTGCGCAGGTGCTCTATATTTTGACCGCTTCGCCGACGTTCTCGGCTGTTTCGTTGCTTATTTGTTGGCTATACCGGTCTTGCTGTATACGTAGTATACACGTTTAATAAGTGACTACTCAGTTCAAATCGTTTATTGCGAGAGTCTTTTGAAACAAGCCTTTTAATCACCACCGATTTCGAAGCCGTACGCTGACGATTGATGGATCTGCAGTTCCACTCGGAAAGGCTCAGACCTGTCTCAACTTCGTACGCGATTTGAGCTCAAGTCGGCAGCACGTCGCGCACTCAGCGTCCGCTGTTCACTGTCTTATCCATCATCATCATCACCCCGACCACCATCAGCACACCGTGTTTTGGGCTTCGTCCCTGAAACGCGCAAGCGGGGAAAACGACAGCTGCTGCTCTCCAAGCTGACTAGCACGTTTGCTGCGCCTAATGAGACCCGCAGCACAAACGCAGCCTGCAATTTCTCCGGTAGTCAGTCGCAAACATGGTGGAGCTAAGTCGAAAAATTGCGGCAATGCCCTAAGAAAACGTAGCACAGAACAACAACGCTATCCCCCGAGGAAAACTGCTCGGTGGAGAAAAGCGCATGCAACCATCGCGACTCGTTTCCAACGTAGCAATCACGCTCTGACGTGGGGCTTCTGTTTAGAAGCTCGCTTGCATATAACGACAGGGTCCCGCTGTTCCGGCCTCCCGCTTTCTCTAAATGAGGGCGGCGTGCTGGGAGGGGAAAGAAAAGACTGACGCCTTGTGGCTAAGTGCCGGTTATTCAGTTGAGAGGAAAGAAAAAGAGCGTTTTTAGCTCGAGTTTGGGGGTTGCACGAAAGCGCACAATGCACTGAGAGAGCCATGCAGTGGCACCTCACCAGTCGTCAAAGAGCTCTCCAGTGGTCCAGTGGTGACAGTGACAGCAACAGTGCTGTCGCTGTCCACCGCTCGTTTTAAGAAGCAAAGATCGTGACAGGGTGTAAAGAGCATTAACTCGTGTACCCAGACAGCTGCTTCATGACGCATTTTTATTTGCAACAAGGTTAGACAATGAACAACTTATGCTGTGAGCTTATTTTAAAAAGCCCAACGGTTCTGCTTAAATTCCATATATGAGTGAGCCCTAAGCTTCAGTGGAGTAAAGACGAGAGTCCTTTCGCGCTGCCAAGAGGGTTGGAAGCACCTTGCCTATAACGCGTCGTTGTGAGAGAAAACTCACGAGTATTCCTCTCGCTGGTGCTACGTAAACGGCACTGATTGGTCAGTGGATTACATGACGTAACGAGACCGCATGGCATGCCAGGAGCTGCCAACTCGAGCAGCTCCTTTGATATGTGAATCAAACCCTTCGATACCCTTAGGCATTTAGTATGGCTTGGCTAAAGAGGGGGTTAATTATCTGCGCCAGATATCCTCTCACATAATGGGGTACCTTGTGACTGTATGCTAATGAATATGTGTGGTATAATAGAGATCCACAAAGTGGTCCGAGTCGGCAGCAAAGGGTATGTATGCGAAAGAGGGCCCGCGTTAGAGGAGCCGCAGACGGAAGCTTTCAACGCTGTCGTGACAAACCTTTAAAGTCGAAGTGTCCCCAAAATTTTGCGTTCCACAAAAGCTGTAGCTTGTGCTTGAGTCCGTATGGCCCCTTGGTTACTGCCCCATAAACCGTCGCTTTTATAGAAGACATAGGAAATACTGGCCAGAAAATATTCATTTGTATTTCTTGACCATGCGTGCAACTGTCACTTTTGTATTGATTGCAGTTGTATATTCTGCGTCTCTTTATTGAGCCCGTAAAGGTCGGTCCTGATTTACAGTGGTGCGCATCTACTCGTTAGTAAATTTTTTTTGCGCTCTCTAGTACATCGAGCATGATTGTAGGTGAAACAGGGATGTAGTGAGGGGCTCCGAACCGCTTTGTATCATAGCTACAAATTTCTCAGCACACGGCCGCAATTTCACTTGACCCGGTCAGAATACCGGGCACTAACGCGTGTGATTGAACCTGCAATCTCGTGCCGAACAGCTGAACGTGATGTATCAGAATACAGAACTTCATTAAGGTTCAACACTTAGGCGCTTAATCACTATGGTCTGCTGGACGAGCAGGCGCTGTTCTTCCTCACCCTCAGCACCAAGCCAGTCCAGCCACTGCCAGGTGAGGGAGGGTGTGGGAAAGAGACGCGATTGCAATGCAACTGGGCAGGAAATACGCAGTAGGAAAGGTTAGCATATAAAGAGCAGGGCAGTTGGGACATGAAGGATCGCGGCGGAATTTATAGACGCGCAGGTGTGATGAGTGTGTTCAGCTGTATATGTCCAAGGGCGCAAGCCTCCCGTACAGAAAGATTATGAGGGTCGGGGTAGAGCTTGCGGTCTAGGCTGGCAGCATTGTTGAGATACATCACCGGCCTACCATGGGCACATATTTCGGAAGCAGAGGAGCGACCTAGTGTTTTGAGTGTAGTCAACGTTTTATTCGTTAGCATTAATCTAAAACTAAACATATACTTTTCAAGTCTGGGTGTTATCAAGAACACGCCCTCCCCTCCCCCCCCCCCCCCCAAAAAAAAAAAAAAAAAAAGTTTGCAGTAGCTTCAACACTTCTTTTTCTCCGACACTCTAGCATGCTTTGCGCGATTACCATACCGTCAGAATCATGCAACGGCGTCATACGAAACATGCTCAGTCATATGCCCAGGTGGCACAATGAATATTTGAATCAAAGCTGCGAGTAATCTGAGTGAAAAACGGAAGGATGCAAGTGCAACTCATTAAAATGCAGCAGGAAACTGTTTTAGACAAAGCACGCAAATAGCTTGGAAGGCGCTGTTCAGAACGCTCCTATTACGCAATAGTGAATATACGATGGAACCATAAGTACTTTCTCTTTGGCTTCCAGAATTTTTTTTTTTTTTTTGTCAGGCCTTAAAGTACAGGTCCGTACTGTACAATGCACGCATGATCTGACGAGGATTATCAAGACACGAAATCATTTGGGATGTAATAACTCGCCCCAAGCCGACGAAGGCCTAAGTACAGTCGCATGCAATGACGGTGCCGCAAAGCCGCTGCAGGCTGGTGTATATTTCTGCCCACTTCCTATGCTTGCCGGAGGGCACAGTGACTTCGGCGCTTCTCCTCTGAGCAACCCAATCTGTTACGGATCCACCCCTTGCCGCGAGCTTGAACTAATGAACCCAGATAAACTACCTCTGCCACGGCTTCCGTGCGATTGGTTTCAAAAGCGAGAGAAAAGCGCGCATTAGTATTCCTTTTGGGTCGCGCGACCGGGGAAGCCGTATTTTGTTCGAAGATGAGAAAAATAAAACGGCGAAAAAAATGAAGAAGCGAAGACCAACGCGGAAAGCGGCGGTTGCATATAGTATACACGCATATGGCGTCGTTTTTCTTCGCGTCGCAGCTCGGTTTTCCCATCGCCTAATTTAGCGTTTATCTGCAGCCCTTGTACGCGCGAATGTATAGTATATATACTGCCGCAGACAGTTCGGTCGAAGTTCGGAGATCTTGAGAAGAAAGCATGACTCGAGTAAGAAACTGGACGGCGCCACTGAAGATCAAGACACAAAACACGACTGCGGTATGGACTGCGTGCTCGTAAACTTACCACCGGCCGGCGCTTGCACACTTTGACATGCAGACTCCAGTATTGTGGCGATGGCGGCGGCGGCGGCGACGGTGCTGAACGTGGATTTCCCGTTCGGCGCCGGATATCCCCCGCTGCTCATTACGAAAAACACGCGAGGAAGCAGTGCGCGGCAAAGGAGGTAGCGGCCAAAGGACACCCGAAATTGCGAACCTTTTAAGTATCCAAATTAAATGGCGCCGCTTACACCATTCACGTGTCTGGCCCCGAGAAGACGACCGACCAAGGTCGCCAGCAATGCTGGCTGTTGTTTTCTTGTTTTGCTGTTCTTCTCACCTCACGCAGCGTTCCGTCTCGTCTCGAAAGTGAAACGTAGAGGGCGCGTCTGCATGATCGTCCTTCGCTGCCTGTTGCTTGCAGTACAAGAAGGAGATGGGGGCTGGAAAAGTGTTCAGAAATTACTCCGGCCCTCGAAAACGCCGCAGCATGCAGTGACAAATGGTTGCCCCGGCAATTCGCTCCGTCGCTGGCCGTGTGTCTCTGTAGGCGTGCGTGCATATAGGCTTCGTCGGAAAACGAAGTAGGGGAGGGCGCTTGCTTCGGCAGCAGCAAGCAGTACACACTACACGCAACGTGACCCCCCCCCCCCCCCCCCCCCCCCCCCCCCCCCCCCCCCCCCCCCCCCCCCCCCCCCCGAAAGCACATGGTCTGCTAGTGGGCAAAGCCTCCGCACCCGTGTGGTTGTGGTGTCATTGCCAACTAAGAAGATGAAGAGAGGGGGTTCTTTTTTAGCAGCGGAACGGACTCTCTCCAATCTCTGGAATGTCTCTGCGGTGCCGATCTGCGGGCTTCGAGTGAAATATGGGCAGGACCCTTGTTTCCTCTCTTCCTTCTCGCCTCTCCCTCCTCGCTTCAAAGGATCTCTCTCCTCCTGACTCTTATGGCGCAGCTTGTTCACTAAAACAAAGGCACACGTATACACTGGACACCGCGTTTACTCCACCAAACATACGTCTCGCGCGGACGACAGGGAAAGAAAAATAATTGAACGAGGAGGAGAGAAAGAAGAACATAAAAGAGGAGGAAAGAAGTGAAGCAAACAGAAAGAAGCGGCAGGTGCCGTAATCGGCCGCGATTAGCTGCAGCGGTCGCGCGCTGCCGATGTGTACACAATTAGGGGTCATCAGCAAATGATCGCCGCCACGGCCGCCGTTTCCCTCGCCCCCTTCTCTGCGCCTTTCTGCCTGTCACGCACTGGGGAAAGAGGAGAGGGCTTCTCGAAAGTAAAACGGTGACCGCGAGCGCGAGAAGAAGGTAAAAAAATATATACAGTAAGGAAGGAACGCGGGCGATAGTTGCACGAAGCCGTGGGATCTCCGGCCAGATCTCTCTGCTGCCAAGTCAAGTGCGCATGCCGTTAGCAGGGCCGTGTGCGCACAAGGCGATGGGAGGGGGAGAGGGTTGTAGGCTCCTCTATTGCGCATGCGTGCCGTTCTCTACACTGGCCAAGTTGGGTTGGGCACAAGTAGGGTACACCCGTATGGCCCTGTGTACCCCGCCGCGCGTATTCGCGCGGCCGCCGCCGCCGACTGCAGCGGCAAATCGGCCCAACTAAGTAATAGGCTGTCATTAGTGGCTCAATTCTGGCTTTGAAAAATCGCGGAACGCGCCGCCTGCGACCATGGAAACGGAACCAGAGATGCATGATGGCGAGACGGCAAATGCTGCTGCTGGCATACTGCGGTGACCTGCCCAGCTTTCGTTTGTGTTCTTGTTGGGCACTGTGGCATGCGTCTGGTATTCCGGAACTGCTCTTGCATCTACTTGTCTCTCGACGACTTCCACAGAACTGCTGTACGCGGTCTAAGCACTTATACGTGTGCATGCAAGGGAATCCTCCTCCTGCCCAGGTATATGCTATGCTGTGCGTGTCGAATATGTCTTTTTCTGTAACGATGTCTGAACTTTTCTGCTCTAAGCTGCAAGCTCTGCGAGTTCCATTTAGTTGTCTGAAAGTAAACTACAAGTCATCTAACAAATTAATACAGCCTCTACATTAAACATGTTGCAGAAAACACATGCAGATTTTCTCAGTTCAAAAATATATTTGGTCCAGATTCCCTATTAAAAACTGATTTCGGTGGAGCATGTCTTCGGTCGCCACGCCTTTTACAGACCTCAATAATGTGCCCTGATCGTCTCACTGTTAGCTTCCGAATATAAAGGATAAAGGCGCAAAAAGACAGTGGTGGGCAGCATCACTGTCAGCAAAGCATCACGTAGAACATCTCGCACTCATTGCACAGAACATCACTCGGCACTCGTGTGTATACAGCCGAGTTCAACAATGCCCTAGTTTCTCTTCCTTCCTGTCGATAGATCTATTGTTTCCCAAACTGTGCTCAACTTTTACACGTAGAGTTAAGTTTGCATGCGGCCTTGATGACAGCGTCGTACTGTCGTTTTTCCCCCCATTACGTCGCTGTCACATTGGAAGACAGCGATAAACGTCGAACAAGGAGAGGCTCTCAGTGACGAGAATAGCGTTTCTCACTCCGCGCAGAATATTCAACATGCGCGCCCGTCGAGAAGGGCGACGTGGCCCTTCAAAATGCGCGATAGTATAGTGCATCACGAGCGTATAGTATTTCGTGCCCACATCACGGTGAGGGGCGTTAAGGTCCGCGAGAAAAACGCTTGGGAAAAATAGCAGCAAGCAAGGAATCCAGAATTTTGGAACCCTGCGCACGCGGCGGCCTGTCACACAGCTCGCGGTTCACAAGAAGCGCCGCTCGCGCGGATGCCTTTGCGGCGTTGCGGCCAGAGCTAGCTGTCTCGCGAGTGATAGAGATGCGAACGAGGTAGGTGCGCGAGCGTGAGTCGTCCGAGCCGTCTGAATGCGACAGCGAGGCGGCGACATTTTTTGATCCTCTTCGCCCCTCTCTCTCTTTCTCCTTTGGATGGCGAGGCACCTTCGGATGGATAGGGAAAGAGAAAACATATAAACAGGAGAGAAGGTAGTAAAATGCAAGCAGAAAGAAGCACCTCTGAATCAGCCTTGGCTTCCTGTCTGAACTAATGCACGCGGAGAAGCGCGTACGCAAAAGCGAGTATATAATATATACGCCTGCGAGCATAGCAGCTTACACGGAACAGGTGTCGGAAGGCAGCATGTATCGCGTGGGTCGCACAGCGTTGATAAGGCGAACGAACTCAGGGAAGGCGCAGCGCAGATATAACACCAGTCAGGAAGTGTCCTAAACCAATTCGGCGCAACCTGCGGGCCCGCACGCATGTCCGGTCCTCAAAAGATGTGTTCAGGTTCATATTATACCTTGCTGGAAGATAAGAATTTGTGAAGTTAGATTTTGCTGACGAGATCGCCCTAACAAGTACAGATAGGAGGAAATGCGGGAACAGTGGATCATAATTGAGTACTGATGCAAGCAGCGCATAATGATATTGTAATCAAGCAAATTCTTTTCCTGGAGGTCGTGAGAAAGCGTTAATCAAGAAGGAAAAGGTGCATATTTGGCAGGCACTAAAGCTTGTGCACTTAATAGTGGAAAAAGTTGGAGGCATGTATAGCGAGAAGGCTTGAAAGTAAATTACGCGCAACGAAGCTTGTTGTGGAAAAAAAAAAAATAAGCAAAAATGCGAAGAGACAGACTATATTGGTTCAAACTGTAATCCATGCGAATTCTCAGCTGAAATCATGAATAAATTTGTCGTTCGCACGGCAACGCTACGAGCAGAATCCAAGCATGATAATTTATTGCATGTATACATATATAGGGTAAACATGACAGGGATTCCTATAGGGTGAGCTGAAGACATAAGTCAGGTTGTGAGATGATTCAATGCAAAGTGGTCGGTTTTGTGTGGCGTATAGGGTTAAGTCTGACTGGGTAATGCGGCCGTAGCCAACTACCTTTCATTTCAGTACTCGAAGAACAGTTCCGCCGCTTGCGAAGTCTCATATTCTGCATGAACAATTTCCTTTGCTCTCCTGTCATAGTTCCCAGATCTCGTGAATGCTAATACTGTCCACATCGTAATCCTTCGTCAGCGCTATGTGCAAGCCGTGAGTTTATTACGCTTGTTACACTCACCGTATACTTTCCTCCATGCATTCTTTTTATAGCTTCGGAGCAATGGCAAAATAGCCCGGACAGTTGCAGCCATAATGTAGCACTCAAAAGCAGCTAACCCGTCTTTTCACGCTCACTTACTTGCACTTGTAAATATAGAGATTACAAGAAGCCCCACGAGAGTCAGAAGGGCCGCTTCAAACCCCGCAATGGTGTGAAATCTCGAAGGCACGATCGTGACGTATTTTTTCCTCCCATCTTTCTTTGCCAGCCCCGCGACAGTCAGCGTCTCCGTGACAACGACACATCTGAGCCGCCTTCGAACATCCGCTCATTTTATTGCCTTTTCTTGATTTTCCTACTCACGTGTTTACCAAAAAGAACGTATACTCCAATTGACTGCGCATTAGGATGTCACATAAGAGCTAACAGCAAAATCCAATAGCGAGCATGCCGGGAATAAAAAGAAAAAAAATGGGGGGTACAGAAAGGGTAAGCGTAGCTAGCTCTATAGTCGGCATCGCTCTGAACTTTTTTCTGAACAAACAACAAGTGCTCGCGCCGTCCTCCAAACGCCCAGAGCTCAGAACCCGAGCCGCCGCTGCCTCCCCAGCCGCGCACAGTGCTAGAACGGGGGACGTATCGTAAAAATGTGATGGGGCAAGCGAGGCCCTCTTCCTTTTGGTGGCTACCGCACAGGTGCATGGACGGCCATTCATCGGCTCCCGGATAATTACTGCGCTAGAGAAGCGCCGCCGCCCGCTTGCCGAAAAAGAAGCCAACCAAGGAAAACCCAGGAATGATAAAAAAGAAAGACCGAAGAGAAAACGACGTAACCTGGCCGAAAAACGCGATTGAAACGCCCTCTAACCAACGAAAGAAAAAGAACGAACACGAAAAAAAAAAAAAATAGAGAGAACTGAAGAAGAGGAAGCGGTAGAAGGAACGCCGCCGCCGTTCACTTTTCAATGCCTGCATGCTCGCATTCAAAGCGGGTGCACGAGCAGAGCTGCGAGCAGCAAGGGCGGCCCTCCTTTTGGCGGCGGGCCGAAGCCGACGCGCTCCGAGACACGCGCACCACACTGTCTGTCGGCGGAAGAAGCAGGGGCGACCGCGCGTGATCCTCTTCTTATTCTTCCGCGTCCTCCTCCCGCTGTAACTTTAAAAGTACGCCTGGTTTGTATTATTCCTTTTACTTTTTACCGCTACGTCGTGTCCTGTTTGGACGACGCCGTTTTTCGTTTCACCTCGCCTATATCGCTTCCATCCTTTAATGCTGTCCCCCGCGGACGCGCGAGCCGCGGCGGCGGCGGCTGCTGCTGTTGAGGCTGCGACGCGTGGACATCAGACGCGCCGCAGCCCTCGCCAGACCCCTGGTCGTGTTGTCCATGCCGAAGCCTAGACATGTACTACGCCTGGGTGAGTGAGCTTGCCTGTGTCCCGTGGGTGCGAAGTGAAATCGGGGGCGGCGATTAGGGCTACGAGAACATGTAACGGGCAACTGAACAGGCAACCAACGGGGTAGATGGTCGGAGATGGTAACGTGGGCAGATGGTATCAACAGATTTGCGTGGCTATGGTGGTTGCAGCTGACGCAGAACATATCTGGAAATTAGTGAGATGATTTTCTATTGAAAGACAGGCGGGTATACGTATGCATTGTGTAGAACAGCGCGAAAAAAAAAGAAAACGACAGGGACGAAGGAAGACAACAAGACTTGTCTTCCTTCGTCCCTGTCGTTTTTTTTTTCGCGCTGTTCTACACAGTGGATTACCAACATGCCCAAGCTTCTGTTTTATACGTATGCCACGGGCTACACCAGCAGGAACACGGGTAGCCGGGACGCGAGACGAATAGATCGTATGCATATGAAAGAATACTCGAGATCCAGAAATAGACGAGGTTGAGCTGGTACATAGCAGGGGAAGAAAGAGGGAGGGGGGAGGGATGGGAGGAATGATAGAAGGTGGGAGAAGTTGTTGTTCTGTAGTCAACGTGCTGTCGCCGTTGACAACGTTGGTCGTACACCTCTTGGAACAGCTGCACGGCTAAGAGGAGCAGCATTTATTGAATGCTTTTGGTATTGTCCTGGTCTGTTCACTACCTGAAACTTGATCATTTGAAATCAAGACCGAAAGGCGCTGACATTCAATTCTGTACCGTCGCGGTTTTTTCCTGACACAGTCGTATGCCGGGCCGATGCGTCACAAGCGAGACCTTGACAAGGACAGCTCACTCCAGCAGCGTATACGTCACGACTACGGATGGAAGAGCCAGCAAATGAAACTGCGAGCGCAGATCTGAGTCGAGTCACGTGGTGTCCCCTCTCCACTTTATCCAAGCCCGTGCGCGCAGCTTCTTTATCTGACCATTTATCGGCCATCCGCTGTCGTGACGTTCGCTGCTGGGAGAGAAGATCATGCACCGGCCTTGTTAGATTCGCGGTAGTGACAGCCGATGTCTTAGCCAGACAAGTTTGACCAGAAAACTTGTCCCAACGGAATTGTTTTGAACTTGTCTCGTGGACACTGGCCGCTGCTGCTGCGGTACTGCGCCAGAATACTCTTGCACTGTCGATATGGGCGCCACAACTCGACCATTACGACGTCCTGAAAAGACGCGTGAAAATCGGCGCGTATATCTATAATCAGACTTAGTACATGCCCAATTTTACCTACCACCTCCCAACAATCAAGCGTATCTGCTTGCGCAGGCAGATAGCCAGAACAAGGATTGAAATGTTAAAACCATCTACAGATGCTTCGTTTCGTTTAGGGAATTTCCCACTGCTACAGCGCGGGTATATGGGCCACTCCTGAAGGAGGCAGTCTCATGTGAGCCATTTATTTCTTGGGCGTTTTCTGCTGAAAAGTGGTGTTGCTGCGGCTTTTTTTTTTTTTTTTGGCTAATATTGCCAACTAAGGAAGAAGAGGAGGGGAGGGGGCTCCACTCCACGCCCCCCTCATCCCTCCATAAGTCCACCCATGCACTGTTCACACACAGCATTTGAAGTTTACTTCCAATGCACAGTCGGCACTCGCAGCATTCGGACCCAGCTGCACAGTTCTCGCGAACCACGTAGCGTTTAAAGTGAGGTGATCGGGTCCAGGAATACCAGTTTGAAACGCATCGACGGCTGGAGCCCGCCCCGAGGACAGTGCTCTTCTCGAGCATGTTATCACAACGCGAACCGCTGCCTCCGCCACACGGGTAAACACCGGATCGAAGCGCTCAGATTTCTTTCTGCGCTCTCTCTCCAGGCCCACACAAAAGACGCGTTGGAGCGCTCACCTTTTGCTTTGTCATGGCCAACTCGAGTGCGGATTAGCTCCGGTCTTGCTCACGAGCGCACGCGCCCCTGAAGGCGAGATTACAACCGCTTTTACACACGCTTGAAGATGGAGAAGATGAAGGGGAGAGAAGGGGAGCACCAAGACGCGCACACAATGCAGTAAGAAGAACCCAGCCGCGGACGCGAGCAAGCGCCTCTCCTGTCTACGGTAGGTCTAATCTGGGCTTCCCGTAGTACAGCAGTCGCCGCTGTACACTTGTAGAGGCGCGCGCTCAGACACGGGCCATCTGGGTTTGCTTTCATCGGTGAGGCTGGTGTGCGCTCACTTTTTAATCCCCGCGCGGGGCTCGACACGCTCGGAGGCGTTAATTTGCCTTCTTCGGCCCGCGCGTGTGTGCCCCGGTGGCGACGGGAACCAGCCCCCCCCCCCCCCCCCCTCCCCTCTTCCAACTCTGTTCTCAGCCGCCCTTGCAAGGGTAGTACGCACGGTTCGTCGCCAAGAGTTTGTTTAGCGGATTCTCCACGCCGGCCATCGGCGGCGGGTGCGGGGGCGCGCTTGGCGGCGGCAGCGTCGGCGGCCGAAAGGAGCCGACGGACGGACGCGCGAACGTCATCGCCCCGTCGGCGCTGACAGGGCGCCCTCCTTGACAGGTCGAGTGCCGTGGGCTGGGCTCCGCACGGCAGACGTCCGGGCGCTGCTTTGCGTTTAGCCTTGACTCTTCGGGGCTGCTGCTGCTGCTGCTGCTGCTAGGTGTACGTAGACACCTCCTGAGAGCGGCTCCTTTTCCACACTGTTCGTGCACACGTGTACGGTGCGGACGGAACCAGTGACTTCGCGTACAGACACCTAGCTAGCGGGTGTGCAGAGGCGCAGTGGGCTGCGCTAGATCTGGGACAGCCGCGCGCCGCGCGGGCTGCTCAAAAATTTTCTTGAGAGGCGCTACCTTAATCGTACACGTGTATTTATTACACAGGAGAACACGGCGCTTGCCTACAAAACGTAGCAGGCAAACCTTATTGGCGCCTTTTCAGGCGCAAGGTGAGCAAAAGTGTTCAGCCAGGTGTCAGACTAGCGATGAAAAACATTCGCAGACAATCAGCAATGTCACCGTGGAATAGCACTACTGGGATTTTGTGATCCTTCAGCCAAAAAGAGTTGTAACATAGACAGCACGGAATATTTAGTCTGGTTTTTGGGGTTTAACGCCCCAAAGCGACTCACGCTATGAGGGACGCCGTATGTGGAAGGCTCCGGATAATTTACAGGGGTGTACTTCGGACTTTCACATTAAACGCTCAGCCTAGGATGCGGAGAAGTTAAGGCTAATTAGAGGGGCGAAGCTCGTTTGCGTTGCTCATTGCACAATACTGATGTGCAGTGGGTTTTTTGCGTCAACCTCACTAGATGGCGCCACATGTCTCCCTAACGGGCGATTATGTCTTTGTTTTGCACATATGCGCATATTTAGAGAAGTTTTCGTTGTTGCCCTCTGTAACCTCTACTAGGGGACAGCTTTTCAAAATTTTCTTTCTATTTCTTACTGGCGCTGTTTTCCTTTCCCTCGGCGCCCTTCTGTGTCCTTACGCTAGACAAGCAGAACTGCGGACTCATTCTCAGGATGTCGACGTTGAGTAGTGGTTTGCGAGCACGGCTAAGGAACGGTAAAATGGTGGTTAAATTCCTGGCGTGGACATGATTCAATTATATTTTAGTCGATGATTGACAGCTCACAGCGACATGCTATGGTGACACGGTTTGTCCACAGCTCCTGTGGCAGGCCTACACGCCACTCATGAGGCAAAAGATGTTTTCGCATTAAAAATGATAGCGATTTTAAATGATATTTGCATCACGGCCAGATAATGGCTCGCCATGCAGTCTTTTGTACTTGTCTCCATCCGTATATAACCTGTAACAGCTTGGTGCGTGGTATTATGCCAGAACGCAAGACTACTGAAAAGCTTGCTGTAAACCTCTCCACCTTGGAACATTCATGGCATTATGCGCAGCTGCAGCAGAGCCTAAGCGCCATGTTGTACAAAGTGCGTCTGAAGCATATAAGTTCGTGCGTTCAGATTTCATATAGCCTCTCTGTCCTCAAGGGAATCCTCCGTACACAAAATGTGTCAAACGTGCTGAGTGAGTGAAGTGTATACGCGTGGACGAAGAGATGAAGAGCCCGCCAGAGTGGCGCAGTGGTTACGGCGCTCGACTACTGTTCCCAATGATGTGGAATCGAATCCTGGCCTCGGCGGCAGCTTTTCGATGGAGGCGAAAAGCAAGGCACCCGTGTGCTGTACGTTGTGAGTGCACGTTAAAAAACCCAGGTGGTCGAAATTTCCGGAGTCCTTCATTACGGCGTCTCTCATAGCCTGAGTTGCTTTTGGACGTTAAACCCTACAAAACAAACAAACAAACAAGAGACGACGAAATAAAAAAGGACTCTTCTCGTCACGCCCGCTCCTTCACTAACTCAGCACCTTTGAACAACTGGTCCAATCTTCTACGTATCAGACGTATTGCATGACTGGCAGCAGGCAATGTTCGGGCAATATAGCATTCACTTGAACTCGTTTTAACTACACCTGCATTATTTCGCTTATCGTTGACTTGCTGCTTGAAAGTATAGCTCGCAAAAGTATAGTTACTATAGTTAATCTTCTCGCAAGTTTGCTATGTCAGCCGCAAATTACGTCTGTATCGTTAGGATAGGCAATTACATACCCACACGCTTGTTTTACGAACTAGGATTTAAATGCCCCCCGCTGTTACCGTGGGCTCGCAATCAATAAAGTTTGGGGGTGCTCTCTACAAATTAGATCAAAAATAGCCCCTTTCCACCTTCATTTTTCGAAAAAATGTTCGTTAAATCGAGACAGATCACGGAATTGATTTCGTTATTTCGAGTTAGTCATAGCATTGGATCCTATGGGTGTCTGAGGGGGATTTATAATATCTTCGTTAAATCGGGACTTTCGTAAAATCGAGTTTCGCTAAATCGAGTTCTGACTGTATATCCCAGAATGACATCTTTTTCCCGGAGAAATTGTATATGCTTCGCAGGTGGCAGCCATCTGGGATGGTCGCTATATAAGCACGATATACCTCCGCGGTCGTCTTCGCTGATCCCACTACTGCATGCAGCCAAAGCAACGCCTCATTGTTTTCTTTCGCGCGCGTTTTTTCTCTCTCTTTTATTTTATTTTTTTTTTTTTCTATTCCCCTGTGCGAGTTGTTCGACGGTGTTGCCACGCAACTGCAGTGGTAGAGGTTTGTTCGCCGGAGCTGTAGCGAGGCTACCAGCGCTTGCGAGGCGAGCCTGTATGCTGCACAACGACCCGAGCCACAAATCCAATCGGCAAACAGCGGCGCCTTATCCCCTCATCCTCCACCTTCACGTCTTCCCTGCCTTCGTGGCCGGAGGCCCACTGATTTACGCTTTCGGAACGCTCTTCGAGAACAAGGGGCAAACAGGCACGCAGAAACCTCACCAAGCGCGGAGGCAGAGAGAGAGAAACGGGGGGAGAGGGGGAGAGACAGTGTACGTAACGTGTACGTGCCTCTCCGGTAGTTTCCGCCCGCGCACAGAAGGAGATTTTAGCTTCGAAGTCAGCGGAAGCAAACGGCGTTGTTTATTGGGTATGCATTAAAACTGCCCACTACACGCTCTGTTTCTCCGCGACGAAGAAAAACCACGGCACATAAAAAGAAACGGAGGTTAACTGTCGGACGCATGCACGCTTATATGCGCTATCCTCTTACTCTCTCTCTCCGTCTTCGAATGGATGCGTGCTCTTCTTTCTTATCAAGCATCATTGCCCTTCTATTTCTTTCATTCCCGCGCCTTCCCCTTTCGTTATTTCCTACCAAGTCCCAGCATCAGCCCTCTTTGCTTCATTCACCGAGGGGCCGCGAGCTGGCAGAGGAGGATCTGACCGCCACCAACGTCGAAAGACCCCCGAGCGAACCAAGCCTTTGCTGCCTGCGCGACTGCTGTATACAACGTATGGCGCGAGCTTTATACGTTTCCACGCGCGACGCTTTTTGATGTGTTTGCTCTGCCTCCCTCCTACAGCGCGTAAAAGGGAGGAAGGGAGGGGATACGTACGAGACGGGTCACGGCGAAAGGTTAGGCTGAGATGCAAGAATGGGCGGACATCGTTATGTTTTGGGGCGGGCCATCAATATTTTTCCCCTCAGAGTGGGTCCTTGTCGGGACGAAGCAAGTGCATCCAGGGCTGTATATATAACCCTCAGAAGCAGTATTTTTTTTTTTTTTTTTTTTGCTCCGTACCGAAATATATTTCCGCGTTCGTAAACCCGCTCACATAGTATTCATAGTGCCATGCACGCAAACAAGGAGTGCTGGTTGAAAGTCTTACTTGCGTAAAGCGAAATAGGTTGCCGTTCTTACACACGAAGGCGGAACTCGTAGGCTGCTCGAAACAAGATGGCAGTGATCAGCACGGAATAGTGTCATTACAGGTGAAACAGGGCTTCATATTGCTGTAACAAACGAGCCATCATCATACAAGCAGTGACGTGTGCTTCTTTTTTCTTTTCCTTTTGCGCACGTTTCGGCCTGAGCAGACCTGCCTGTTTCCTTCCTTGATACAGAATGTTGCTTTGCGTAACATCCCCTCCCCCCCCCCCCCCCCCCCCCCCACACACACACACAAGTCACTGCATTCACTAAGCCCTTTAGTGTCGTCCACGTTCTGAATCAGCCATGCACAACGTAAGAATCAGTATTCGCTGTCAATGCATGCCATGGCATCTGGTTTCCACACGCTCAAAAATATTATATGGTCATTTAACCATAATTGTTGGGCCGACAAGTGAGGCACAATGTGAAACATGTTGTAGATCGCGTAGTTTATTCTCGAATCGCTGGTGCATAGATATCATTTTTCAGTGTGTTAAACACTTGTCGAACATAATATTTGTTACTCACCCTTTATGTAATGCCTCTCATCGAGCCCTTAAGGTAAATAAAATAAAATAAAATAAATAATCATGCTGACTATATACACAGCTGTGCCATCGCGTAGGAAGCTTATCTTCGTAACTAGTCCAACATAGCTGACGACACGAGTTTTAACTTACACAACGACCCCATAACTAACTACGTTGATGCCGCGGAAGGCAACGTACCACTGACGCCTCTACGAGCGGCGCCCTCTCATGCCTCCATGCTTTCTGTTTTAGCACGAACTACCTATATATGTTACTGCGTAACGACGGCATCAAAACAAAAGAAATTAGGAAAGAAGAACAGCAACAGTAGCAAGTGCGTGTAATGTGGGTTGAAGAAATGCAGCCAGCAAATATATCCGCATGACAAGCCGCGCGGCTACCGCTCGAACGCGGGCGACAACTACACACTCGTGCACACACGCACGGACGCTCACGAGTGAACCTAACACACGCACACAGAGAGTCTGTCACCGCGGCGTCAGGGACGCGGCGAGGCAACGCTCAAACGCAGCTGCCGCACGCGTCGCACAGCGCAGCGTGCGCGTCTCGTTCGGGGCACAAAAACAAATCGTGACTTGTCTCTCGGCGCCCGCGGCGGCGGCACCTGCCAAATGAACACTGCCCTAATGAGGACACACACATGTTCGACTGCCGCTCTTGCGCGACGCTTAGGCGCATGCCTCCGTAAATGTCGGCCACGGGTCGGCACGCGGCGCTTGCTTTGGTTTTATCTTTACGAGCGGTGCGGCGACAACACCGGGGAAACGAAGAAGAAAAAAAAAAATGCGGACACCCAACACGCCGCAGTATAGGAGCCGCACCAACCTGCCTGCGCACCGGGTTAATTTGTACTTACATGGCGCAAGTTGCTCCTATATAATATACTTTCGTACTTTTTTTTTGTTTGTTTTTTTTTGTCCCTATTTTGTCCCTATTTTGTCCCTATTTTGTCTTTCTTCCATCCGTTCCATCTGCTGCGCTCGCACTTTCTGCGCAGTCGACCTTATTACGCAGTGTCACGTAGAAAAGAGTTCTCAGTTTGATCTCTATCTCCCTCTCTCGCTATTCCTTTCGTTTTTCCTCACCCCTTCTTATCAGAGCGTGGCAGTTATCTCGCTTACGATACGATCGCCGTCGCAACGGCATAGGTGTTAAGTGTCGACCGCCAGGTGCTCTCAAGCACTCCATGAATCATGACCAGAGATAAGGATTTCTCCCGATTGTTTCACTGTTCAAACGGCGAGTGTGGAGCACCTATGCAAGCGATGCGCACTCTGGCTATGCAGTCCTCACGCCTCGGCGAGCTTGTGCTGATGGAGCTGTGTGAAAATTGCTTGACAGGCTGGCTACGGGACTTCGTTGCCCAGGCGCGCAGCACATAACGTAACGGTAACGTAGCTTTGCTGACGGCTATAGTGTGTGGTCAGTCTGGTGCGCCAAACATAAAACAGACTACCGCTACGAACACTGACGACCGTTGCAATCCCACCACAACGTAAACTTAAACTATGACGTCTTCTTTGCAGAGCACAGACTACCGCAGTGAAACAAGCTTTACAGATTAACAAAATATAACTCGGGGGACGCTGCTGTACTCAGTATATAAGCACCACAGACGATAGATGGATGTGTATAAACCTTCGCTTTCCGAGTGTCGTTAGCAATTACTGCAATTATTAGCTACACCCTTAATTGAAAACTTCACTATGCGTTATGCGATGAAGTTCCACAGAATATTTGCGTCACTGTGACCGTGCACACATCATGGCAGAGGGCAGACATAAACATCAGTTGTTGGGCTAAATGACCGGATTGCCGGACTGGTCGGGCGGTCGGAGTTCTCACTTCACCGCAATGCTTCAGGTAAATGATCGAGCTCTTCTGTGGAAGTAATTGGTCGGGTGGTCGGAGTTCTCACTTCACCGCAATGCTTCAGGTAAATGATCGAGCTCTTCTGTGGAAGTAATAAAAAATTGAATCCCTCGTCGCCCACACGCTTGCAACATGCCCTGAAGTCTGCACTGTCCTTGGCGTAGTGACTTTTGTACTTCACATCTCTTTGCTGGAGACTGCGTAGTACGCGGAAGGAAACAGTTCTTTCGCGGATTGCTTGGGTCATGGACTCTTGGACCGGTTCCTCTGACTGGGGCAGGGAGTTAGCGCTCAATTTTTTTTTCTTTTGCTGCTACATTCTTTTGTGCAGTGTCAATACGCGAAAGTGAAGGAACTTGCTCACTTTTCATGTAACAAATTGGTAACTCCGCTGGGGATTTCGAATTGAAGTCAATGTAATGGTTCATCATGAATGCGCACCTCAAGCGTTGCGTTTATGATCAATTATCGGTAATGTGTGCGTGTATACGCTGTAGGGTAAGCCACCTTATATAGCTAACGATGCTTAGTCCGCACGAGTTATTAATTGAAGAGCTTACTGAGAACCATAAAACACAGTTCTGTGATTGTGCGGCGCCGAACTTGAGGTTTTCAGGATGAAATTTGACGCTGCAAGAACAAGTTACATTTTTTGTTCAAGGGCTGAAATAAAATTTCATCAGCCATCTGAGCCCGCAACCGCATGCATAGCTCGTCTGCATGTTAAACGTTCACTTTGACCTCGCCACCATGCATTGTAATTCCGAGAAGAGGTCAGCGGTGGCTGATGATAAACTTGCAGTTAGTCTCTAGGGGAGTTATGGTTGTGCTTTTTTGGGGATAGCGGTTGTGGCGTCACGGTTATAGCCCCTGAAGAATTAAACCCCGTAGCAGAATCACTCTTTTTCAGTTCATATGCTGCGATGACGTACAGGCTTTATGGCGAATTGCGTTGACCTTCGCTGCCTCCCTTTTATCGTTATCCAATGCAGACGTAGCGCACTCGACGGCCAACAGCAGCAGCGGAGGTCCCGTCCAAGCGCAGCCGCAGTGCCTGCCGGCCGACCTGAGCCTGCCGTCCAAGTCGCGAGCCGTGGCCCCGTCACCCGCGGCCCTGCTCGCCTTCCGCAAGGCACCCGCCGCCTCCTCGGCACCCATGGCGCCGACCGCCGCCACCGCTGCGGGTCCCTTCGGCGGACCCTTCTCTCTGGGGGGTCCGCTTCCCCTGCTTCCGGGCTTTGCCATGACACCCTTCGCGCCCTACCCGCTGCTCTTCCTGGCCGGAGCCAGCGCCGCGGCCCACAAGGAAGCAGCCGGGGCGCAGCTTTCACCTGCCGCACCCACCGTGCGCGGGGCGTCCTCGGCCACGAGCACGGTACGCGGCCTTTTGAGATTATTAGAACGAAACTAAATGCGCGGTAAATGCTTTGCCGAGCTTACAGTTAAACCGAATCGTGAAGGAAGGGGCAGATGAAGTGGAAATGAGCTTAAGGAGCTGTATAAGCGCATGCCAATTCATTATGCTCAGGAACATATAGTGCCACTAACCGTGGTGCCCCGGCTTTTTTCGGAACTGTGGTGTCACAAATTCCCCATACGTCTGTAACAGAGGACTGGTCTGGACTTGGTTTCGCAGGGTCCTTTAATGTTAGTATCATTTTCCTTTGGATGCCACGTAGATAGCAATCCCATCAAATGAGTTCGCAAAATGTGATGAAATTTTAACTATACTACCTTTGTAACGCGATTTGTTAAGGGAAGCTTCGAGTACTCAAGGGCGTCAGCGAGCTTTATATTTGTGTTCCGGTATTCGTACGGGTTGTCAAGAGTCCCAGTCTGATTTGGTCTTAATCTTGCCCTAGGCTTAAGCTTATAATCAATTTGCGCTCTCGTAATGGCTCATGTCCCATCGGTGTATTGGTTGGCACAGCGTGTCTCAGTTCAGACGCCTCCACGTACGGACGCTATAGCTAAGCACTGGATTTCGGTGTGCTTTTCCCCACACAGCGCACCACCTCGTCCAGCGTCAACCACTCGCGACCGCGGGGCAAGTTCGACTTCTCGCGGCTCGCCGAGTCCGCCACGTCGCGGGACGTCGAGGCGGACGCGCGCACCTCGTTGCCAGAAGGCCCGCACCACGAACGGACGCCGCGACTGAGCCCGCACCAGCCATCCGCCATGCCTCCGCAGCACCACCCGTCGGCGACGACGCAGCGAGGGTTGCTGGGCCGGCCACCGCCGGCCTTCCCGCTGTTGCCCTCCTACTACTCGCTCCAGGGCGCCGTCGGCCCGCTGGCCGGAGAGCTCTTCGAGCGAAAGCCCGTGCGCGGCCGCGGAGGCTCGTCGCGTCCCAAGAAGGAGTTTATCTGCAAGTTTTGCCAGCGCCGCTTCACCAAGTCGTACAACCTGCTCATCCACGAGCGGACGCACACCGACGAGCGGCCCTACACGTGCGACATCTGCCACAAGGCATTCCGCCGACAGGACCACCTCAGGGACCACAGGTGAGACGAAGCGGATAGTAAGGGATGTCAGTGCTCGTCGAAGAACACATTGTGGTTGAAATTAAACCGGAACTATCCACAGCTGCAATTATTGCTCCTCCCATCCGCTCAAAGATCCTCCGAGGTGCACGCGGTGGGTGCGTTCACCCCGGCTAGGTAGTCGCCGTTCCAGTACTGAGAACCAATAGTTAATAGGCCGCACGTAATTTTTTTCCTTGAATAATTTAGACGAGTGCGAATGGTTTATCTAAAAAAAAAAATCGAGGACACCTAAACTCCTCTTTACAGATTATGCTGCGACAGCGTTAGCTGTTGCCGTTCCCGTCTGCGGCTCCTCTTGCCGATCCTCGATCGTCTGGGTGCACTTGCTTCTCGCTTTATTTCTAGTCTTTGAATATATGTGCCTTTGTTGCCTCACGTACGTAAAAAACGCCCCCTGAGAAAACGCCCCCGAAAAAATAAAAACAGTCCCCTGGACTTTTAATGTTTCCATCTATTCTTTCAATGTCAAGAGTGACCAATGGAATGCAACTTTTTTGTAAAGTGTGGGTTGCCAAAGAATTCATTGTTTGGTTAATTTTCCACTTGGAGTTTTTTTTTTTTTTAATTTTCTCTTTTTCTCTCTCTCTCTCTCTCTCTTAGAGGCCGCTTCCACGGCTTCCACGGGGGCATTTTCCTCCGGGAACGTTCTTTCCGGGCAGTATCTTACCGGGCCATTTTTTTTTTTTTCCCTCAATGAAGTTTTTTGCCTACATCTATATAAAGAGTCCATTCGTAAGCTGCAATAAGATTTGAAGGACCACCCGACCTAGATATCAGACCCCACATTCATTAACCGAGCCATACAGAAATTCAGTGCCACAGGTATGCCCTAGGTTCGACATCATCTGCAGGAGCTACCAGAGTTGACAGGTCCTGTCAACTCGGCCATATATCATTTAGTCTCGTAAGCTCACACAACCTGCCGACCATGCTATAACAGCAACGAGTGAGCTGTTTTACGCCCAATGAATCGTATCTGCAGCTCACGAAGCCAGTATATCAGAAAACTGGGAATGAATTTAATCTTTCGAAACATATAAAAAAAATTCGTTGCAAGTCATTTACGGCCAACTTTTTAACGGAGTACCGCAAACGCTGGTATGCTTATTATGATGACGACGACGATTAATATGATGATCATCATCAGCAGCATCACAGGTTCATGATGCTGCATCGAAGCATATATACCATCACGTTCCGCGTGGGATTTTTGGTAAAACTAGACCCATGTCGTATATAATGAAGCAGACCTTGCATTTATACAGTGTAAGCACACAGCCTGTCGCAGCATTCTGAACATTCGTTTACCCGTGCAAACAAGCCGACGACGCGTAGACGAACGCGTATGCATACATAATCCTGCTCAACGCATCATCGTTACCCTCCTTGGAGACACTCCGCAAAACGCATCGCCTTCGTCCGTGGGTCGACGTTATTAGAAGGCCGCGCAGATTGAATTTCAATTATCCCCTGGCGCGCGCGGGCAGCTCGCGTAAACCCTTCGACGACGCGGCGACGGGCGCCCACCGCGTGTTCATATAGCCTCCGTTATAAACAAGCCGACGAGGCGTGCGTCTGAGGCGTGGGCGGCGTACGCACACAGGGCACATATATACATGCATGGCTCGTGTAACTAAACTGCGTGCGTGAGCAGTTCGTGCAAGTGTTTCTCGCAGTACGTCCTCAGCTATCATCACAGGCGTTAACGTAGGTGTGTGCTCTGACGGCGGCTGCGGCAACGTTCATGTGTGCACAAGTGTTATACAAATTCTATATACGCGGGCAGATTTCGTTTAAATTTCATTTTTCATGAGCGAACACGGAAAACGTCGCGAGTATGCGCTGCTGGTGCACCACTGTTCGGAGTCAGCGCAGTGCAAGGCGAGCGATCGCTTTTGCGTTGAGCGGGAAAACAAAGTTAACACGCGCGTGCCCGTGCATCGCACGCCGAGCGTTGGCGTCACTGCGAATACTAATGACCTCATTGCAGATATGGCAGCGTTGGCAGGAAGGAGTCAAAGGGTGATGGCAGAAATAAAAACGAACGAGAAGGAAGAACGCCGAAGGTGGCGTGGGAACTGCCATACCCGTTTGAGCGCGAGGCCATTTGTCGCCGAGTTAGTTTTGATTGGAAACTGCTGTAGTGTGTATTTTGCTTTTGCTTATCCTTCTCACGGCAAGCCTTTGTTTCAGAACTTAATCTCGTGCGGACGACTAACCGATAAAAACAGCAAAGTGCCACTCGCGCGATCTTCCGTATGAACAGCCCTTTAGCCAACGTGCAGCGTGTGGTAGTCATGCTGACGTCTATTCTATAATGAGTTGTTACGATATAGCCAATTATACGCTTAACTTTTTGTACTATGCTTCGAAAATGATTTACGCTGGTTTAGACTCTTGTTACCCCCGACAGCTGACGCAGCTGTTCGGCAGTGGGAAATGTCGGGAAATGTCGGGGGTTCGAAAGGCTAATATTCGCCGTGGGCACAAATTGACTTCATCACGAAACAACGGCACATGACTCGCAATGCGATTATTTCTTTTCATAAGCTTGGCAACCACGAATTGTGCAAAATGCGGGCGAGGCAGGGGGGGAGCATGAAGGGGCTGTATGGTTACTCTTGATTTAACCATTTAACTGCTGCTGTTAAATTTGAATAATTTTGAAGCCACCGAGAACATTTCTTTGTCTCATTGATATACTGCTACGTTCCCACGTCGAACGCCCCTACAGTTTTCCTTCTCCCGTCCTTTGCGCAGGTACATCCATTCGAAAGAGAAGCCGTTCAAGTGCGGCGAGTGCGGGAAAGGCTTCTGCCAGTCGCGCACCCTGGCCGTGCACCGCATCCTGCACCTGGACGACTCGCCGCACAAGTGTCCCACGTGCGGGCGCAGCTTCAACCAGCGCTCCAACCTCAAGACGCACCTGCTCACGCACACCGACATCAAGCCGTACCACTGCCCTGCATGCGGCAAGGTGTTCCGCCGGAACTGCGACCTGCGCCGACACGCGCTCACACACACGTTGGGCATCCCTGAGGACCCGGACCTGGAGAACTCGTGCAACGAGCCGGGATCTTCCTCCAGCGCCATCGACATTGTGGACGACGACGATGAAGAGGACAGCGACCATCAACCCGCCGATATTCTGGACGTCGAGAACTGAGCCCCTCTCACTTTCAAGACTGCCTGCTAGTTCGGATGTGCGATCGTGCGCCCCTGAGCGGACAAGGGGTTGCTATGTGCGTGTGCAATGTGGGCTTGGACTCGCTTTCTTGTGTGACGTGTGGCTTCGCCGCTAGACGCACGTGGAAGGAACAAATTTTTACGCGACCAAGGCGTTCGAACCCCTTTTGAATGTGTAGATTTTTCTCGGAAAGGCGTCGTCCATGCTGCGACGTTATAAGCTCCCAACGGAGCAAGCGCGTAGCAAGCATTTTTTCTAAGGTTAATAAGCCGTGCGCGAACGGTTCTGAATAATTATTTGCTTGCACCTTCGTTCTCGAGTCTCCGCTAGAGTGGTGATGAGAAGCAAAAATGCAGAAACACTGTCGGCCATTCACCTTGTATACAGCTCCCCGCTTTTGAAACAGTGCCCTCGACCGACCATGCACTACATAGCAACCTTTACAGCTGGCCTCTGCAGCCGAAGGGTGGTAGGACGTTTGGCTTCCTGTACCATCTGTAAACTATTTACTTTACGACCAGTGAATTCTCATGCGATCTTTCTACGTGAGCTATTATCGGAGCTGTAGAGTACAGCCAATCATTATTTGCCCTTTATCTGGGAGTAAGACTCAAAAGAGAACAAATTTCGGCTGCGTGGACTGATCAGTAAAGTGTGTGACCATTCACTTTACGCGTTAATCCCAAACAGAGACGCTGCTTACTTTCCTACTGGCCGAATATGTGATTGAATTTGGCGTAATGCTGTTGATGGCTTCAGATTTCGCAAAATTAGGCTCTGTAGAAGCCGTGTCCGCCCTCCGAACTAAAGTGTCGTACAGACAATAGGAAGTTACATGATCCAAGGGAAGAGCAAAAAATGTTTTTGACCTCACAAGGCACCACAAAGATGAAGCTAGTCTTCTTGAATCTGAAAGCACCAAGGCGCTGGTGGTGCGTTGACAGAAAGAAAAAAGTGAGAAGGGTTCAACACTGCTGAACCGAATATGGAGTGAAAGCATTAACTGCGGGTGACCGAGCGTTCTTCTTCTTCTTCTTCTTCGCGGCTGTTCAAGGTCATTCGTGACTGCGGCCACGGACTACGCGATGGGCCGAAACCTGGCATAGTATTGCTTTCGCAATAATAATAATAATAATAATAATAATAAAAAAAATTCTTTTCCCAAAGAAGGGGGTGAGAGAGAAGGATACAACCTTGTCGCTCTGCAACGCAGTGCAATGACCGCTTTGACTGTTTTCACGCACTGAACGGCTTGCCCAGAGAATTTGTTAGGCTACGTGTTCAATCAACCCGCCGCATTTTTCTTTTTTTTTTTTTTTATCACCGACGCATATATACTGGCATGCCACGACCAGTCACTCGTAAAAAGTAGGGCGCAAACACACGTCATTTTTTTTTTTTTCCTGCGACCTATGTGAAGAAGACGTTTGACGAATTCTCGACCCCACCTGACGGAAATACGCTTGGACGTTCTTGCGCGCCTTGCGACATGTATACACCATAGGGAAGTCGCCGCCGTGTGCCGACCACGTCGTCCTGGAATGTGCTTGCGCGTGTGTTTGTGGTGAAAAAAAAAAGAAAATCCAGAGTGAGTTACAGTAGATGCTATAGGGCTGCAATGTCCTGCAACGTGTGCATCGACTTTCGGGCTACAGTCCTTTGCTGGCCGCTTCACTGTGAAATAGGACCCGTGAGTGAACGAGCAACGCTGAATGTGACTTGTCCGTATCTCTCAATTTTCTCGGCATGCTGTTTATTTTATCTTGCACCCGCAATTTTCAAAGTGGTGGTGTATTCACTAGGAGTTGCGTATAGTTTTGGACTTGTTGACTCCGCGTGTTTTGCTTTATTTGTTTATTTCTTCCTCTTGTTCCAACGATGTGGGGGTTCATAGCCGATTAGCCTTCAGACAGTGCGTAAGTTATTGATTAACGTATTTATAGGTCGAGTCTTCTGAGTTAGCTTCAAAGAAATGCGTGACTTTGTAAGTGCAATATCTGCGTGCTCACGGCGGATTAGTTATGACGCTTTTACTGTTTGTAACAAAAGAAGCTGCTCGGTGAACAAGCGCTTAGTTGTGTAACGCAAGTTCATCAATCAGCAGGTAACCATGGTAAAAAGATGCTCCACGGATACAGAACGCTTCCTCATGTTAGAGTTCGTGGGAAACAACGCTAAAACAGAATATTATAACTGGGCCGAATAAGGCAGCGATTTTACAGCTGATCTTTGCGCCTGCTTATATGTCTGAGACACAACATGTTGTCACATCCCGACAATGGGGCAAGATATATTCCAAGCAGATTGCAGCGACACAAATGTTGAGATGGTAGTTTCAAGAGCACTCTCCATTAGTATTTTAATTAATCTTACTTTCCTATAGAGTGGACAGCCATACAGAGCGATTCTACTTAAATGCCCATGAAAGGTAATAATAAGCGCTGGTTTGGCGCATACCACCAAGAAACTTTGAAGTAAAAAAAAAAAAAAAAGGCTGGTTATATAGATCTCCAATTCATGCCCCGGTCAGTTAGCCTAAATCGAACAGCTCGTTAAGATTTAGGTACGTTGTAAGCCCCTAGCGGCACATTTGGCACTGTGCCGCAAAGGCTTACACGCATTGACGAAACTGTGCCATTCAGTGAACGAGATCGCTGAGCACAAGCCCTTTCACGGCCCGTTGTGCTCACGTCAAACAGACGATCAATTTAATTAACCAGCTGAGCTAAACCCTCCCAGTTTTTTTTTTTTTTTTTCATTTCGCTTTCGAATTGCTGTTCATATAATTTGCCTTTGAGGTCAAGTGTAATGGACTCTACTATTAGAACAGTAAAGAATGTCTCCAAGCTCCGACATTAATTACTAGTTATTCTTGCTAGAATACTAAATAATAAATATAGAAGGACACGAGAAATGGCGGTTATTTCCAACTAGTGTCAATCAAAAGTCTATACCACGCTTGCGCCGACAGCGAGGGAAAAGACATGCGTTTGTCTTTCTCATCCCGAGAGACAGCTTATAGACAAAAAAATACGCGTAAGAAATGAGAATCGCCTAGCCAGAAAACGGGAAGACACGTGCGCGCCAGCTCATTTCCTTTATTTCTTCCTTCGGTTGTCTAACAAGAAAATAATAAGGGTGGAGGTAATGAAGTAAAGCCGCAGAAACCGGTAATCCGGCCGCACGCTTTCTTCACCGCTCAACACGGGCACACCTGGGCGCTTCGTCTGAGGGCGCAGCGGGCGGTTCGCTCGCTTCCCTGCTGGTAGCGACGTCGAGGTCCGAACGAGACGTGAAATAAGCTAAGGAAAAGAGGGACAGAAGAAGGCTTGACGAAGAGAGAGCCCCCCCCCCCACTCAGAACGCTAGTCACTTTCCATTTTCGCCGCAGTTTTCAGATGCCACGTTTTAGACAGACGCACGTGGCGTGGTGCCTCTTGAGAGGCCTACAAGAGAGGCTTTGCTACAAGGCGCTCGCCCTTCTGAAGCCTACGTGGGTGTGCGTCTCTGGGCAAATCGCTAGAGCGTCTGTGCATGACTTCGCTTCTGCCTGTCTTTCGAGAGAGAGGAGAGTGTGTACACTGGGCGTTTGCCGAAACCTCAGCTGCATTTTTCCTTTTCGCTTGCCTTTGATCTTAATTTATTTCGAGTGTGTACAAGGTCAAACACTGCTACAGAGCCGCGGAACAAGAACATGGCAAAGCCAACGGAGCCGTATGATGGCATTGTTGAAGAGGGCTCATTTCGAATGAAGATTTTATTTGCTGTTTGTAGTAGTCAGATCGAACAAGCAGCTGCAATGTGCGAAATCGAACACGTCGTGAGCATTCAATAATCGCCTATACTCTATAAGCGTGTGTGACAACCTTTCTCATTTTTTTCTAAACAATCTTCATCTGACAAATAACACTCATGAGACATTTACAACGTCTGATGCCGCAATAACAACACGATCTGTTTTTCTCTGGAAAATTACACAATTCCCTCTCATATTGCAGCTACCAGTGCATTCAGTTTGTTCTCGCCTTCGCAAGCAGTCTTCTCGAAGAAGTGCAATCGATGAAAGAGGATGCACACATATCGAATATACAGCCTTTTTCAAAAGTTTAGAGCGCAGGGGGGTCTGCTTTTGAGCCGTGTAGCGGCGCTGATTTAGCGTTAGTGGAGGTACTTTCCCTTGGAGAGGGTAGGACAAAAAACCTTCGTATCATCAAGTTTTTCGGAACACTGGAAATCCATTACAAGTCGCACGAAGTGGTTCAGAAGCAGACTCCCCGGGCTCTACACTTTTGACAAAGACTGTACATGACGTGAGCGAGGTTTATTCGTACCTGCTTGCGAACAGCAGCGATAATGAATCAGGTAGCATGATGCGGCACTGCTTGCTTCTCGTCTTTTTTTTTTTTTTTTTTTTTTTTTTTTTTTTTTGCCGCGTTTAGTGAACACGTTAAAACTGCTATTTTTTGTGTACTCTTGAATCAGTCGGCCTACTACGTGCCCTTTTGCTGTTTATTCCTGATGCTGCACCTTCTGCCCCCCGCCTCTTGCAAGTATAACGCAGAAAGCATGCTGCTCCAAGGAAAACTAAGGCAAGCAACCGGACAGATCTCGCAGCCGTACAGGTGGCGACATCTCGTAGAGGATCACGTAGCTTGCTCGCACTGCAAACGCGTTTGCTTGCTGGCGTTTGCAATGCCGGCCGACTTTTGCTGAAAATCAGATCAAGTGTCGCAGAGAGACATCCAGCTCATAATATAATTAATGCTAGATGTTTGTGAGACCAACAGAATGATTAGAAAACAGTTAAAAGCATGAAGTATAATATAGTACGCAAATGTTATAACCTCCAAGTGAATACTCTTTCATCGTCCGAAATTTATTTACCCTAATTGCACCCTCAAATCGAGTCATACTACTAGTCTTCTCGTCATTCCGGCATTCTGAACAACTTTCGTATTGCAGAAAGGCCCGAATAATTAAAAAGAAAAAGGCTTTAAAAATCACCCTTCCTTAAAAAAAGAAAAAGAAAAAAGAAAAACAACGTTAAATAGGCCGGTTGGAAAATTTAGAAATTCTCTCGCTATAGCTGCGATTAAGCAGCGATACACTGACAATACACCTTCATTTGTGCAATAGCATCAATAAACTCTAAAGAATTTGGATTGGAAAACATTTATTGTCAGCAATGAGCGATTTGTGGGCACTACACTTAGATGGCCTCAAGTCCGTTGCTCTCAGCGACCTTATGAGCCCACTCAGTAGCCCGAACTTGCGTCATCGGGTCTGAGCTGGCCAGTATAGCCTCCCAACGCTCTAGAGAGGGAACTAGTAGTAGGTCCGCCGGTGGCGGCGTTTTTTTTTGCAGCTCCATAATATATGATCATACCCGGCTACTTCGCCGCAGTGTTTACAATCTGGATTGTATTGTGCTGGGTACATGTGTGATAATTTAGATGGGCTGAAGAAGGCACGCGTCTGGAGTCGACGTGTAATGCACAACGATATGCTTGTTAGACACAATGCCGCTCAACGTCATTATATGTCTCGCATATGCCTTAGTCCACTGCAAGAAGGAAAGAAAAGCATAAAGTAATATATTTCCCTGTCGCCATATTAGCTTGTAATCATACTAACAAAGACCGTCCAAGTAAAACAGGTGCATTTAGGAGTGTTTCAGCGCAGCGCAGACGTAATTAGCATTACTGTATGCTGGACCAACGAGGCGGGGCGCTCAGTGCGCATGCGCAGTAGGACATGCGCGCCACCGCATGGCCCTTTTTGGCATTAGATTGACAGTGGTCAGTATGGCATCTGGTTGTTACAAAAAATATCTGATAATGCGGTTGTCGTGTTCATGCACCCAACCGCCTCTCTCGTGCAGGCAAAACACACAACAAGATGAAGCGAAGTCAACGCACAGTACCTCTCGAGCTGGTTATCTCAATCTATTATTGCTTGTGCTTTTTCTTTTCTTTTTTTTTTTCTTTCGCGCCTGTACATGTACGCTGTTGTTCATGCCCTCATCTCCGGGTGTTTCTGTTTGTCCGCAATGATCTTGTGTAAATACACGCGAATATGTTGTCTGCACATCACCCTAACTTATAAAGGCCAAATGTTACGCATTAAAGTGAGAACGTTACAAACAAAACTGTGATTGTTTCTTTTAACTCTGGCTCGCACGTTCGGCCTTGCGCATCCCAGCGACTTCCACCAGACAGCATCGGAGATGAAGATATTCATGCAGAAAGCAGCGTATAATTCTTCAGGTAATGTCGCTCAACTTCTTTTTAGACTGGACATCACGCATTTCTCGTCTCGTAGCTGTTAAGCAACGAACGGAGAACTGTTCTGTGGCAATCTGCAACAAGGAAAATATTAGAGGCAGGGAGGCACAATCGGCATATATCAGTGATCCCGTCTACCAAGTTACTACTATAGCTGCCTCCTGCGAATCCACTGTTGGTGACTAAACACTCAATGTCACTCGCCAGCCGTGGTATCAAATGCATGCTGGCAAAGAATTAAATTGAAACCTGGCTAATAGGTTTCACAAAATACCGTGGATACGACACACTAGAGTTACCATGTGCGTCACAACACATGCGCAACAAGGGCCGCAAACACCTAAGGGGAAGAACGCCATGCAAGGCCCTTTACGAAGCTGAGTGACGGTGAGCAGCAAGGTGGGCGGAAAGCGCACACAGAGCTTTGCATTTGAGCTGGTCTTACACTACAATAGCTCGTGACGACCGAACGCAAAATACACTACAAATGGCTTATAAGACCAGGAGGGGTACAAGGCGCTTATTCTCGAGCCGTACGTATAACTGCCCAGTTGGAGCAGCTGTCTTATAGAAGCATATACAGTTGCATACGCCAACAGCCTCGTCACTGACAAGCGTTAGGAGTAGTTCATTTTAAGACAGCCGACTGATCACTAAGTTTCTCTACGGCAGGTGTACTGGAACACTGACACTAGGTGAGCTAGCGCTTCGCTTTTCTCTTCGGTTTCGGGTCGCATGTAGCGTATACAGTCGTAACCTACCACAACATGTGAACGACCTCCCGATATAGATATGAAGCTCCTTGTTAACCGCGTCGCATGAACGTGCCTGCATGTCGTATAGGAACACCCTGCCTAACTCGGGATCGAAAGGTTCCGGTGGGTACGGTTCCCATCTGCTGCTCAAGTTGGCGGCTCCTCCTGCCAATCTGGACATGCCATGTGGTCTCGTGACGTCACACATCCTGCCGACCGATCAGAGAACGTTTATGTCACCTGCCAACTACCAAATGCCAGAGGCATGCTCGTGAGGAAGACCGAGCAAATGTCGGCGAAATGCGGCAGTGGTGGGTCTTAGTGCTCGCGCACCAGAAAAACGCTCATCGTTTGCGGAAATACTGCCGCCTCGTCTCGAAGTAGGACTGTCGACCAAGAACATGGACGGGTATGGCATGTACGTCACATGAGCCTCATAGATTTTACTTCCTTTCCGTCTTTCTTCTTGAACAGCATCGTAGTTGTATTCCTGTCTGATTTGGCCCGGTGCCTTCAAATTCGAAACCATAGCGGGCTCAATGCTTTTCCAAACATACAGAGTAAAACCTTCACGCAGGCACCCGAGCTCCGGGCATCGAGGCGCGATATGACGCCGGCCTGATTTGCGCGCGCGTGCCGCATCCTCATGGAGCCGCCGACAACGCTCTGCACTGCAGGCGGCAGCCAGCGATGCAAAAGGGGGAAGGGGATGGCATCGTGCCGCAACCATGCAACAGGGCGGGCTGGCGGGCGTGCATAGTCGCGCGCCCGTCACGTGGTCGCCGCACGCCTTTTCGGCAAACCGGTGGCACGCGCTGCCGCCGCTCGCTCTGCTAGGTCCGGCTGCGGAAAGTGTACCCCCCCCCCCCCCCCCCTTCTATGCTCTTGGACGCCGCAGAGCGACGCACACAACGAACGAGGGGTCAACGTGCGTGCGTGCGCCTCGCACGCGAGCGTGCGCCGCCGTCGCCTCCCCGGCCGAAGCTCGCTGGCGAGCCCCCCGCCGCCCCGCTGATGCCGCCGCCACGAGTGCGCGCGCGCCCATCTCGAAACAGGAACCAGTGCAGGAAGCGGGCGCCTCGCTAGCCAAATGAAGGCGCGCTCGGAGTTGCCCCTTGCCGCGTTTTCCGGTCAACAGGCCTCCCTGTCTGCGCAAACCCCTGACGAACGTACAATTGGAAAATACTAACCGCCTTTCAGGATTTGGTAGCCATTGATCAGTTGACGTCCCCAGGAATTCTTACGCCGATACCTGTGGAGGGACTTTCTCCATGTAGTGAATGGTGGTGGTGGTAGTGGTTGATTAATTTTTTTTTTTTAATAATCAAAAAGAAGGAAAAGAGTATTGCCGGCCGCGGCAACTGCTGTCTAAAAAAACTGAAGCAATTGAGCTGCGGCCGGCGGGAAGGAAAAGGGGATAGGGAGAGGATAGCGAGGGGAAATAGAGAGGGGAGCGATAGGAAGAAAGGACAGAGGGAGCTTTGTACATTATTTACAAAGTAAAGACGGTCAACGAGTTCGCATCGCTCGCGCGCAAGTAGTGAATTGGCTCACAGTGTTTCTGCAAGTGGTACCGGACTCATAGCGCCACCTGCGGACTCTCAGCAATCTGCTGCCGAAAAGACCATGTTAGAAAAACTAGACCTGTTCCATGAAGGACACGTGGCCCAGACAGTACAAGTGCTTTTGAGAGAGAATGTGAAATACTTTTATTCACGTATTCACCAGCAGTCATGTAACGCTTGTGGGCTTAGAAGCGGGCACTGTTCCTTTTTCGAGCCCAATGAAGCTTTCATCTCGTCTCGTCAAATTAATCCCTTAAACGAGTATAGGGCACACGCAACCGCACGTGCCTGTATTCAACATTCACACCTTTGCACGTCCTCTTCCTACTGCGGTGGTCCATAACAACACTTTAATACGTGACTCTTTCTAGTACATCATAACTTACCAACAGGCTATGCATGCATCAGTGTCGTTTCGCTAACTCAATGGCGGGTTTAAGAACCATTCTTACGGGGAGAGGGGGTTGAGGTAAATGGTGCTATGTACAAAGCGCATTTCTTAAACTTTTCTCGTCAAACAAATGCAGACCGGTGCCTAATTATCATGCAAAATTTCTCGGCCGGGAGGTCATCTGATCTTAGTTATGCCTCTGGACGGGCTCAAGCACTGGCGCAACGTTTCCTGCCATCTCACACGTGGCCGTACGCAACAGACAGAGCATCAGCGCGGCGTGTGCGAACAGTGGGCTGTGGCTCTCTCGCGAGAGGGCCAGCGATGGACAGCGGAACCCGGATCTGGCAGGCTAAAAGCGGCAGCCGGCAGTGGAGGGGAGGGCAGCGGGAGATGCATAGCGCACACGGCCGAGCGGGCGGAGCGGCCGCCTCGCTGCGTGCAGCGAGTAATCACACGTAGCCGGCGCATAAAAATGAGCGCCGGCGGCCCGCCGGAATGAAAAGCAAAGCGAACGCAGCCGCGCGCACGACGCGGTCACCGCCGGCAACCGCACGTGAGCGAAGCGCCATTTTGTGTCCAGCGCAGTGCGGCGAAGCCACCAAACGCGGTTTGCGTATATGTACATGAACGGCACGATGAATGGCACCTAAATATATATATACACAATAAATGATGCAAGGACGGCGTATGATTCCATACGATGCGGTACTTTTTTCTTTCCTCGGCCCATGGAGCAACTTCATTTCTACCGTTTATTTTTTATTATTCCTATTATCACTGCGAGCGGCAGTGATGGCGGCCGAGTTGATGTCAGTCAACAGGCTCGCGCGCTTTCCTCTGCGCATATTGGTAACCACTTACTAGCATTGAAACCACTACCAAAACAGTAGGAAGTGATACGTATACACAAGAATAGGCCTGCACAAGGACGATGCGATAACGCAAGTGAGTTTACATAATACAAAAATAAAGAAAAAGAAACTATACACAGGTGGGAAAAGCAGCAAAAAGCGTTCGTGACACGAGGATCTGTTATAAGCTTCTTAAAGGGAACCTGCACCAGTTTTTAAAATTCTACGAGCTTCGAGAGCTCGAATTTTTTAAATTTTCAGTTTAAAAATACGTATATTGGCACTATCATTTGAAACAGTGGCGTGATAGGCGATTAAAACCGCGACGGTTTTCAAGCCACCACGCACAGTATCGGGTGAAGAGTGCATGACGACGTCGTGAACGGTACCGGTACTTTTTCCGCAGAGAAACGCTTGCTTTGAAAGATTAAAAACAACGCTACCAGAAGGAAAGGCCCCGAAGTGAGACGACTAAACTTTTACTAGGCACAAGATATAGCGTCGCTTCGAGGCATCCGATGACGCACAGGGTGTGGGCCAGAAGGCAGGGGAAATTAGAAGCATTACTGCCCGTGACATCATCATCAAGCTTTTTCGCATTTCTTTGGTGCTACAAGGAGAAGCTTGAGTTTGAATCGATCATCATTATCGGTTTTAAAAAGCAAGCGCAAAAAAAAAAAAAAAAGAAAAAAAGAAAAAGAAAAAAGGAAAAGGAATTTTCGCATGCTTTACCTACAACCTATATACAAAAAATAGAGTTCTTGAATATCGCGGAATTCTCAAAAAGGGATTCGGTTGTCCTTTAAGTTCGTTGCTTTGTGTAGTTTTCTGCATGCAGGGGCCGAAGGCAGAGAGATATCTCCTGCTGTTATTATTACAATACTTTTCTTTTTTTTTTAATTCTCTACAATGAAAGGAAAAGGATTAGTCAAATACTAAGAAAAAAATATGGCTACATGGAGTCAATTATAACGCAACTACTATCAAATAAATTCTGTTTTCCTCTCGAGTATATTCCATCGTCGTTATTTGCGCTGCGTGAGTTTGTAATAAAGCCTATGCATTTCAGAAATACACCTGAAGCTATGGGGTTTAATCAATACCACCGCACAAGTGACATACAGGCAGTGACAGTGAGGCCCCGGAAGACGAACATCAACCGGGAAGTCTTGGATTTCCCGTCAGTAAAGATGTTATTGTTAATTTATTATTGCTAATTAGTACCTCAAAGCCCCCATTCAAGGGGTATTGCATGAGGGAGTATTATTACTATTGCTATTACTATTACTATTACTATTACTATACTACTACCACTGCTCAAACTGGTGCAAGTCCTCGTCCTGGCTCATGGCGAATGCGAGTGCCTCTGTGTTGCTCCGTAGAAAAATACAAGGGGGCAGAGCGGCACACTTATATCAAATGTTTGCATTTTTGCTTTCGCAGGCCTAGTGTTGCCAACTTGATTTTGTGTTGGCTTGATTTTCTTGACAAGCCCATACCGAATGGTAAAGTCTGCTTTCTGGCCACAAAATGCACATTCAGCTGAGAAAGTAATCGCGTGCTTGTAGGACAGTGTTAGTAACCGCCTGAGGTGACACTCCTCCGATTTATCGAGTTCTTTAGTAGGTAAAGGGAATGTTTGTCTCGCTAAGCGGACATGTTATGTATCTCGCGATGTGTAGTGAGGAGCTGGGGGGGGGGGGGGGGGGGGGGGTCATTTGAGGGGAGTGATGAGGGATCCCGGGAGAGGAATGCTCGGGCTGCAGCGTATACGTGCTCGTTTCCCTCTACCCCTTGATGATCAGGAACCCATATTAGTTCTTTGTCTGAGGCCTGGTGTCTGGCTTGGGATAAGATTTTACAGGCCAATGGAGAAATCCGGCCTTGCATGTAATTTCTGTAGGCAGTTTGTGAGTCGGTGACGATGTATATGGAATCGGTGTGTGTCGCGGCTAATGCGACATACGTGTTTACACACGTGTTGTGTGTTGAGACGTATTGATGGTTCTTACCATCAATAATCGATTGTAATGCTCTAAAGGCACACTTCAATAAAAACTGGAGTGTAAAACAAAAACAAAATGTTATTGCTAATTTCATTCTCGCTGCGAGCCTACTCGAAAACCCCTTTTTCACATACTTTGCATTTTAAAATAAATGAAATAAATAATGCATAAATTTATTTCTGCCTCAAAAGTATATGTACAGAGGAGCTGCTTTTTTGACAAAGCCACAGCCCCCATTTGCAAAGCAGCAGCAGACAAAGAACGATTCATTCACTTGTCTTATATAAAGAAAAAGAAAAGGGACAGAAAATGAGGAAACGAGATAAAAAACGAAAAGCACATAACTGACAACATTACAGTATTATTCACTGCAACTGAACGGAAACTGCAAAAAAAAAAAAAAAAAAAAAAAAAAAGTTTGCGTGCGCTGGTGATGTATCTTTAACACATTTGTTTCACCATGGCCAGCCTCGAAGCGCGCTCACCCTCGAGACCGGCCGTGGTTTCACACTGTTCTGCAATGGGCGTCGAGTGCCGAGTCAGCGAGTTTAGTGCCGAGGACGACTTCAAATTTTATGAAAGCGCGCTCGAAAGCTTTTTCTTTTAATTAAAATTGCAGATTGCAAAACCTCCAATTACTAGCCTATAGTTTCAGCACCTTCTGCGCTGTGCATTACACAGGTATGAGGTTTCAATCAGTTGGCATTTCTGCCTTCATGCGACATACCTTATCCCTGCCGGCCACACGCGTACTCCGGAAAAGACTCAGCCTGACGCCACGGCTCTCTGCATGTTTGCCCCGGAAGCTTCTAAAGCTCAATACGCGCTGGTTGTGACCTAAGCATTCCGATCGAGTTGCGCTGTCTGCACCGTACCTGGCGCGAAGTGCGACGCTTCATTGACGATGCAGCTACGAAGCCTGATACGACTTATGCAACCTAGCTGGTGCCAAGAAGCTGACGCCGACCGTGTCGAGCAAGAAAGCGTTCGTGCGAGACCGTCTCAGGAGGCAGAATTCCATGGCAAGCCGCAAGTGTGCAAATAATATTCGAAAAAGCACTGAAAACCGGCGACTGTAGGTGTATTCACAAATTGGAGGCACACGTTTTCGGCTTTCAAAACGCTCGTGTGGATTGCTGTCGTACCGACGAACATCTCGAGATAGGGTGTGAAAATTACAAGATTTTTTTGTTTTTTGAAGAGGAAGCTTCAGTACGGACACCAACTCGAGCCTTCAGCGTCAGTGGGTGCCTGAGAGAGCGCTAACTCGAGCCTCTCCTTTCATATACGGGAAGGCGACATAGAGTCAGCCTACCATTAAATTTCAATCCACGTTACCCGTATGCCACGGGCAGGAGCTGCCAACTAATATGGGAGGGTGATATCAGAATCAGCCTGCCACAACACTTTGCATTCACGTTACCACTAGGTGACTATACACGCAGGCACGTCCACACGGCTTGGTGAAATTGGGACTGCTCAGTTGGCTTGCTTATACGATACCCTTTGCCCAAAACCAAACATTGGGAGTCTATAGCTTTTGCTTTCATCAAAACGTGGCCGCCGAGGATGGGATTCGATCCCACATCCTTGGTCACAGCAGCCGGGCACCCTATAACCACTGCATTAACGCTGCGGGTTATTCCATTTGCAAAGTTTTGAAGTATTCGACGGCTGACAGTCATAAAATGACGAAACACTGAATACGCTTGTTAGGGCTTAATGAGTTGGCGTCAGTCAGCTCGTCGTATACTTTCCATTACGTTCTAGTCAATACAGAGATCGTTCCACTCTCGTGCTTGCTTATCTACTCACAACGGCATACAGACTTCCAGAAAATCAGTAATATGATATCTCTAGATATTCGCGTTCCTGCTCTTCGAGACAGTGCCTGCATTCGAGC
Organism: Amblyomma maculatum; assembly: GCF_055883805.1. Classification (NCBI taxonomy): domain Eukaryota; kingdom Metazoa; phylum Arthropoda; class Arachnida; order Ixodida; family Ixodidae; genus Amblyomma; species Amblyomma maculatum. The sequence continues at coordinate 329,544,802 of NC_139344.1, forward strand.
AGATGTCTTTTCGGAAAAATCCAAAATCAGTGTTCGTCCTTAAGTTATCCGTGCACAGCGCTAATAAAACATCTAGCGCACAATCAACTCTGCAGTCATGGCTATTTTCTCCGTCACCATTCCTGACAACCGCTGGAAGGTCTACCACGTGACCCTCCACCATACATTTCTTGTGTTTTCCTTCCTCTAGAATCGAATCAAATTTTACTTCACTGCCGAGGAGAAGGAAAGAAAAAATAACCCACTTTGTTGCCCCCCCCCCCCCCCCCTACCTCCATACCAATAACATAACAGCGCATCAGCAGGCTGCCAGGGCTTAGGTAAGCGTGCTGGCCAGAACAATAGTTGCCACCCAGAGAACAGTTCTTTCCCGCAGTACCCCAAATCGATAGGGAGAAGCACCCTCGAAAAAAAATTCTGGTGCCGGCGTTCCATCGCCGACCCGTGCGGCCACCTCGCGGCGAAGAGAGGACCGCCGCCACCCGCTCCGCCGACGGGTAGGTGGAGGGGGGGAGACCGCTCGTTTTCACGCGTACTGCAAGCACGCAAATCCGGCACCTGACGCGCTCGCGCGCCATCGTGGCAGCACGCGGGCTGCGTCCGCCTTCTCTCCTCGCAACGACGTGCGTGATTGATGGGGAGTTAAGCGCGCGTCCTCCGCCGCTGTGCTGCACAGGTTCGTAGGTGGTAGGCGCTGCCGCCGGAGGAGGATGCAGAGGATACGCCACAATGGCCCGAGATTGTTCGCTGAGGCTGCTGCGAGCGGACCTCGAGAAAACGGCTCCTTTGGCATCGCGTGCATGCGCTGGTCTAGGCTTATTAAAAAAAAAAAAAACTAGTATTAAAAAAGAAGAAGAGAATGTTTGCCGACCACGAGAACTGCCGCATATCCGTCGGACGCTTAACCTGTGGTAGTGATGTGCATTAAGTTTGCCATCCCGAAGCGACTTAGTTTATGAGAGACGCCGTAATGAAAAGCTCGAGATTAATTTCGACCACATGGTTGTCTTTAACGTGCACCTAGATCGTACAGCACACGGACGCGTTTTGCGCTTCGTCTCCGTCCTAACGCGGACTAATCCACGGCCGCCGGAAACTAAAGGAGTAGCGAAGGGGAATGGTAAGAAGAAAACAAACAAAAACCAAAACGGAATGACAACCTGCGGAGGTGAAAGGCAAGATAGCTGTGTGAATCCAAAATACACTCGCACAAAGCGTACACTGGAATGAAAAAGCCAGAAACAGTACTCATATAAGTGTCCTAAGCATATAGGCGCTGTGTTGTGTTGTGTTGTGTTGGGTTTAGTGGCGCATAAGCAACTTAGGCTATCATGCGCCAATTTCATGGTTAAGAGTGTTGTATTTATGTAATTTAATCTTACATTCTGTTTAGGACGTTTGCTTCTATTAAAAACCTGAAAACACAGGGCAAATCAACAAGCGCATTTTCACCTAAAAGCAAAGCTGGATGAAGAGGAATGTGTTGTTTGTAAAACTGTGTAAAATGTTTTTTCCTCAGTTGTTCAAGTTGTCTGCATGAGATTAAAATGTGGATGACTGTTAGCTCGTGTCCGCATGAATCACACAGGGGCTTATCCTGTTTAGTTAAAATGAAACTATGTGTTAAATGTGTGTGTCCTATGCGAAGACGGCATAGAGCCACTTCTTTGGAACGTTCAAGATGGGTGCTCGATTTCCACTCTTCTATTACAGGCTTTATGAGGTGTAGCTTGTTATTTGTTTCAGTGTTCCAAGTGGACTGCCATTTTTGTATCAGTCTACTCTGTACCAATTTCATGCAGTCTTGAGATGGTATCTGCACTTGTTTTATTTTCTTGTCTCGAGCTTTGGCAGCGCACATATCTGCTTTTTCATTACCTCGGATTCCTACATGACTGGGTACCCAGCAAATTTTTATGCTTCGTCCTTCATCTGTAAGTGTTGCTATGCTGTGTATGATGTTTCCAAGTATTGGTATAACTGCATTTCTTGTGTGAAGGGCTGTGACTACACTTAGGGAATCTGTGTAAATAATACTTCTCCTGAGGTTTTCTTTCATTATTTTCTCTATGGCAACGGAGACAGCATAGCATTCAGCAGTAAAGATGGACGCGCACTGTGGAAGTCTCATTATTTCCTCCCATTCGCCTTGAACAACTGCGCTTCCGACATAATGATCTGTTTTCGAGCCATCCGTGTAAAAGTCTGTGAAGTTACTGTATTTTTCTTTCAGCTGAAGGAATTCTTGTATGAAGTGCTCTTGTGGGGTTATTGTTTTTTGGAACTGTGTAAGAGAGAGGTCGCAAACTTCAGGGACCAGGTACCAAGGAGGCAGAGGGTTAGGTCTTTTGGCAATGCTAGGTAAACAATCCGGTAGCTCAACCTCTTGACACATTTGCTCAAATCTTAGGAGCAGTGGTCTCACTGCATTGGGTTTGTTGGTGAATAGTGTTCTAGAAGGGCATTTAGTTACTAGAGAATAGCAGATATGCTTTGGCAGAGATCTGATTTTAAATATATAGGCACATGTAAGTGAAGTTCTTCTGATTTCAAGAGGAGGTTCATTTGTTTCCACAAGCAGACTGGATATAGGAGAAGTTCGGTATGCTCCACATGAGAGTCGAAGTCCTGTGTTATGTACCGGGTCTAGTTTTTTTAAATATCATGGTCTAGCTGACCCATACACTATGCAGCCATAGTCTAAGGTGGAGCGTACGACAGATCTGTAAATGTGTTTAAGGCATGTCCTGTCAGCGCCCCAGTGTTTACGGGAAAGAACTTTTAGTATGTTTAGAGATTTGGAAGCCTTTTTCTTCAGGACATTTATATGAGGAAGAAAGGTGAGTTTTTTGTCAAAAGTTACGCCTAGAAATTTGTGTTCGTTTTTCACCGGTAATTTCGTTTTGTTCAGGTGTAGTGTAGGATCTGTTTGTAAGCCTCGTTTGAGAGAGAATAGGAGAGCCACTGTTTTTTGAGGAGAAAACTGAAATCCGTTTGTGTCTGCCCATGCTGCTAGTTTATTTATGGTCAACTGCACCTGTCTCTCACATGTAGATACGTTAGAGGATGTGTATGCAATCTGTAGATCGTCAACATAAGCTGAATACATTACGGATTTCGGGATAACTGTGCTTATGGAATTCATTTTTACTATAAAGAGAGTTGTGCTTAAGACGCATCCCTGTGGTACGCCATTCTCCTGTACAAAGTTCTTTGAAAAAGTTGAGCCCAAACGCACACGGAATGAGCGATTTGACAAGAAGTCCTTTAGACAGTTTAACATCCTACCACGTATGCCTAAATATGCTAGGTCACGGAGGATGCCAAACCTCCATGTAGTATCATACGCCTTTTCCATATCAAAGAAGACGGCAAGGCAGTGCTGTTTGTGAATAAATGCTTCACGAACAGTGTTTTCAAGGCGGACTAGATGGTCCGTGGTAGAACATGCTGTTTTGAACCCACATTGGTGTATGTCTAGAAGTTCTTGGGAATGAAGGACAAAGGCTAATCTGGTATTAAGAACACTTTCAAAAGACTTTGCTAGGCAACTTGTGAGAGCTATGGGTCTATAACTGCTGGGGGCCGTTGGTGGCTTTCCTGGTTTCAGGAAAGGCACAATAATAGCTTTTTTCCAGGCCTCAGGAATACTCCCGGATACCCATACTTTGTTGAAAAATTTCAGAAGTGCTTCTAATGCAGGTGTAGAAAGATGTGCTAGCATCTGATAGTGAATTTGATCTGGGCCAGGTGCAGTCTTCTTGCCGGCAGATAGAACAGTGTTTATTTCTTGTAGTGTTATTAACTTGTTATATGTTTCATTAGTACTTCCACTTGTTGGCAGTTTTTGTTTTTCGGCCTTGTTTTTGTATGTTATAAAAGATTTTGGGTAGTGTAGTGAGCTTGAAATTGCAGAAAAATGATCGCCTAGAATATCTGCCTGTTCCTGTAAGTTTGTTTGGGTGCCAGGAGATGTTAGAAAGGGGACTGTGTACGGGGAGAAGTTGCCATCCAGTTTGTGAACAAGCTCCCACATTTTTTTTGATGTGATTGAGCTATTTATTGATGATATGTATTTTTGCCAAGAAGCCTTCTCAGCGTTTCGGCGGATGTACCGTGCCCTAGCTTTCGCCTGTTTGAATTTTACGAGGTTTTCGTTTGTAGGGTACCTGCGAAAGGTTCCCCAAGCTTTGTTTTGTTTCTTCTTTGCATCTCTGCACTCCTGAGAATACCAGACTTTGCGATTTTTCAGTACCACTCCTGAAGACTGTGGTATAGCTACAAGTGCTGCGTCAATGATGCAGGCCGTAAATTTTTCATTTATCTCGTCAACACTGAGTTTTTCGGAAAAGACCTTTTCCAGGCTGGCTTCAGACTGGAATAGAGCCCAGTTCGCAAGGTGCAGCTTCCACCGCTTGGGTTTGTTTAGAGTGATGGAGGGTGAGGGTGTTAGGCTGATAATGACAGGCAAATGATCACTTCCTAGAGGATTGTCAAAGACGTCCCATTTAAAATCAGTAAAAATTGATGGGGAGCTAAATGATAAATCTAAAATGCTCATTTTCCCCGTGCTTGGGGAGCAGTATGTATGCTTTCCTGTATTTAGCAGGCAGACATCATTGTATAATATAAAATCCTCTAATATACGACCTCTAGTGTCTGTCTGATCGCTTCTCCAAAAAGTGGAGTGCGCATTAAAATCTCCAACAACCAGATATGGTTCTGGCAGTTGTTCTAAAAGCTCTTCCAGATCATGAAGGGTTACAGTTAGGTGCGGTTGGAGATACAGTGAGCATATAGTTATTGTTTTATAATGAATGATAGAGACAGCAACAGCTTCGAACTTGGTTTTGAGGCTAATTTCACGTGTTGCTACTCCATTCTGCACTACAATAGCGACACCTCCAGATAACCTATTTGCTTCTTTTCGGTCGCAGCGAAAAACGTTGTGTCCTTTTAAAATGTTTTGGTGTGGTCCTAAGTTAGTTTCCTGTAGGCAAAGGGCTACAGGAGAAAATGAATGTAAAATGTCTTTTATATCGTTGTAGTTGTTTATGAGACCTCGGCAGTTCCAGTGTATGAGGAACGCCATTTTTTTTTTTTTTTGGAATGTACCTGAATTTAGGTTTCAGGTTTTTCTGGTCCTGTTATACGAGGTTTTTCTCTCCGTTTTCTTTCTAGAGAGTTATGCCGCCGCTGCAGCGTGGACGAGGAAGGGGTTGTGTCCATTGCCTCAGGGGTTTTGGACGTTTGGGGAGAGTTAGGAGTGTTGGTTGCAGGCTTCCCTTCTGGGGGAGAAGCCTTTTGGGCTGTTGGCTCTGGGGCCAGTGTGCCCTGTTTCTGCGATGGCAGGGCAGCTTTCGCTGCTTCTGCCTGGGGCAAGGATGGCCCTGCCTGAGGCTTACCCTCGGCGGAGACCAAATCCTGTTGTGGTGTGCTGCCCCCATGCTCCACCACATTGGAATAGTTCGGTTTGGCTGTGAACAAAAAAGTGCCCTGTTTAACAAGATATCGCTGTCGTGCCTCTTTAAACGTTATGTTTTCCTTGACTTTTATGGTAATGATGTCCTTCTCCTTCTTCCAAGAAGGACATGACCGTGAGTACGCGGCGTGTTCACCTGCACAGTTTGCGCAGTGTGGCGCAGCTTCACACTCGTCAGATTTGTGTTCATTTGAGGCACATTTTGCACATGTTTGTCGGCCACGGCAGCTCTGGGAGCCATGACCGAATCTTTGGCAGTTGAAACAACGTCTAGGGTTTGGAATGTAGGGCCGGATGTCTACTTTGATGTAACCGACTTCAATGGATTCAGGGAGTTTGCTGGAGTTGAAAGTCAGAACTATGTGCTTTGTTGGTATTTCTTGGTTGTTCTTCCGGATTTTGATCCTGTGTACACCGATCACATTTTGCTCAGAAAGACCTTCAAGAAGTTCTTCTTCGGTGAGTGACAGGAAGTCATTCTCTGATATCACGCCTTGGACTGTGTTCAAGGATCTGTGAGCACTGACCGTTATTGGGATATCCCCAAATGTTGTAAGTTGCTGAAGGTTGCTGTACTGGAGTTTGCTTTGCAGCTCAAGCAGGAGATCCCCGCTAGCCAGTTTACTAACTTTGTATCCTGGGCCTAGTATGGTTGTGAGAGACCTAGATACTGCAAAGGGGGATATTAGCCGAGCTTGTTTGGCAGGGCTTTCACTGTGGATCACATGATATTTAGGGAAAGTGTCATGCTTTGCTGAAAAGAACTGGGCTGATACATCGGTCCGCCTTTTCTTGGAAAGGCGATCAGTTTGTTTGGAGGAAGAAGCCATAAATAATGTATGATGTTCGGCCGCGGCGCCAGCCACCCACCATGGAGCCCAACGAGGGGACGGGGCAGGAATTGGCAGGCAAGTCCTGTCCACGTCAGCTGTACACCGTAACTATAACCTAATATGGCGTAACTCAGGGTAGTCAGCCACACAAGGTTAACCCTCGCCACCTGGAAGTAAGGAAAAACCGGAAGAGAGTAGAGGACAGGAGAGTTGTAGGATAGAAGATAGGAACGTGAAAGATGAAGGGGAGGATAGGAAAAGGCGACTGCCGATTTCCCCCGGGTGGGTCAGCCCGAAGGTGCCGTCTGTGGGAAGCGTGGGCCAAAGTGGTGTGTTGCCTCCGCCGAGGGGCCTTAAAGGTCCAAACACTCGGCATCGGCTCAACCACCAGGATCCCCTTTTCCCCAGACACGGCGATGCCACGCACGGCTAAGCGTGGGTGCTCGGGGTCCGTGGTGTCGCACAGTACACGCAAACATCTGCTTTAGCAGATGCCCCCTGCGGGGCATATAGGCGCTGGCCAACATGCGTGTGGTGGTGAGCGGCCACGATACAGACGCGGTATGTGGTGGCTTTACTTTGGCAAAGGCAACGCCGGTGTAGCGCAGTGGTTACGGCGCCCGATACTGCTCCCAAGGATACCGAGATCGAGTCCCGGCCTCGGCGGCCGCTTTTCGATGGAGCCAAAAAGCAAGGCTCCCGTGAGCTGTGCGATGTCAGTGCACGTTAAAGAACCCCAGGTGGTCGAAATTTCTGGAGTCCTTCACCACGGCGTCTTCATAGCCTGAGTTGATTTGGGACGTTAAACCTCACAAACCAAACCAAAATTTGGCAAAGACTTTTTAAAAAGATATAACGTTCGTTTCGCAGCCCTCGTATACCGAGTGCTGGAAAGAAAAGGGAGTATTTCAGTTCATCCCAGTTGACTTCCATTTCCCACAAAAATATTCCGCAGCTCTACAACGAGGTCCTGGCGTAGCCGCTACAAGTTTAACTTCAGGCAAATAAATTAAATCTCACAGAATACCAGGGAACGGTATACACCTAGAAAATACGCGAAGCAAGAGAAGCAGTGGAGATAAATATCTTCTAAAAACATGTTTTGCTAAGCGCACTGAAACTTCATGTTCAGATGAAAAAAATAAAATAAACGCGCAAAAGAGGGAAGCGCTATCCCTTCTATACTCCGTTTCACAAGCTGATTTTTATAATATCAACATTAATACATTTTTTAGCAATATATGTAAGGTAAGAGTGAGCAAGATGACGCGCAAATCATGATTCCTCTCCCGTCGCCGTAGAGCGCCTCATGCTACTGGCCGAGATCGCTCCCCTTCGTGCAGCTGCGAACAGATTGCGAAGGAGTATATGTCTATACCTTCCTCGTGCATCGCCTTTTTATAGCAGTACCTGCCGCGGTGGCCCAGTGGTTAGAATGCGTTAGAATGCTGACCCATGGGATGCGGGCTCAACAGCGGTCACGGTGGCCGCTTTTCGATGGAGGCGAAAAGCAAAGCGCTCTCTTTGGGACGGGGCCGCAGACAAAACACTCCTAGTTTTTCTTTCCTTTTTTCAGGTAGACATTGACGGAGAAAATATCCCCACTATCTATATTTCACAGACAGCACAAGGTAGCGCATCAGTAAACATAGGGGGAAAAGATGAGGAAATTAAGCTATATCTTCGCCTCGAGAGTAGACGCGATGATGTCTTTAACAGCGCCGTTCCATGAGGCGAATCTTTGAGAGATGACTAGCAGAGAGCTTGGCGAAGTGTTAAACGTCTTTAATTATTTTGGTTTTCAGGGAAAAGAGGGCACAGTATCTGTCTCACTTCTCGGTAGACACCTACACCTACAATTAACTGTATACAAATGGAGGTGCACATGCATATGTCCAATGTTGGAATCCCTATCGCAAAGTAGCCCCCAGCCTGACTAGCAGATGGATAGTAAATTGGATTCGAGATTATATGACACCGCCATAAACTCTGCACAATGAATCCTTTCTTTACAATTTTAATACGAAATCACGTGAATATTTCTTACGACGCATTTTTCTTTATTGTGAGTCACGGCCAACCTAAGAATGGTGGTCACGCCTTTTCGTCGTACCAAACAAGCTGTTATGCTACGTGTAAAAACTTGTTCAAAGTAAGTTCGTCTTTTGTTTATGTATGCTTGCACACACATGGCAGGCAATAATACATAGGAGGCTTTTTTTTTTTTTTTGCTATTTTTTTTTTTGTAACCTCGAATTCACCACCCTCTCCATGCTTGCATACCACACGATAAATCACCGCACGGTGAAATGCTTCGAATTCGCCAGATAAATCTTAACGTCACATCGAGAGAATGACAGCGAGCGAAAGAAGGACAAATGCAGCGAAGCGCTAGCTGGTGAAAAACTATACCATACGCCCTGCATACAGTTGAGAGCATCGGAACGAATAAATCACCCTTCCGTCAACTGCCGGCAGTTTGAACTGCCGATGTTAGGTTTGTTCCTTCGCACATTGTCACTACGATTAAGCAGTTTAGTGACAATGTGCGACGGCTATTTTACGGCACAGTATAGTGACAGTAAGCAACAATATCTTACTGTGTACAACCTTCTTGAGCGTTCATTCCCCAATTCCCCAGAAACCGCCAGACACCTCGAGAGGCATTGAGGTGTCACATAGGTGTATAAGTGTTGCATACAGATAGCGGACAGACAGATCTCAAGAGCTGAACCTGCCTTTCTTTGCCATTCTCTATTTTCACTTTCTCTCATTTGCACATTGCTGCATACAAGATCCAACGCATACTTAAGTCAGGCACGTAAAAGCATGTGTGGCTTGAACGCCTTTTAAGATGGCGCATGTTATACGTAAACCAACTCGTCCGACGACCCACAGCGGAAAACAAATGGCCACACGCTCATAATCTGTGTAGTAGCAGGGGCGGCTATTATCCGACTTTCAACTTCAAAGAGGCCGCCCACTTGTCCGTACATATATATGCCGCACGGTAGACCACAGATATCGAATATATATGCGTCCAAAAGTGCAGGAGCGATCCCATCGCGCACGTGGGCGCGTTAAAAATGACACTTTAGCGCACAACCCACACATTCGCCGCGGGCGTGCCTCTTCCCTCCGCGCGATTACTGAAAAGTGTCTTCTTGCCTTTGCGCGCAGTACACACGCACACGTACTTACACGCACGCACACGCAATCGATAGAAGAGTGATCGAAAGTGACAAACAGTATGGTACAAAGAAACCGAGGCCATATATAGAAGCCCATTGCAGGCACGTTTGAGCGAGCGTTGGGGGGTGCTCTCGGTGACACCTCGGCATGCGCTGTGGTGGAGGGAGAGATAAGAGGACAGGCCGGACCTATCTGAACATCGGATGTGCATTACGGACCCAATGCGCCATGGACGCGAAGAGCGCGATGCGCGTCGTGGGAGAGGAAATGAGCGGAGGAGAGACAAGGTCAAGCTCGCGGAGAGTCACCGCCGAAGTGGCACCGCCCAAAATGAAAACCGCCCGTGGGTCACCGGACCGACGAAATGAGTGCTTCTTTCATCAAAATGGAAGAGAAAATGTCGGAGAGTTAACTGCAAGGCATCGGCGCAGTATGCCTTGTGCGGTCGTGAGCAAGATGTCTGCATGCATGGTCAAGACTTAATCAAGACCAGTTGCATGCATGGTCAAAACCAGTCAAGACTTTAAATAAAGGGTGCGGATTTGGCGCTATGCTGTCTGACGAAAAACCTGAAGCAAGCCAATTAATTAACATTGATAGTTATAGACTAGTTGGTTGTATGCAGCATGATGCAGCGAAAGTACGGGCAGCATTTTCATTACGGGACAATCGCGAATAACCCTTTCATTTTGTACTGCCAGTATACATTCAGGGGATGCCTCACATTGGACCGAGCCGACTGATCCAAAGGTAGGCGAGGCGGTGGCCATGTACACTATACAGTACGTGTGCATTTAAGCACTAATTATCTGACTTATCCTCTTTTAATATAATATTCTCCATGGCACGAAAGCTCACGGCTCAGTGCGATTTAATTGTAAACATGCGCAGCAGATACATTTTCTTGTCAATTCACTAATTAATAAGTATATATCCTAACATATATGGTTTAATCCCACAGATCATCGCATATATTTCTACCTAGAGCAGTGCTATTTTCAGCTAGAGAAACGACAGACCTGAACTGAAAGGAAATTGGGCCGTGAAGTCAAGATCGCATTCTTTAATCACAGACTTCCAAGGAATGAACGGAAGAACGTGACAAAGCAGCACCCAAGCTTCCTTGTTCCGCATAAGTAAATGGGCGTTGTCATTTAGTCCAGCCTATTCTACTTTGTTGTCCACTCTTCCCGTTTTATTCCTTCTTTTAAAACTTCTAAATTTCATTATCCGCCGAATTCCACTTAATTTCCATTTAATCTCTTTTGAGCTTCATCAATATGAGTGGTTGAAGTTCTGTTAAAAAGTATGCAGAGAATATAAAACATATCACAGAGATTCTGCGGAAAGTTGGCCACCATGTGAGTGTTGAAAATCCGTTCGGTATACACGTGCCATGTCCCTATGTACACAGCTATTGTGTTGATGGTTCTTGTGCGGATTCCTACAACTTTGGTTTTGTTCGCAAACCAAGCAGCTCTTGAATTCCTGTCCTGTACAGTCACGCTATTGGAGGGGATGTGGCGCTATTGCAGCCATCTTTGCCGTTTGTCACTCCTTATATAGCATCGGAGGAGGGAGCGAAAAGCAAAAGGTAAGGCAGTATCACGGCCGCTCAATGGAGGCGCACTTGGGTGCGGCCCGTCGCGTCGCCCAGAAGAGCCGTATTGCGCCTAGTTCTCATCGCCACCGCTGCGGCGCCACCGCTCCGGGACGAGTCCGGGCGGAGAGCTGCGCGCAGCGGCCGTGGCTGTGCTTTCGTTTCGGCGTCCGCGTGGTCGGCGCTTGCTCAATTTAGGATTTATGAGCGGCGTTTCACACATTATGTGATGCTACGTGCAAGTTTGCTATTGATAAGGTGATAGCGGCATGTCATCATCATTGGGCTTTTCGAAGTCATTCGTGGTCTTCCGTTTACAACGAGAATCGAGGCAGTCGTGTGCTTCGCTGAGTGGGCACCCATTTAGTTGCGTTTCAACCACTGTAATAACGTATTAGATATTACAATCTTGAAATCGGGACAAGGTTTGGGGCCATTTATTCAGCGCGCACTTTTCTGGAAACTTACAATTGAGGACGTAGCGTTCAACATTATCGTTCAACCAGTTCCTCCGTTTTCACTGGAAATAATATTCAAGTGGGTATCACCACCTAAACATACTAGCTAACACAAACTGTTGCAAAAGAAACAACACAAGACAGCCAGTTCATCGACACGCCCGCAGGCTCAGGCAATTTCTTTTTTCGTTTGATTATGAAGTCGCGTGATGCACAGAAGGCACACAAGCTTATTTTACAAGCGAAGAACTTTTCCTCAAAAAAGGTTTATGTGCAAGCGTGATTTTTTCCACTGTCAGATTGATGTTGCCTGTCCAATTGGTCAGCAGTGGTCGCATTAGTTTGGTTAGGTCCTTAGTGTGACTGCGGTCTTCTCTCTCGCAAATCAACTCCGGAAATTGCACAAAATGGGGAAGAAGGGATGAAACTAACATGTTGCATAGCTTGCTGCTTCTTCTGACCTCCGGGCACTTCATCACCTTGCTAACAAAGGTGCATGGGGATTTTCAGATACTTCAGGCGTCCGTCATCAAGAATTTTGATAAGTCGAGGGTTTTGCAGGAATCACAAGGCACAAAGTTAATAAATGGATGGGGACTAATAAAATAAAATTATTGACACTCTAAAGTAAGCACTAGAAGTTATTTAAACTTTGGTAATATATAAATAATGAAAACACGGGCAGGCACTGAAAACAGAATAAATAAAAATGTTTCATGAGATTCTGTAAAACTATTCACACTTTCTCTTCAAATGGACGTGCAAGGTAACCAGCCAAGAATGCAATCGGTGCTAACTCTATGTCAGCTGCTGGTTCACACCACACATGGATGAATCCAAGCTGACTCGAAAACTCTCTCGCAGCAGACGTGATATGGCAGTTGGCAAGGTACGACTTTCATAATCGCGAATTCCAAGTTTTATAGCTGCCTATTGTTGATAGGTGCATTTGCAAACCGATGCTTGCAAGATGCCAACCTGCACGAAGCATGGCAAAATGTGTATAACATCAGTCGATATATATATATTTTTTGCTAGTGGTACCTTCAGTATTTTCTCCGAGGTGAAAACTGCAGCCCTTGCGTCAACTTTGTCGTTCCCGCCTTTGAATTGCCTTAGGCTGCTAAAAAGCGATACTATAGACCCGCTTTCAGAGCCTGCTTTAGGGCGTATCGGAAGCTGAAAATAAGATTCGGTTAAATGCAATGCACTAGTAAGGCACACAGAAGACATTGTTGTAAGATACTTGATGTGATCAAGAAGGTACGTGATTTGCGCCACTGTGGATCTGATTGTCTTGATTGTTGCTTCGTACGTTTGTTTGGTTAGCCTTTGCTTTGACATGCCTCCTTGGACCTGAATGTCTTCGATATGGCAAAGTCCAACTCTAACCAAGATAGTCACTCGTCATCTGACAAATAGAGCGGCTCCTCTTCGTGTCTCCATGGCTTCACTTATGCGATGTTGGGCAAGGCATACCATTTTGATATCATCGTCATAAAAGTGATCGTGGCGCAGCTATCTTGAAACACACATGCTTCAGGATGACACGGGGGGTTGTCCAGGAGGAAATAAAGTGTAGCTATAACAAGTGGGGAAAATAAAGCTATTGACCTGCGCGCGTTAATTTTTTCAAGGTTGTTTGGCTCAACATGAGCCCGCGTGAGTAACTTAACTTGTAATGTGGGCAGTTCGGGAACACGGAGGGGACAGCTGAAGGAAGCAGGATCTTCAGTTTTATGTTCTTCCTGTAATCGTCATCTGTGAAGTGTAGTGAGTATACCAGTGACTTGTCACTCGGCTCCCACCGGCTTCCTTTTCCATCCTAGCCCTCCCGAGATATGTTTTTCAGCCATGCTGCTCGACGTTGTGAATCGCACGGGAACTCATGGTAACCAATCTTTTCTTGCTTTCGTGGTGCACAGCGGCACACAGCAGTTGCCTGGCATGGTGCTGCATACGCTTAGGATTCTGTTATGCTGAGTAGTCAAAACGATAACACGCGCCAACCCAGCCAGCGCGCTCCTTCCGCGTCGTCCGCTCGTCCGTGCCGGCGGCGTCTTGTCCCGGAGTGGTGGCGCCCCCGCGGAGAATGACGGCGGAAACTGTAACTTCTCCCAATACGCGCTTCCCCAGCCATTGAGGCGCGACGCGACGGGCCGCACCAAGTGCGCCTCCATTGAGCGGCCGTGGCAGTATATTGAACGGCATATGGTCTTGTAAGTTGATATTGGGAACATACTTTCATCTACGCGTATACTTTCCGTACTGGTTGCTATCTCCTCCTTTACCCTCCCTCAAATCATAACGAACCTCGACAATATAATATTTTGCTATTTCGTGCTGATCCCAACCACAATCGCGAAACGGATTGGATGCTTCAGAAAGATATACAACATTCAAAACCTTCTTTGCATAGTTCATAGACGGCCCACAGATTATATATGCGAACAATAGGATATCAAAATTTCTCAAAAGTCAAAATCAAGATAAGCAATTTTATTAAAACTACAGGTTTTGAACAAACGATTCTCAGTAGTTCTGATTTTTTTTTAAGTATCTCGCGTAGCTTTAGATTGCGCTGCGCGTTGCTGCATAAAAAAATATTGCCGTTCAGCGCACTACTGGTTATAGCCCCTTCTTTTTAGTTCATGGCCGCCAACCATATCCACAGTATTCGATACGACTTTCTTGCTCCCGCCTCTCCGTCTGCATCTCTGGGCGAACTGTTTTCTACTCCTACGGCTCACTGTCGCCAACTTGCCCGTTTCAACACTAAAGTCGCCCAACAAGAACGCAAAGTCCAGTAAGACCAACACCATCGAACTCCCTCCTTCTACCCTGGCGTTGACGTTCTCCTGTGGGCACCAGTCCGCACTCCTGGCCTGTGTGAGAAGTTCCTTCACCGCTGCATTGGCCCTAACAGAGTAATACAACAAACGTCTCCGGTGAACTATCGCGTTGTCCCCTCACACACCGTCGCCGATCGGCGTCGACGCGCCGGTCGTCCACGTCTCGCGCATTACGCCCTATGCCCGCCGTCCCTCTTCCGTGTAATCAGCGACCAGGGTGACCGCTTTCTTGCCGGAGGGATTTGTTGTTGTTGTTGTTGTTGTTGTTGTTGTTGTTGTTGTTGTTGTCCAAATAACATATGGCACATACCCACAAAGGAGGATCAGCCAAGAATTGGGCAGCAAAGAAAGTTTTTTGAAGTATGCTTACGTGCAAAAAAAAAAAAAAATCATTGGAGACGTAAGGAAAAAGAAAGAAAAGGTGAAATAATTGTGAGCGCAGTGCGCTAACTTTCACCTCCTTCATCTGTAGAGACCCATCATCACCATTGCTCGCCGCTGGTCGGAGCACCTCGCGTTTTTTGCCAGGTTGTCCTGGAAGAACAGACGCTTGTTGAAGTGGTGTCTTACAATATCAGTAATGCTGTTCTCAGTCTTCAGTAGACTGGCAAAAAGAGCCTGCAATGTATCAACGCATCTTTTTTTGCCATTTTGTTCAGGTGGACCTCGCAGCAGGCCCTGCGGAGATATGTGGTTAAGCTATCACCATCGCTTGATCCCTACACGTATAGCGGGAGGCTTTTTTTTTTTTTTTTTTTTTTCCTGGTCTGAGCTCTCAGGCTCTTCCGATCTTGTTTATACACTATAGGACGTGCAGGAAGGGTCCCGAGTTACCATTCAGTTCCGCCTTTCCCTCTTAAGGCTAAACGCGCGCATAAAGTTGTGCCTTTCTCGGATTGCATCTTCGATAGGCACCGTCAAGTGCTCCGTCTTCAATTGTTTTCGCTCTAGTGCACGATGTACACAGCCCACGTCAACGGTGAATGTGGTCACCCGCAAAGCATGTATACATCGTCACCGAGAGAAATAAGAGCTGCTGACATTTGCTCTAGCACTCGATGACAACTCATCGTCGCGAAGGCTATTGTCGCTGGACTGTATACCACTCACGGCTGTTATCGAGAGCCAAGCGGACAAAGTATTGGCATGCGACCTTGTCCAACCTTCTCTTACCAAAGTGTGTGTGTGTACTCTTGCACTTAGGTAATGCTCGCGCCTCTTACTGCTGCAATATATATTTGTTTTTCACAAGCAGTGATATGTGTATGCGTGTATTTCGAGACAGCCAAACAGAATAAAAAAAAAACATTAAGGACGCTGCACTTACATGTGCCTCTACTTGACGAAGACATCGTGCGATGCTGTTTCCTTGTTCTTATCTCAAGTGGCGGTCTGCCGCATACTTATTCCTGTTCTACGAGTTCTATATAGCTTTCCACCTCTAAGAGCTCACGGATATAGGCATCGTCAGGTGCATTACTCATACGGAGCTCTTCGAGAAACGAAAGAATCGCTTATTGCGAAATGCGTGTAAATAGCTTGTGTTCACAACAGAACCGCAACGCCGAGTAACTCGTAACTGACTGCACTTTACGAAGCAGTGTCGAATGATGCGCACTACAGAACAGAGCTATGCATGGCTGCTCGAACGGCCCGTCAAATTAGACGTAATTAATTGCGATCCAAACTACTGCGGACTTCGAGGAACGCCACAGGAGAGCAAGGTGTCGATCGCATTTGCACATCCGCAAACGTCACCGCACCCGCGAACTCGTGCTCGCGTATTAAGCCATCGGGCCGTCAAATCGAGCGTGGCTATGAGATTATATTTCGCAGTTATGAGATGTATACAAGCCTGTATGTGAGCTTGCGTTTACATTTGGCTGCGCTATACAGACACAGTGTACAGTCGTGAGAAATATAAGGGGAAACAAACATTTCGCATGAAATTGCAAATTATATGGGTATTTTTATACATTCATTGAGAGTGAGTCAGTACATACATACCTTAAAATTTTGGGCATACTTTTTTGCGTATTATCGGTATCTTTGTAGTCTTTTACTATTGTCAGAAACGCACCTCGTTGGTTTCTTAGAACAAACTTATGGAAAATTTTGCTATCCATTGGAAGTTTAGACCACTTCCCTCCTCATGCTCTTCAAAGTATTTTACAGTAGTCCACAGTCCCCAAACAATTACGTTCACAAAAGCAGCCCATTGGTTTTCTATGGAAGATAGTAATTTTAGCTGCCCTGTCCAAGCGCATAAAAAAAAAAAGAAAAAAAAAAAAAAAAAAAACACGCCCCAGTGGTGTATTGATTGGAGCGCTGGACTGCTGTGCCCACGGATGTGGGATCGAATGCTGGCCGCGGTTGCTGCTTTTCGGTGGAGGCGAAAAGAAAGGCGCCCGTGTTCTGTGCAATGTCAGTGCATGTTAAAGAACTCTAGGTAGGCGAAACTTCCGGAGCCCTCCACAACGGAGTCTCATAGACTGCATTGAGTCACTTTGGGATGTTAAACCCCATAAACCAAATCAAACCTAACCAAACTTAGAAAAAAAAAAAATATGCTTGTTAGACACAGCACAAGGAGCGATAAATAAATGAAGGCTGAAAATATATCTCCTTTCATATCTTTTTAGAAAAAGATATTATTCAGGAACAAGGTCGCCGCAGCGGCGGAAGTAATTTATTGTACCGTACCTTCAAGTACCCAATTAATTATACCTATAATTTCCTAGTTATGTTTTAACTATGCATGCAGTTTGGGGCTTAGTGCGTACGACAAATTTGAGGCCATAGCAAAGACAATGTCATATCAATAAATCGTTGAAACAAAGCAAAACTCATTTTCCAAATCTGCAGCGCAGAATATACTTCCGCACAGAACCGAAACCAAGTGCGTCGGACGAGCGAAAAGCTGTGTGGAAACACGACGTCCACTGATGACATCTTGAAGCTTCTACGGCGTCAAATTTGAACTGCCAGCTCTATATGCTCTATAATACACCACGCATTACATTTTCATGCCCCTCGGCGCTTCGAAAAATAACGACTATGCAGTTGACGTTGGCTATCCTTTTTTCCCGCACCAAGCGGCGAGAGAGAGAGAGAGAGAGAAAAAAAAAGAAAAGAATGCAAAAAAAAAAAAGCATATAATATGGCGCCGCAGTCAGTGCAACCTGTCGTCAGCGGACGTCGCATTTACACTGATCTTCGCGTGTGATGCATCAGCTTTGATTTTATGCGGAATATTCCGTATTACTTTAACTTTAAGAATGAGTTTTTTTCGTTTAAGAACTCATATGACATTTCCTTAATGTTCATGCCTTCGACTTTCCCATAAGCACAAATTTCCTCAACTGGTTAATTAAAATGTAATTAGTTACATTTACCTGTCAAGCTAGGTTTGGTTTGGTCTCTATAGGGTTTAACGTTTAAAACCGACACAGGCTGTGAAGGAACCCGCAGTGGAGAGTTCCGGTAATTTCGACGAGGAATTTTGAAATTTCGACATCGCGCAGATACGGGCGCCTTGCTTTTTGCATTCGATCCCGCATCCTTGGGTTCAGCAGTCCAGCGCCGTAAACAAAGAGTCACGTGCCGCGGCTGGGTTATTATAACAAATATTTAAAATATTTTCACGCTGAGACCACGTCCACCGCGGCGCAGAATAAATGAGGCTGAAAACATTCCTTTTCTTATTTTTCTCACTTTTCTCTTACTTTCATCTTACTTTTGGAATTTTGGAAAGTGTTCGCTAAAATAGCCGATAAGCCCCCTGTTTTCCGTGATTGCACGTATTTGCGACCGATTTCAGAACGTCTCGAAAGATTTGTAAGCAGACTCACATTATCTCTCTTTCTTTATGATGTTCCCTGTGTAGATATCAGTATAGGAATGATAGAAATGTGATTGCGAAGCGAAGAACGAGAACTCGGACTACACGTATAAGAAAACAGAAATTAGTGTGAGAAAGTAGAAAAACAAAATATTGAAAATACCATTACCCTGCCCGCATTAAGACACGCCGTTAAGGTTCCAAGCGGCCATATAATAATTAAAAAGAAACAGCTGAACACTTTTTTTTTTTTGACCGAACACACTACTCAATGCAAAATTCAGACTCTGTGTCTTGTATAGCAAAGTTGTGGTGCTTCCATCGCCTCGGGGCGGCGAGGAAGACGAGGACCTAGATGTGAGGTTGATGATCCCTCGACGGAGCAAGAATGGGCTTCGAGGCTGGAGGCTGGAGGCTGAACACAAAAGAAAACATGTTAAACATGCTCTTCAGCAGGAATGTCGTGCTGCTTTCACTCGACGATTGGTTTAAGCATGAACTAAAGCTTCCAGACTTTTTCTTTTTTTTCTCTTATGTGTGTCTTGCAGTTCGTGCTGTTCATTTCATGATAATTAACCAGGTTTAGCCCGCCTAAACATTAAAGCAATACGATTAACAGAGCTGTCTGAATTGCCTTGGATGGTAGAATCTGGCGATAAACGATGTTCTGTTTACGGCTCGGCATGATTGCTCTCCCCCTCTGCCCAAGCACGCTAGCGCGTCAGGAGCTGAGGTTTCCGCAATAATGTATGCACTCACCACAGGTCTGTTCGGTTGTTAGGATATCTAATACTGGCGTCTGTTGAAAGCAGCGTTAAAGTAATTGCACAAATAACAAGTTTCTCAAATAATCCGCTAAGAAAGGAGCTCGCAATGTATTCAGGACTAAGCAGAAAAACAACGCATAACACGACAACAACGAAAGACGACGGCACAGTGGTAATACATTTTTTCGCTGCTTTGAGATATACGCAGAGTAAGCTCACCCACTGGACTCTTGGGCTGCGAGAAAAAGCCAACTTCTTGACGAGCTTGGGCCATCGAGGCGAAGCGCACGGCGTGCGTACAAGGTGCCGTCGGAAGACATGGAGGATAAAGCGAGCATAAGGAATGTAGATATGGATTAAGTAAGGGTAAGGATGAAAGGTATAAGTACATTGATAAAAATGCACAAAATCAGGCCCAGAATTTAGCCTGTCAGTGACACTTCCTATTGAAAAGTACAGAAGATTCATAACTTACTTTGGGAAGGAAGGTGAAAACACGAGAAATAAAGATGAGATAGGCTTACATTGAATGCAGTTTTTCAATAGTTCCAATGAAGGAAAGCATCGGAACATAAATGTGATAAAGACTATTTCCTCACAACAAAATAAAGGCGAATAGAGAAGAAAATTTAAAGGAAATAATATGGCAAAAATAGTATCAAAGGGGAAAATAAAAGAAACTACAAAAAAAAATGTATGCACATCTATAGTATACACTTATGCAGATACACATGAGTGGAGTAAATAAACAAAAAATATCCATAACTAGCTATTATGGTTGATAACAAATAATGTTTTAATTATTTTAAAAAGGATGATGAACTGCGCGATGAATTTATCAAGAAGCCAATGCATTTCAAAGTGATCGCCATTAAATTTATCTACCGCCTTTAGGACTATATATCAGTTTTCGCCATCGTCAGCCATGTCTTCACTTAACCTAACATCTCTTGCTGAACAACAGTATGTCAACTCTTCAAAATTTTCTCATGACATTATTCACTCGTCCTGTCGCCTCTCCAGTAACGCACACATCACCTTCGCTAAATTATCTTCTAGTAGGGCATATGGTGCGCTTAACGCTACACCTTTTATGCGCGTACAAACACTTTCAAACACAGTTTTTTTCCCCTAATAAATTAAATTTTGGAATTCACTACCAGGTGCTGATCGTTCCCTTCCATTAAACGAATTTTGTCTGTGCTTGAATATCATCGTCGCTAACCTCTTTTGCTGTTATGTCTTTGTTGCTGTATTTGTTTATGGTATTGCAGTATGTGTAAATAAATAAAATAAATAAAAAGCAAGGTGTTTGTTAGTGTTGACCGTTAGTAGAAGCACATTTTTTAGTGTCAACAAATCCTTTATTATTTGAACTACACAATCGTGCCGAAGAAAAACTATACAGCATGACATCAATAGATCGGCACGAAAAATTAGCATACCTTATTTATAATTCAGTTATAGGGACAGAATGCCTGAGTTGTAACAGAAACGTGTGACGGAATATCTTGGGGGACTAAATGTAGTAAGAAGCACAGCTTGATTCTAAAGATGATAAGACAAAATAGATGCGTGAAGTATGTAGTTCCCCAAGACGGTAGATAATACGTAAGCAGCGTTTGTATAAAAGCAATACAGTGAACGGTTGATTTCGGTCTGAAAGTAACAGCGATATTTTATTTAGTACAAGCATACCAAAAACTATTTTGCACGTAAGGAACTTAGCATGTCCATGAAACTTTAAATGCTTGTAAAGAGTAATATCAAGAAAGGTGAACGAGTTAGAAGAATAGGTAATGTGGGTGTCAAGGCAAAGGTATACCTAATGTGAGACTGAAAAATCAAGAAATTAGTTTTACAAGTATTTTTTTGTAAATGAATGCCTCGCCGCTAGTTATCGATGTCCTCAGTAAAATTCATTCATAGGTTGGATCTGAAGGGCCATTGGCAGATGGGAAATAGACGTGTTCATTGATTGCAAAGGCAGAGATTGGACCGAAAGTTGGATATCTCGCCGGATACTCTGCGCTGGGGAAAGGGAACATGAGAAGAGTATTATTATAGGTGACAATGTGGTAAAATTAGGCACGAAAATAAATACACACAGGCAGGGTAACTTGCATCACACGCGAGAGTCGAGTCCCGTGTCGCTCAAGACGCGGCGAAAGAGCTGGCCTTACCTCTACAGCTTTCATATCTCCGCGCCTATTAGTAAACCCTCGGAGATAGATGGGAAAAAATTTTCCGCGCAGAGAATAAGGTTAGGATAAATAAGGCTGAGCGAGAAATCATTAATCAATATAAAGAACAGCAAGAGGCCGAGCACTAGTTGATCCTTTTGGGACACCTCGATTTATTATTCTTGGACCAGCTACCAAGTGGTAGATAAATTAACTACTTGAACCCTTTCAGCGAAATAGCTGCGCTTAAGCGTGATGTCTGGGGCGCACACAACTAGAACATCAAGTCAGATACCTTAGTTAAATCTTTTTCAGAAGAAGACTTATAATACCTTCTATTAATTATTCTATTAATTCCTTATACAAATTATATTATTTATAGTTCAGTTGTATAATTATGTCCAAGGCCGAACTGACAAGAATATAATAAATTAAATTTTAGCTGATAAGCCGTAAAGTGGATGACTATTAGTTTTTTTTTTTTTTTTTTTTTTTTTCAATTAGTTTGCTAAGAAACGGCAATATGGTTATTGAGCGGTAGCTAGGAATCACTCGTCTGTCGCCTGTTTCAAGGACAGGAACCACTTTTCTTTATAATCTGTTTTGAACATGTTTGCAAGATGCGCTAAAATATGACTTCAGATATCTTTATTTTCGCGAAATGATTTTATCTAGGCCAACTCCAGTATTTTTAATTCTTTTAGTAATGTAAGAAGTCCAGCTGGTGATATCGGGAGCAGAAAAAATAAACGAGGACAGCGATCAGGGGCGGATGAGTACTCATAGCTGGCTAGAATCTGAGAAGAAAAATTAGCAATAACAGCGTTAGATATTTCGAACGGACACGAGTATGTAAAAATGGTATCATTAATTTTGACGCGAATGGGATCTGTGTTAGATTTGTTGAAAAATTATTTCATTGATCCTCAGTTTTTACGAGTGTTATTATCATTATTAGTTACGTGTGCTTGGCTCTATCTTCATTTGCCAGTTTGCCAGTTGTAACAAATCTAGCAGCTACACTTGATCCTTACCATCACCTCATAGTACGTAAAATCAACAATGTGAGCTGCTCCATCATACTGCATGCGATGGATTAACTGATTGGCTAATGGATCAGTAGACTGACTGACCGATTAATTGACTTATATGGCGTAACACTCGACACATTACCAGCCCGCATGGTGCTATGGCAGTGACGTTTCACCCGATAAAGCTACTGTTTTCCAGGAAACTTGAGTGGCAAATAAAATGTGAAAAAATAGACAATTTTTGCCGAGAGTTCGAGAGCCGGCCCAAAAGCTGAAATTGTCATTTTTCAGGCTGATGGCGTTTACAAGCTTCGGCAGCGACAAAGCGCCCCGGATAGGTAATTTTGGGGCTGAGAATTCTTGGCTTTTCTTTTTTTTTTTTTTTTTGAACAGGACAGAACATCACCCGCAAGCGCTATTACTGCACGTGTCTCGTCGCGACCAGTTCGTGGCCGAAGTGTGTTCTAAAAAATGTGGAGAAAACGCGATTCGAATTGTATCACCTCAAGATGATGATGATGATGATGAACATTTATTGATACAAAATTGAGACGGCAGAGCCTATATGGTCCCGCGGAATTTTAATTCTATGGTAACTCACTGACGCCACTGACGAAATAACACGCAAACTCGCAGCATTTAAGCCGGCAGCAAGCACGTACCGGTGGTTTGAAGCAAAGAACACGGGCAATACGTCACGCACCTTTCCAATTCACGCGTCAAGCAGACCGAAATGAGCGACCACGCATCGGTGTACGTATGTTGGGCGTGTCCACTCACTAGTTTCATTTGTCGCTTTCAGCGTTGCCCCCTTTCCACGAACCGTGCGAATGCGAGCAACGTAGTCGCGGGGTGTTTCTCCGATAAGGAGTCGCAGTGGCGGGGCGGCCGACCTTCCCGGCGCGAGAAAAGGGTCGCTTGCTTGCAAGGGCGTGCTTGCTGTATAGCGCGCACGACGGTGTCGTCGCGGCGGTCGTTACTTGTCCTCTTAGCGCCGCGAGCGCTGGGCCCCGCCGCTGCCGCACTACGCGCCTTCTAGGCGGCGCTGCCGTTGATGGAACGAGAAGGTGATGTATGGCTGCAGTTGCGCGCACAAATTGGCGTCGTGCAGCGCCAGAGTGCGTACGCATACACTGGGCTCCTTCCTGCAAGGGCAAATGGGCGTGACAGCGTGCCGCGGAGTGACGGACGTTCACTCTGCGCGTAGGCACAAAAGAGGGAAAGTATACACGTATAAGCCGCCCGCCAACGCTCCCATTAATTAAACCATTCTCGACCGCGGATTTTCTGGAGACATTTACGCCACGTTTGGTGTGCAGTACAAAGCTTCAACGGTGGATGCCACATCATGTGGCGATATACCTATTGGACGCGCATGCGGTGAAAATGACGGTCACCGTGGCTCGAGTGCAGATGGAAACAAAAAACTCGAGGGAGCGCCACGGCGCCACGTCACAATCGTTAGACCTGATTTACCTGGTGATAAAAAATAAACATAAATAAATACGCAGTAACAGTTTTATCATCAGTCTAACTCTATATACACTACAGGATAAAGGCCTCTCGCATCTGTCCAACTAACCATACCGTGACGCGCGAAAAACTTTTCCACTGAAAGTCAATGCTGTGCTCGGACAACACAATATGGTCTCTTCAGGCAAAAGTATAGGCGTCTTCCATCTTTTACATTATGCATTTTAGGCCGCTTCTTAGATTAACGGTCACAATAAGGACAAAAGCTTGACGGTATTCTTTTCGTTATGTATATATTAAATAATAAGTAAGTTGGACTGTGAAAAAGGCTGACCGCCGAAGAATTGACGCGTTTGAATTGTGGTGCTGGCGAAGACTCTTTAGAGTTCCTTGGACTGCCAGAAGATCAAATCAGTCGATATTGTCGACCATAAACCCTGACTGCTCATTGGAGGGTCAAATTCTAAAGTTAAAGCTCAGCTACTTTGGTCATCTGATGAGAAGAGAGGAGTCGCTAGAGAAAGATTTGATGTTGGGAAAGGTTGAGGGTCGCCGGAGAAGGGGTAGGCAGCGAACGCGATGGTTAGATGGCATCCTCGAGGCACTGCAGATGAAGTTATGTGATGTTAGGAAGATAGTGAGAGACCGGAAAGCGTGGCGTGACATGGTCCATAGGGTCACGAAGAGTCGGACACGACTGAACGCCTGAACTGAACTGAAGTATACATAGCACCAAATCCAGCTGGGACTGTCAGCACGAGTATAGACGGTCCCAGCTGGGAGCTGCTTCTCTGCTCCGTCCTGCCCCTCCATTTTGTCCATACATATATCGCTATAGGCTTCCAAAGCACCGTCGAGCGGCGCTGCTGCTCCTGACAGGGAGCGCCATCTCTGACAGAAAAATAGAAACTGGGGATAAAAGCGGCGGCACAACCAAGGCATCCCGTGCAAGTTTTCTCCTTTCGCTCGCTCGCTTCTGCGCACGTGCAGACGTCTCGCGCTGCTTTGTCGCGCGGGCACTCACAGGACGCCGCCGGCTCGCTCGCTGCCTTCACGGCGTGCGCCGTGCGCTTTCTCTCGCACGAGCACGCGCATTGACGCGCCCCCGTTGGCGCACCGCGACATGCAACCCGCATTTCGTCTTGATTGGGCAACCTGACGCGTACTTCCATGAAGGATACTTTAATATAAGCGGGAAAATTTTTATTCACGTCTGCACTGTAGAGCAGACGACAGACGGGGATGAGTAAATATTGTGAATGCGTCCCACGTTAGCCAAAAGGTAGGAATGCATGTCGAGGTAAGTTCGCTATGTAATTATATTGTCGTACATAATATCTTTAAAAACTGCTAAAGTATCATCAGTACTGTGGAATAAAGTGGCCCGCTCGTTGACCATCGTTTTGGCCTGTAGCCTGCGATCTATATACGGATTTGTTTTTTTATTATTACGACGTTAGCAAAGGAAGTTTCGCAGTAGAAGAATAAGTATATAGTCCGAAGGAGGTGTTTCATCAAAGACAAGAACGCTAGCAATCTCATAAGCACATGCGTGCTCCGTGCGCTACACGCGATATAACCGGCTCGCTGGCTCGAAAGGCAGGTGAAATCCAAGTTTGTACTACACAGTGTTTTATTTCGGTTCTTATTAAACGGCTGCGTTTCATTTATGATAATATTTGGTTTGCACTCACGAACCATGTGACGCGAATGGGATGCTCCGTGCGAGTAGTGTTAGTCGAGCCATAGCTAGGATCACTTTTGTGCTGAACTTCCGACATATCTTCGTTAATAATAATAATAATAATAATAATAATAATAATAATAATAATAATAATAATAATAATAATAATAATAATAATAATAATAATAATAATAATAATTATTATTATTATTATTATTATTAATAATAATAATAATAATAATTATTATTATTATTATTATTATTATTATTATTATTATTATTATTATTATTATTATTATTATTATTATTATTATTATTATTATTGGTACACTTATTGGCCAATTTGCGAAAATCTGTAAAAGCGTCTCAGCAAGGCGTTTTCCAACGCCGCCCCCACCCCCGAAAAAAAAAAAAAAGGCCTCGTTCCTAAATATTTTCTTGGTCAATCTAAATATGAAAAGGCAGCTGTGGACACTTAGGGCACATTCACACATCAGTCTCGATTGCGGACGTCACATCTGTTGATTCTGTTGCTCTCAGAGCACTCAAAGCAGGGAGAGAGCACAAAAAATCGGCAAAACTAGACACGCGGGGAGCGATGAGCAGGATAATCTTCCATCCTCTTCACTTTTTATGCATCGTGTTTAACCACTGTACTTTTTTGATGGCTCTCCAAGCCGTCTTTGTCAACTGTCAACATTTCTGAGTTTACGAAGAAAGGGGAAATTGGCTCTTTTCGTTTCCACAAAGAACGCGAGACTTCTCAGAACGCTGTCATGCTGTTGGAAAACAGGTCTTGCGGACACGCTTCCACAGGAATCTGCAAAGTTTCGCACGTGAGCCTCGAATTTTGGTGCTTCGCCTACTATTGTGGCTTCCCATGACACAATGCTACTTGGTGCATCCGTT
This sequence comes from Amblyomma maculatum, assembly GCF_055883805.1. NCBI lineage: Eukaryota > Metazoa > Arthropoda > Arachnida > Ixodida > Ixodidae > Amblyomma > Amblyomma maculatum. The sequence goes on from NC_139344.1 coordinate 329,571,107, forward strand.
CCGCATCAGCGGAAGCGTTTTTGTATCGCCAAATAACCGCCAGACGCAACGCGATCGCCGCGCGTGCACAGGAATCTAGCGGAGCGTCTGCTCCGGTGAAGCCCCATCGTTTCACATTTCGCCACCGCGCCACGAATGCGGCGCTGCCGTCGCGCGGCGAAACTTGAGCTTGGGCTCCCTATAAGCTGGCCGCAATTTAACTCCGCGTTTCTGTTTCATAGTACGTGCCATATCTGCTACACAGTTTGGTATTAGCAGACTGCCATTTCTAACCTGAAAGTATCTATCTAGTGTGATCTACGTCTCTCCTATTCTTCCAGCTACTTCACTTTCATGCACCGCATCTAAAGCTACTACTTATACGCTTGATAACCATGCAACAGCAGTCCGTTAGCATTTACAGAACATCGCTAATCATTGTATGTTGTTGTTCCCATCCTTTTCCAGACTGCCGAAATAGTATCCTTCATAATAATTCGTGTCCATACGCAATGCTTAGCGGAAGACGAAACTTTACACCCGCAGGAAACGACCCAGCTGTCTTAACGCCGCTCGAGAAGGATCCTAGGCAGAAAGCGCGCACAGCGTTCACAGGCGGACGTCGCGATCAACAGCTCGCCGCCATCGCATATTTTCACGCCCCGATCGCGATAAAAGAGCTAGCTTGCGTAGCAAGTGCGAAACTTTGTATCCGCATGATGGGCGCCGTGTGGTTGAAAACCAAAACCCAAAGCCTTCGCCACAACGGCGCGGTGAGAGTTCAAAAGTGCGCGACTCGTAACTCATCGCAAGAACCACACGAGCCATCGCAGAAACCGCAGACGCGCCCTCTAGAGCTGCGTCGAACAATAATAAAGTCGCCTGCACGCAGCTTCCGTTGAATACCAGCCATGTATATTAAGAAAGTAACATTAATCACACCGGGGGTCAAGGCGAGATGAAAACAAGAGAGGGAAAGAGGGAGGGAGAGGGGAACGGGGGCAACAACAGATATCGTGCCTCGGCGCTCGGGAGCGAAGCCAGCTCTAAGCATCTGCTGCGAAAAAGAAGTAAGAGGATGGATAAATCAGGAAAGACAAAAAAGGCGTGCGATGCGCCGGCGACGCCAGGCGCCATCGCTCGACACTAGCGCTTCGCGGAAAGTAACACGCTACCATGTATAAATAAACTGCTCTTGGCCGCAGATCTTTGTTCCCTCTCTTTCCGTTCTGCCTTTCAGCTCCCGCACTGCCTCTGCGAGGGAGCAGGGATGATTTAGCGTCCACGGCTCGTACAACGCGTACACACGTACCACAGCCACCAAGACGACGCATGCATGCCTCTCCGACAAGGGCCAGGAACCCGGGCGGCGAAGAGGCAGGAGCCTTTTTCTGGGTTCTGTTCAGTGGAGCGGGAAGCTGAACGAATTGCGTAAACGCGAAGGAACCGCTGCGCCATTTAGTCACTATGCGAAGGATCTCCTGAGTGCATCTGTCGCTCTAGGAGTATACTTATTGATGGTACACCACGGCAGCTTTATCGAAATAAAACTGAAGAAATAAAGTTCGCTGTAACGAGAACACATACGCCCAAAAGAGCCGCACACGCACCAGAATATTTAGACGCCCTCGGCCCCCTCCCACTTCCCCCTGGCAACTTTTGCAGCACAGTGGTTAAAACAGGAACGCAGCTTATTTGCATTACAGTGCCGTCGACTGAGAGTTTTAGCACAGATGACATGTTCTACAACCCAATACCTGCTATGCATGTGCTATGGTCGAGATGGATCGCGCATGGTGCCACTGTGCACGCGCAGCAGTTACACTACTACATCTGTGCTATGCTAAAACTTCCATCATGTCCGAGGCTCATAGGCCGCAACTATATGCCGAATGTCTAATGCAGGCTCGCTTATTTCAGTAAGGGTAGTAATACTTTTAATAAGACGAACACAGAGTCATATACACACCCTTCCTTTCCGCATGCTGCGCAGAACAAACAGCAACACGGGCGCAGAGAAAAAGCAGAAAAACAGCTCCTTGGAATAAGGGGCCAGCGTGTTCAGACTTCTCCGCCCCCATCGCTGAAGCGGAGAGATCGTGCGTGACGAACGAGCCAGTCTTTCCCCGGAACGTCACGTCCGTGACAAGTGGCCCGCTCACCGAGTGAACCGGAGCATCGCGCCTCTCGAGCGCCTTTGTTCTACGCTCCTCCTTGTTTACGCCAGTAACCTCGACTGCAGTGGACGCCCCCAGCCACTCGCCCATCGTTTTTAGCAACACTAGAATGCAGCTGTCCTTTGGTTGTTGCTATGCCGTGTAAGAGTATCGTTCACGTTAAATAACTGTAAGACATTATCTCTCCCTCTCTCTAGAATTCTAGGCATGCGACTGCAGTGCGGACAACAATGCATTTCTGCATTCTAAGGGACCCTAATAAATCTTCACATTTCTAACAGCATGTGGAGACTCTTGTGTTGTCTCTTGAACACAATGATGAATTGTTTATTAATATTACATAAGTTTACACAGTGGGAACCTAGACGCCAAGTTAGAGTTAGTCATTTCTGCGGTATCTTAAACCAGCAATACCAATGTGCACCTAGCAAGGTGAAACGCACTTGCATAGCATACTTGCGCTCACAGTGTGACTTGTATGTGTACACGTTTTAGTGTACTGCATGTACTTGAATCTGCACGGTCACCAAACAGAAGTTGGTGCACCTATCCGTAGAGTAACTTGAGGTCCCCGAAATAAAACATCATTCCATAGCAGTAAAATGTTCTGGCTGTAGCAGCTATAAGAGTGCGAGCCCATTATACAGGGTTTTCCCGAACGGAATGACAGCATGGTTGGCATGAGGCACACTACTCCGCTTCTGACAGCTCATAAGATCTATTAGCAAAACTACAAACCTCTCAAGATGTGCCAATATATTGTCTCCAAATGAATGCTGCACAACGCTAGTTCGTCAACATGTAAAGGAAGAAAAAAAACGTGTTGCGTAAGTGCAACTCAAGCTTGCGTAACAAGCAACCTCCATTTTTAATTTAGCTGTCAGGCATAAGCAAGAATTTTTCTCAGTATACTCCCTCCCCTCCATCACTTCATTCACGGCATGCACGGTCAGTCGTCTACGGAGTGGGACAGTTACTCTCCCTTTCATTCCTCATGACCTCTCATCCTTTCGGCTTCTACCCACCGCAGTGGCTCAATGGTTAGGGTGCTCGACCGGTGAACCCAAATAAGCGGGTTCAGTACTGGACGCGGAGGCCCTTTTCGATGATGGTGATAAGTAAAGCGCCTGTAGTAGTAGCAAAACATCTTTATTGAAGGGAAATCAAGTCCCCACAGGTGGTTCCCTTATCCACCGTACGCTCCAGCAGCCATTGAATGGCCAGTGGGCCTGGGATCGGTCAGCCGCGTCTCCCAAGAGGTACTGGTGTGGCATGGCGGATGAATGGGAGACCAGGAAGAGCTCGCCATTTCCACATGATATGGCATAGGGAGGAGGGGGCGATGGGATGCTAATGCTGGCGAGCCATGTGAAGTTCGGCCAACTGTGCAAATGAGGTGGTGGTGGTGAAAAACTTATTTGACGGAGCCGCGAAGTATTTGTTACAAGGTCTGGCCCGGATCCTGCCCACGGGTGGTGGCCGGTAGGCCGTGACTGACGGCCACCGCTTCAGCCCAGTCGACCAGCCTCCCTTGTGAGGCCGGTTCAGAGCTGATCGAAGACCGCGATCTCCCAACCCTCGTTGTCCGTAATGCCCCATTTGGTCAGTGGTTGAAACTCTGGGCACATGAACATACCATGTTTGAATGTAGCTCTCGAGACCCCGCAAAGGGAACATTCGGACTGATGACTAGACGGGGAGAAGAGTGCCAGCAGTGCTGGGGAGGGAAAGGTGCGGGCTTGAAGGTGTCTCCAAGTTATTTGTTGCGGTTTAGTTAGGGATCGGTGTGGTGGAGGGTAGTGAAGTCTTTCAGAGCGGTATGTAGTGCAATATCGTTGTACGTGATCAGCCGATCTCTGGCGCTGCCTATAGGTTCTCGGTATCGGTTGCTCGGTCGACGTATGCTCGAGCAGCAGAATGGACCGCCTCCTTTCCGGGGTTGCCCGAATGGGCTGGTACCTAGACAAGGTCTATGGGAAGGGGTGGTTGAAAGTTGGCAGTTAGGATTTTGTGAGAGGCAGTATGTATCTGGCCTCAGGCGAAATTTTAAATGGCAGTTTTAGAATCCTGAGGATAAGGAAGGCAGTAGAAGAGTATCACGATGGCTAAGCGGGTTTTTTCGCTTCTACGGACGTTTGGGCAATGATAGAGCCTGGTGTGATGTGTTCGAAGCGGCTAGATACCGCGCATATCGCATAGGTTGAGCGATGTGGATATTCTGCGGCGTCCACGCAAACAGTGTCGGGTTCGTTCGCATGTGCTCTGTGTAGGGCACGTGATCTCGCCTCCCGTTTGACCTGTTTATGAAAGGGTTGTATATTTTTAGGAAGTGGTTGAACAGTGAGGCGATCGCAGACTGTCTTTGGAACTGCATGGGGCACCTAACGGACTAAGTTAGAGAGAGGACTCGCTGGCAAAAAAGGATCGATAAAGGCTCAGTCTTTCGTGGGCCGAGTTTCTTCTGTAGTGTCGGAATATCTGGAAGTATTCCACGGTCCGGGGTGCGTAAAACAGACGCACCAAGGATGGAGCCATCCGTATACAGAGCGAGTAGCTTGTCGGGCCTCACAAGCACTGCTACGGCCGCTTGAGGAGCGTAAGAGTTTGTCTGAGGCCAACACAATTAAGGAGGTGCAAGGGAGCGAACTTGATGAGTGCCTTGGTTTTGCTCTGAAGAAGTACGGTTAACTTAGAATTTATCAATATACACCAAGATCATAAATCAGTTGGTGAAACGACATTACCAGTCGCCCAGACGAGAGGATAGTGTGGCAGAGGTACAGGTGCCGAATGGCTCTCAACTGACGCCAACTCCGGTTTCCATCGAATCCGATTGAACTCAGAAACCGCAAGGGTATAATGTACGTTGGCCACAAAATTCGGAAGGTACCAGTATCTTCAGATTCCATTTGGCATTACCTCAGTCCTAAAGGCGTTTCAGAAAACTGTGTGTCAGATCCTATAGAAGGACTGGTGAGGGTATGTGTTGATGGTATTCTTGTGTGGGACAGGACACGAGAGGAGCATGACAAAGAGGTTGCAGTCAGTACTGGAGAGGGCTAAGGAGTGGGGCTCACTTTCAGCCTGAGCAAATGTAAACAGGACCAGAAGAAAATACAATTTATGGATCATATTACAGCAACAAAGGCATTTCTTTTAGTGCAACACTGGCCCAGATCGTTGATGACTTTCCACTACCGGGCCCGGCTACTAAGACTGTTGTGAAGACAGGAGATCGATGCTTATAAACTATTCTGGAAAATATTTGCCTAACCTGTCTGCTGGTACTAACCGGATGTGCGATGCAATCAGGCACTAAAAGCTATGTTTGCATTGCCCGAACCGGCGAAGACTGTGATCACAGACTGCCAAGTGGTGCCTCCCAGGACGGACCTGGGGCTACGCTTTAAAAAAAAGGATCATGAAGGGCGGCGTCCGATTGCCTCAGAGTTCGCTTCGAAGCTGAAACGCGATCCTCAGAAATTGAAAAAGAGCTTTGACGGTCACATTTGATCTAAAAAAATTCAGCAATTCGTCCAGGGTCTATATGTTTAAAAAGAAACTGACTGTAAGACTCTCACTGTAATTGCGCAAAAAAAGAAAAAAAAAAAAAATGTGGTGCCATCCCATTTTGCAGCGTTTTCTTTATTTCAGATGAGATAATTTTCACCTATGCAGTAAGTTCCTGGAAATCAGTTGTGGCGCCCGACTTGCTCTCCGGTGCCCTGTGCATGAGTATGGTCAGCAACACCGATCTGCATGGTGAAGGTTGAGGTGCACGCGGTCTCTCTCCGCAGCACTCTTTTGTCAGTGGGGCCACCAGATTACAGCTGGTTCTTGAAACTGCGAGGACCTCGAACATGCAGAGGTAAAAAAAATTGTGTGGCACGGGCCAATAAAGTGAGAGAAGGCGCCGCGAACTCGCCACAACGGCTGTATGGTGACTATTCTGCTGCGGTACGCCGGCGAGGTCATTTCGGACAAGCAGGTAGACATTTTCGTGCGAAAAGGCGAAGACGAAGCGACAAACTGCGCAGCAGAAACTGCAACTGAAAAACCATGCTGATGGTCTATTTCGTGCACTGTCAAAGGCCGCCCATGACTACTAGAAACAAGATCACTTACTCCTGGCAGCTTCACTTACCGAACAAAATTAGCTGGTTCAACATCGGTTACCCCCGGAGGAAAGCGAAAGCTTCATGTACCTTGGCTACGCTCATTGCCAAGCTTGGATTGAATACATTTTGCGTTTGTCCAAACGTAAAACCCGTTCTTCATCGGTTTCTTCGGCAAGTCGCCTTTTCAGGGCCTCATTCCGACGTGCTTTCTTTGCGTTCCGACGCGCTACCTGGGTGTTCGCTCGCCTCCATCTCACGCTAGGCGGGCGCCCGAGAGCTCCTCACACGTGATGTGACGTCACATCACATCACGTGACCTTGACCATGGTCATGGGACTTGGTGACCTACGTGCTATGCCCCACAGTCACATGGCGACCACTAGATCACGTGACCTTGACAGTGGTCACTGGCTACTCTGTGGCCTGTGCCCCAAAGTCACATAGCGACCACCAGGCTTAACCCAGAAGTTTGACCTCTAAATCTCTCTCAATGTGAAAACCATGCATATCCGACGGCGCGGACTACCTGGCGTAGTGAAGCTTTCGCTTCAATTTCGGGCGCCAGATGTGGCCCCGTGGTTAGGATAGTTGCGAAACGATCACAATAAATTTCTTTATAAATTCAGCACTCGTACTTGGCCCTTGGGTGCCTAGGCCATGCCGTATTGACAGATACAGCTAACAGATATTTGGGCACTGCATGTTTCATCATATCGTCGCAACATATCGTTAAAAAAAGTCTGCGCATCCTCGTGAACTCTTTGGGCTCAAACAATGGCAACGTGGCTTATGAAGGTTCATGTTCCTCTTAAGTAATGCGCGGAGCTCGGATTTTCTGGAGTCACCGAAAAACTGTAGTCGAACATTCGTCGGGGCTAGCAAAACAGCCCAAATAGAATCAGCCGATTGGGCAGGCTGCATTAGCTAGCAAGAGACGGACCAACGCCTCTATTTTTTACAAAAAATAAAGGCAGCGTTATACGGACCCACGAAACCCAGCATTGAGCACTATACCAACGTTAGAGTGAACTAGAGTATTTTCACTGTACCAGCGTCCTCGAACCGGGACTTTGGTTGCCTCGAAGTTCGCCAGATGTCGCAAGCGTCGCAAGCTGCCAAATTGGCCGCTTTGCTCGTCCGAATAGAAATCGGCCTCAGAAAACGGCACCTCCAAACTACATGTCAGGAATCATTACATACCCGCTGAAGAGTTGCAACGCAAGTACCACGGCCGCTCAGTAGAGTAGCTAGTGCGCTTCCATTGAGCAGCCGTGCAAGTACTTACTCCTGTAAGCCGACCGCAGTTGCTTGCTAGGACTATCTGGGATAACTGGTGGATCGACCGCGCTTTTTCAAAGACCGGGTCAGAGGGCGGAGTGACAACGGCTGGTTCAAGCAGGTTAGGTACTGTTTTCCACTCGTTCTTGAGCTTTTCTGGTTGCCCGACATTTGAAACCCGAATAAAGGGCTAGGCACCGCGGTTGCAGACAGCATCGGTCTGTTGGCGGCACTCCCCCCCCCCCCCCCCCCCTTTTTTTTTTCTTCAAGACAGTAACCTGCTATTGAAAGTACGATTTGGATAGCATGTAGTCGGCAGTCCCGCGCAGGCATTGCTGCTCAATTGCAATGTCCTAGCTTTCTGGCGGTTGCTTGGTGCCACAGTTGCCGTGCTTGCTCCGAAGGGGCATATTCGACCGCAAGTCTGGTAGCTAGAACTGCAGTTGAACAACAGCACTTCTTGCTTCGCAGGTGTGTCGTAACAATCTGTACCACAACCAACCACCAGCTGCATAGACCGCGGCGAACGTTCACAACATGGGCCCGCGCGATCACGGGAGCTTGAGCAACTATCACTGTAGGAATGGTAGCAAACCATGACACCAAGTAGTTTTAGAAAAATGCTTTCGTGCACGGCGTCCACAACGGTTAGACCCTGAAACTAATGTCCACGCAATAAGATGCATTCGACAGCAAGTTTTGGCGGACATTGCGTCACGGCCAGGCTGTGTCACGTGAATTTCGACTTCCGGGTCGTTTCTGTGGTTTGGTTTCTGCTGACATTGCTTGCAGGCGGGCGGTAGCGACCTTTATTCTCTTAATATTTGCGCCCAATTTGCTGGGAATGAGGTGTTGTGCTAGGCTTCCAACTACGGCAACTTAACTAGAACGTGATACAAGATGTTCCGAGTGCCGTCGAGTTGTGAACGGCGAAAACAGTTGGCCGTTGCGATCCGCTGGCTGACCGTCGACGGCGAGTTGCACGTGGAACGCGAGGCTTTATTTCGAGTATTTTGTCAATGACAGGTGTTGGATAGCGCTGTGAAAGCTAGGAAAGTTTGTGAAGTAGGTTGTTTTTTTTTTCGTTCAGGAGCACCAAGTTATCGCTCGGGCGACTTCGGCTATGCGCTACAGCTGTTTTCGCATGATGACGGTATCAGCGAGCGGTCGTTCCACTTCTTCAAAAGGTTCGCAAATTGTCGTTTGGCCTCCGTCAGTACAGCGTGATATATTACAAGTACTGAGCAATTTACTCCCCGGTCATTTCTGCTAAATGCAAGTTTCTACAACCACGGCCAGTGCAATCATGGTTGGTCTCGTTGCCTGACTAGGCCAGCGTGTCACCGTTAGCAGTTGATTGATACATTGTTGTGCAAGCAAGGATTAGCTGATTTAACTCCAACGAAACATGATTTCACTAACCACGCAATCAGCGTGAGCACCCATAAAATTGCGGAGAAATACGAGCAAGATGGATAGTTTCCTGCTTGTGCAGACCTACTACATGGTGTTGTGGTGTTCATCCTTGTCCTGTGTGGAAAGAGAGACAGCGTAAGACTTTTTCAAGGATAACAATTAACAGTATTTTTATATGATCTGGGCCAGCATGAAAGTCAGGACAGCACTAACATTGTCCAGCTATTTTTCATTTTTCATTGTATGGCACATATAGAAAAGCTGACAGCTGAGATGCATGGTATAAAACCAAATTTTGCTCTTCAGCAAGGCAGTTTTATAATGGCCTATGTGCTGCTAAACTTGAATGGAGTTTCACTGCCTTTTGAATTTTGCATGCACAGATTTTGAAACGCTTAATTGCCTACCATAGCCTATACTCTCAGACAGGTTTGTTGAACTTTTTTGTACTAAAGCATGCGAAAATTAAATGAATATCTACATAAGCTACTTGTGATGCTATTCAAGGTGCTGCGTACGTGAAGTTTGTGTTATTTTCATTTGCTGTGTGGCCTTCAGATGGAAAACAAGGCACTGGGGGTCATTTGCTATCTCAAGAAGTGCGAAATTCTGCACGGTAGGCAGGGGCTGGCCTAGCTAGCAGCTTATATGTCTAAGGATAAGAAGTATGAATCTTGCCAGGGCAAGGTTTCTGTACTCTATACTATGCATTTTCTTACAGCTTGCTGTTACTTGCCCGCAGGTCTACTGAAGCTCATTTCTACAGCCTGTACTATGCATTTTGTCACAATTTACTATTCCTTACTCTGCATGAGCCTTGCTTGGAGGTCGATTAATCACAGATGCTGTAAAAAATGTGCTGCAAAAGTTCTGCTGGAGAAAGTAATATGAGGTGTAATTGCAGTATGAGAACGGTTTCCCATTTCCAAGTATCTTTACTCTTTCATGGCTGTATAACAGAGACTAGTCACTTTTATCTTTGGCTATTTTCTTGTGCCAGACTGTTTCTCTTGGTGCCCGTAGCAAAGCTGTGCTAAGCGTTTATACCTTGCTTTCAATTGGTGCTTTTATTATGAAGAATCAGACTTTATGCCTGACTTTTCGTACTTGACTCCTTTACCTTGAACACACTGCATATAGTGCAGAAGTTATACATTCCCACATTTCAGTATGTATGCATTAACAGCCTATGTGCCTGCTGGAAACATCTAAATGTACACAATCTATAATGCAGCAATCAGTATTGGGGAATCAAGCATGGGAATTTCAAGCATGAAGAGCTTCCACAGTTGTATGTAAATGGCGTAAAATGTCCCACACACTATGGTTGGTTAATTTTGTTTACGAGTGGGGTTTTCTCGAATGCACTGCAGCCTCGGTAAGTGGATATGTCTCTCTGACTGCCGGAATAGCTACGTTACTAGCCGACCCAGGCCCTCAACAAACATTAGTAGGTTTTTGGCCGTACAGTCTTGGCTACATACAGTTTGGGGTATGATGCATGCAAAATGAATACAGCAGTGCTAAAAATGCAACTCATACATATCATGCAGTTGCATTTTCGTAATACAACTCAAGTAAAAATCAAATGCTTGAGAGAGAGATATTTATTTATTTCGTGATCCTCCTAATGTTTTCATTGACTGACAGTATGATGTTAACCATGATACAGTTTTATGGCATTCTACCTCCTACAGTTTTCAGGAAAAATAAATAAAAAAGCACATATGTAAACAAAATCACTTGAGCTGTCAAGAGCATGTAGCTTAAAATAGCGAAGGTTGTGCACACTTCTAAGGTTTTGAAGCACTGGTAAGTAAATCTATATCTTTTGAAGGAATAGCACAACACACTGTTAGAATCGGATGTCACAATTTTAGCTGAGCAACTAAAACGCGGTGTACCGGCTGTGCTTGCAGATAGCTGCAGTACATCGCAAGACAAGAAGCCCTAGCTGCTTTGACTATCTCGGGCAGTGCAGTATAAACCGGTAAAGCTTTGTGACCTTGCGACATTTCTGTGACCTTGCTATAAATTCCCTGCGACATTAGACAGTAGACAATGGTCGTCTGCATGTTGCGGAATTCCCACGTGATTTGTCCTTCGCATTTTGTTCTCTATTTATTATAACTAGGTCGTGTCACTCACAGAAATCTAGCATTAGCTTCCTGTTACAATCCGTGCATCCATCCAGATCGTCGATGTAGCCGTTCATGTCCCCCAGCAGAATAATATCGGCCAAGTCTCCAAACTGGCTTATATCATCACCAAGACATTCAACGAGATCAGTTTTCTTGCCTGCATTGGTGTCCTGTTCCTAAATAAACTACCCCTAGCATTGTCCTTATGCCGGCAATTGTTCCTGATATCCAGATATGTTCTTTACAAGATGATTTTATTCTTTGCCAATTTGTTCCCTGGTGTATCAACGGGTGTAGGTAAAAATGTCCCCGGAAAAAGGTCCCCGGAAGATACGTCCCCGGCAAAATAGTCCTCGGAAGAAACGTCCCCTGAAGAAGCGGCAACTAGGAAAGAACGTCTCCAAGGCCAAAGATGGCCCTAAAAAAGATTTCTTCCGGAAATCACAGGAAAAAAAAACAAAACATTATGCCATTCTTTCTTGGCTTTGAGTTAAATGTAATCATCATTTGGAACCTGCATCCTCTGGGGACTCGGATCGGCGTATGGTAGTTTCGGGGAACAGCCCAAAGCAGAAGACGTCACTAGAATTACTTTCCAGACCTTCTGGCGACGAGGTTCAACCATTCTTCTTATACTGGCGTAGAATTGTGATAAGGGTGATGATGGTATAACCAGAACCAGGCTTAACCGGTCGCGCATCATGGACATATTAAAGCATCGCTCCAAGCTTCTCCGGTAAAACCGGTGGTCAGCTCCTCTTTTCCCCGCAAACAAAGTGAAGTCGAGAGCTGTCACTGTATTACCACTGCCATTTTGTTTTTGTCAGGAATGCCCGCATCAGTTCGATGTTCGCGGTCAATTCCAAGCCGATAGGTGAAACTGCTGTAATAAAGTGCACATGCATCATTCATCATTGCAGCTCGCCACGGGGAAACATAGTCTACGTCCTATAGTGCAAGACTTCAGCCCCGTTCGGGGACATTTTTTCCTACTTCGCCAATAGGGACATTTTTTCCGGGGACGTTTTTTCTGGACCCCTGTATCAACATACCTATCCCTCCACCCTTTTTTTTCCGTTCTCGTTCTGTTGCACCCTTCCCAGACGTAGCCTTCTATAAACGGCGGATCTTCTAGATCCCTGAGATGAGTCTCGCATGCAGCGTACACACCTATTTTGTCATCCTTCAACTGCTGTTCTATCTCTAGCCATTTCGCTCTTTTTCTACCTGCTTGCATGTTTATGTAGTTGATCCTAGTGTTAAATCTCTCTTTTGTACTTTTCTTTCCCAACCTCCTCCTTGCCATTTTTTGGGGCTCAGCCTCAGTTATTACGCTTTCTTCTGCTTCACTTCTAACTACCCCTGTGCACGGAGCCCTCGCGGACCCCCTAAAAAAGCTACAGCCCTGCCTGCCAGGCGCCAGCCGATCTCTGCTTCCACCCTTCTGTTAAAATGGATGCAATCTCGCTGAAAAGCCCTGCCAAAACCTGCTTTACGCACCTCCCTGTTTACCTCAACCACTTCGAAACGCTTCTCCAGGCTTAACTTTGTTATGTCCTGATTAACTGCCACCACGTCCTATTCCAGCTTTCCGTTTGATCCTAGCACCTCCGGTACTGTGCATACAACTATCTGCGCTTGCTGTGTTATCTCCCTGATATCATCAACTCCCTTAGCTAAACTTTCCACCACTCCTACAGCCTCACCATTTAGAACATCCTTTAGTCCCGCGGCTACTATCACCATATTGCGCTCTGCGGAATTTTTCAACAGCCTATTTTTACTCTCTTTCAGCACTGCCCTAATTGTCATCCCTGGGAAGGTTCCAACTAACACTCGCTTATCACTTTTAACTCCTTCCATGCTATCTCGCCTGCACCTGCTCATGTTGGAACCCCCGGCGATAAGCCCCTGGGCATTTTCTCTCTCCCTCCCAACTGGTGACTCCTGCTTTCGGTTATCTGTGTTATCTCTCTGGGATTTTCATTCTTCCTTACTTTTTCCTTTTTTCCAGACTTCTTAGTAGCTACTTCTAAATAACTGTCGGTTCGGATCCGCCTGACCTACTTTGCTTATGCCTTCCATGTCCATGCTGGTCCCAGCCACGTGGCCCGCACTGAAATGTCCGTCCTCATTGTTTCCAAGGACAAAGTCTGCCATTTTTTTTTTTCCATTTGGGGAAGCTGTCCCAGCAGTTTGATTTTCTGCCCTTAATAAACCTACTTCTTTTTCTAAGGCTTCCACACGAGACACTAAACCGCCCTTTTCTAGTTCAAATCAATCTAGGCGCGAACTCAGCACGCAACACCGGCACAAAAAGACACTGCCTTCCACTTCCTGTACAGAAACACGTTTCCTTGAGATTAACCTGCGCCTCACACCGAGTACACTTTACCTTCTTTTGATTGCACATCTTAAGCATGTATCAACTGAACTATTTCTACTACGAATTCTCAGAATATACAAACTGCAAAGGAAAGACACAAAAACGACTAGCAAACACGCATTAAAATAAATTTTGCGAATGCTAATAGCCTAGAAAGAGAATAATTATCTAAACAAAATAGTTCAAGAATGAACGCCGAAAAAAGCTAGCTGCCGGCTAGAAAGCCAGGCCGCTAGGAGAGAGCTAAAATCTATTATTTAGGCTGCACCTAACCGAACTATCTGAAAACGAAATAAAGTTAATAAAAGAAAGAACTCATCTATTTGACGCTTTCGAAAGCTCCCGTTGTCGCCAGTCCATCCATTTCCTGTAGCCACATGCAATCGGAGGAGCGATGGAACACACGTCCGCACCATATGGCTGTCAACTGTCAACCAGACACTGCAGCGCCCCGCAACACTGCAGTTGGCGCATGTACTAGAATGCGGGCATTACCTGCACCAACTTTCTGCCTTGGTGGGCGCGGACGTCAACAGCTATACATTTCTATACCATGATCGCTATACTTATGTGTTCACACGAAGGCATCGAGAAAATTGACGAAAACGTCTAAAAACAACCGGGGATGAAACTACAAACTTATTTACTTCGAAGCATTGTGAACCATGCCAGCTCATAAATGATGGAGGAGAAATAACAGTAATCAACTACTTCACTGCAATTATTCAGTTACTATTTATTGGCTGCAAATAAGTGAAGCCACTTACAGCTCTCAGGGAAAAAGGTACCGACCAGTAGAGGGTATTAGATTTTAATGCTGCGTACACGTACCGACATACATGTGAAATAACATGATTCAATAAAACCATCGTCAGCTGCAATATTAGTCTCTGCATGTTGAAACCCACACTGGGCAGTAATTAAATGGACTTCAGAACGTTGCCACTGCGTCCACGACAGCTACGTTGAAAGCCACAATGTTGTGCGATTGGCTATCAAGTCCCCTTCAACCACACACCATATGTAATAGTTCACTGGGTTAACAGCTGGACAGCAGAGGGCTGAAGGTCTTCAGTTGCAGTGTCCACCAGCAGCTCCCTAATGAGCACTCTCATAGACTTCCCGGAATGCTCATTGATGACAGCTTGGACACAACCTATACCTGCATTCCAAAATTTTCAGTGTACTGACAATGTCATTTTTTTTTTAGAAATGGTGGCCACATCACCTCTGGTAGCCCCAGTTCTTTGTACTTTAAAAAAGAAAGATTGAGTGGCTTTAAGGAATGCAGTAATCTCAGAATCAGACTGGCCTGCTCCCAAGGTGGTGACAAGAGCAAGCCTTTTTTTTTTTTTTTTTTTTTTTTAATAGGATTGCTTAATGCCTCATTTCCTAGGTGTGTCTAGGGCTTGCGACGTTTACTAGCAACAAAATATATTAAGTAGATTCTGCAAATATGATGTGCAAATTATCGTATTAACTATAACGTGCGCTCTAGTGCTGCTGCACCTGGTAATCGTAGCTGGTTAACGTACAAGATAGCCTGTAGCCAAGTATATAGCTAGCTTTTTTTAATGTAGCTACTGCACAGACACTTAAAATAGCTATTTACTAGAAAGGGATAGTCATCCAGTACATTTTATAAACTTTTACATTAGTTCGAACTCAATGTACAGAGCAGATCCCTATGGGTACATGAAGGACATTTTCTACTTTCCTCAAAAAAAGAAAAAGAAAAAAAGGCAAACTCACCTTGGATGCAAAAATCAAGGAGAACACACTGCTATAAAACTGCACTGCGCCACAAGCCATTTATTCATTATCACTGACCATTATTTTACAAGCAAACAAAAAGTGCAATCTGGTTTTTAGTCATGGGCTTGCCTCTGACCACTCGCCACCAAGTTAGTCGGGACAAGCAGCCTTTATGCTGTTCACCATAATGTCTTGAAATAGTGAAATAAAAGCCTCCTAAAACACTTCTATTGACTAGAAGTGTTCCGCATCCGCAACACAACAGGCACTGAGGTGCACGGAAGTATACCCTTCTCGGTGATTACCACGCTCACAAACTGGGGTGCTGTGACATCGTACATGAGGTTCAAAAAGCTCAAAGATGGCAAGTCCTTAACGCCATCAGACTTGATGTTTGGCGGTAGACTGGATACAAGCTGAGATGTTGGTCCTGTAAAAACAGAGGGAGAACAGGTACATGAACCTAACCTTTCAAAAAGCTTGCACTCAGTACTGCTCAGAAAATACGAAGCACATAACTATCTCCCTGCTAATGCTTCACTATGACCCCATAAGTGTGGCTTTGTTTGCGATCCAAATAAAGCTCATGTTGTCCTTTGGCACCTCATCATCAATATTGATAAGAAAAACCAGAAAAAGAGCGTAGCAACGAGCATGACAGGAAAGCAGTAAGTACAACAAGAACAGTGAATCACAGCAAAGAACACCTATTGTTTTTCAAGATAAGATGTTGCTCAGGCTTTTCTTTTCAGGAATAATCATCAGCAGTTCCCTTCATGTCCATGAAAACACTCAAGATAACTTTACCATAGTTCTTGTTCTCAGCCAAATCTGACTTGTTCTGCTTGTTCTGCACAAAAAGGTGTCTCCAGTCTTCTTCAGGAAATCGAATTTTAAAAAATGAATATTTCTTTTGACTACTGAACTCGAACTCATGTCAATACGGGAAAGGACCCTGTGGACACTCATTGTGGAATATGAGGCCGGTTGTTCCCCATGGCAAGAGGACAAACCTAAGGAGGGAACATGTGGTAAGATGTACGCCTTCAAGCTCTACGAGGCATACAAGCCCACACAGTGGAACCTAGACAGTGCATAGCAGTTTCTGCGACAGCATACGCTTTAAGTTGAGGACAACCCAGAGGGCTATGGAACGAAAAATGGTAGGGGTAACATTAAGAGATAGAAAGCGTGCAAAGTGGGTCAGAGAAATAACTCAAGTTACCGACATTCTAGCGGAAATTAAGAAGAAGAAATGGACATGGGCAGGACATGTAGTGCGAAGAGAGGATAACCGATGGTCGCTGAGGGTAACAAACTGGATTCCAAGGGAAGGAAAGCGTAGCAGGGGGCGGCAGAAAGTTAGGTGGGTGGATGAGATTAAGCAGTTCGCAGGGGTCAAGTGGATGCAGCTAGCACAGAACCGGGTTAAGTGGAGAAATATGGGAGAGGCCTTCGCCTTGCAGTGGGTATAATCAGGCTGATGATGATGATGATACGCTTTAAGATAGCGTGGGCTTAGTAGGCTCTCTGAACACATGACAAATTGAAAAGTCTGGAGAAAATGCCATATTGGCAAGGACCAGGACCGCACACAATAAAAGATGCTGAAATCACTCCATCGATTCACCGTTAGACATCATGTTATCCAATGTATTCTCAATAGGAATTACGGTAGAGAGTTGTCAGTGTCTAATGAGCCCAAATCTAAACATCTTAAATACACATGCAAGTTGCAACAGTAAACATGAAATGCCACTAGAGGTGTGCACAGAGACGTCTGCACGTGGTTGCTGAGTGCTCTCGCCTCTGCAGCTGACGCAAACTGATCGAAGCGACATCGCCGCCGTTTTCTCTAGGTGCCATATGTGCACTGTTTTATGTTTTCAATGCGAAACCATTACCGGCCCCATTAGACACAATTCCATCTGCGACCGTTGATGCTGGCCGCGGCAGTTCCAAAAGATGTCATCATGCCTTCGTCGGTCATAGCACAGTGCAGCTCAGTAACATAAGGCATGCGGCTGAGCGCGGTGCAGGAGATCAGATGGTGTGACGTTTGGGCAAAGCCGCGGCAACGACCCTTCAATGCCAAGCGTGCTGAGATGCCGCTTTCAGAGATTGGAGGCGAAGACAACGAAACTTCCACATTTACCAAAGCTATTACTAGTGCACCGGCAACTCCGTGGCTAGTGCGGCCTCTTATGATGGTTTCGAAAAAGCCATTCATACCCAGGCAGTGACCACTTATAGAGAGATTTAGAGCAGTGATCATACTATCGGAAAGTTTGGTCAAAAATCTGAAGTCTCTCGGGCAAATCTGAAGGTTGGCAGGTATGTTATTCATATTAATATCCCCAGACACTTGCTACCTCTTTGATAAGTAAACTAAATTAAGTTAAGGGGGGACACCTTTCTCTGGAACCAAAAAATGACTGAAAAATCAAATTTTTGAAAATTACAGTTTTGGAATTTACTATTAATCTCCAAATCTACTAATTTTTGTCTCTCTGAAATCGATATTTCTACCATAATGTTGAAATTAAATTATCGCATCCCCTAATTTTGCGCATGAGCGGACGATAAAAACAGTACATTTTCAGCTTCAATGAACTCTCATTTCACTGTGCCGGTCACAGACATCTTGGGCTTGTTTAAAAGAGGCCCCCCCTGGGCTTGAATTTCCTGCCGTGAGTTTCAGTCAGTGGCCACCGGGAAAAAGAAGCACAAAAAACAAAAAAAGCCAAAAGTCTGATTCGCCAATAAGTGCACGTGACTGAAATTAGCCACTCCATTGGCGGATTCTCGCAGGCATCGTCTTCTAGGCTTGCCGCGGCGGGTGTGGACGGATCCCCAGCGCCATTTTATTGAAAGGAGAGTGATCGACGCACAGCAATGACGCCGAGTAAATTTCATTCATGCCCCAAGTTTGGTCAAAAGAAAAGAAATAAGAGAGCAAACAACCTTCCTAAGCGTCCTATGTCATCGGAACGATCCGATAATGTGCAGGAGCCAGAGGAGGACGAAGAAGACCTAATGAGCTCGACGACACTTACGTGCAGCGGCCGCATACGCTGCAACATCGCAATGCTTCAGCGTTCAGAATTGCTGGAGATCGAAACAAAAGCGCAAGAACGACTACAGGCCCTTAGTTCAACTGTCACAATGAAGTGGAAACTGGATTTCATCAGCAACTGTGATGACTACCTACTTCAAAACACCGGCAGCGGTATGGATATACTGCATTCACTGTTGTGAATTTGGAATGTTTCAACGAGCTGTTGAGTGTCGTCAAATGCAAGGTGTGTAGTGGAAGTGTGAAAGTTTTTAAAGGACCGTGAATACGGTCTAGCCATAAAGCTCGCTCTCTCGTGCACGAACTGCAGTGATATTTCATCGGCATGGAGTACGCCGCGCTCAAGGTAACCAAAAATAAATCCATTCACTGTCAGTATTCTTACTGCACGGACAATGCAAAGCACGGGAAATCGCTAGACTGCACTAAACGACGTGTTTGCAGTAATAAATATTTCGCATAGGGGACTTCATAATAAAACTTGGCCAGGTTATGTGAAGAACGAGCTGACGCCCGCAACAACACGCACGGCCGAGAAAGCGTTGATGGACAGAGCCCGTTCGGTTTGCGAGCTCTACCAAGAGTTGCATTTGGATAACCCTGGAAACATCACTGTCCCCTTTGACGGTTCATGGATGACCAGGGGTCATTTATTGCACATTGGCGTGGGCGCAGTGATAGAACGGTTCACTGGGCTCGTACTAGACTATGTTGAGTTCAGTAATTTCTGTGCCGCATGCGAGCGCGGTCCTGTGGAAGGCGACATCATATCAAGCGTGGAAGAGCAGCCACAGGAGTCAGAAGAACATAGAAAAAAAATCTGGTGAGATGGAAGTGCAGGTTGCACTAGTCTTATTTCAATGGTCCTTGCAAAAGCATGGACTTCGGTACACAACTATGTTGTGTGACGGAGATAGCCGCTCGTTTCTGGCCTTGCAGGAAGCTGATGTGTATGGCTTCATAAAGGTACACAAAGAAAACTGCACTAACTATGTGCAAAAGCGCATGGGCACAGCCCTCCACAATGTGAATGCAAAACACAAAGGCGAGGGTAGAGATAACCTCAATGACAAAGGAAAGCTCACGGGCGACCTTGTGAATAAGTTGACTGCATACTATAGCTGGGCTCTGAAATCGCATGCTGGAGATGCGCAAGCAATGCAGAAGGCAGTGATGACCACGTTCCATCACATCACATCAAAAGATGATGTGTCTAATCCCAGCCTTGTGCCCAACAGGCCCAAACTCATGGTGTCATCAAAATGCTGCCGCAGCAAAGGGGGAGCCCACTCCGAAACATAGTTATAGTTTGCCACCGCATGTATGCGAGGCACTGCTGCCTATTTACCAGTGCTTGGCAGACCAAAAGTTGCTAGAGCGTTGCCAATGTGGCAAAACCCAAAACAGCAATGAGAGTTCGCACTCACTAATATGGTCACTGGCACCAAAGGAGCACCATGCATCATTCTTTGCCGTGGAAGCTGCAGTTGCAGAGGCAGTTGTCAGATTCAATGCAGGCAATCTCCAAGCATCCTCACAAATACTCAGGGAGCTAGACATTAACCCTGGCCTCAGCAACAGGAAGAGGATGGGTGAGACGGATAAGCAGCGAACTGCTGAGTCAGTGCACAAGCGTGTGTCTGCTGCAAGTGCGCATCAGGCACTAAAGAAGCAGAATTCCACCCACAAGCAGCAGTCAGACTACATGCCTGGTGCTTATTAGCCCCCAATGAGTATAAATATTTACAGTCGTGAGCAAAAGTGGTATACAACACTCAGCCGGTGACGGAGCTCGGGAAAACTTCATCAAAATGCCATCTAGTGGCAGCGACAAGGACAGCAACAGTGGCACATGCATCTGGATAAAATGGGGCACCACCACTATTGTCTCGATTCCAAATAGTTATTACTAGATGGCCTTGCAATGCAGTTTTCCCGAGTTCCACCACCAGCTGAGTGTTGTATACCACTTTTGCTCACGACTGTACATATTATTTTCAGAATAAATTTTGGGCCATTTGGGTTTTTCTCATTTTTCTCAAATTGCAAATTTTGGAAGCCCGGCTGGTTTGGTACGTCAATATCTCTGCACCTAGAGCAGATACAGGTGTAATTTTTTTGCAAAAGGAAGCTGAAGGGGCAGGGGTTACAATGTTTAAGGCAGAATTCCTCTATTGGGCTTCAATATTTACAGTCACCGACCAATATTTTGGAGGGCCAATTTTCCAGACCTGCCTGAAAATCCGGACCTTGCCATGGCACCGCCATGCCACGCACTATATAGAGTCAATGTATAACACTGACCCAAATTTCGGACGTTTTAAATCCTTCAATTTTCTGAACTTTTTCTTTCGATTCGTGACTCAAGAGCTACCAAAAACGCAAACGCCGTGCCTTTTTGTTTTTCTGGCCGCTACCATTTTGATTTTCTGCAACCTCGAACCCATGTGCCTCATCGTCTGCTAATCACGCCATAGAAACCTCTCATACTCGGTACAGCCTCGATAGCAGGCACTGCTTGCTGCACCGTCCCGCCAGCTCTGCCGTGCTGCCGTCGTGCACATTCGTCAGTTGCCGCGGTCGCCATTTACATGTGGTGTGTTGTGCTGTACGACATCCCTACCACAGCCCATGGACCAAGGCGTTATCCGGATACTCAAGCACTTCTATCGGTCATGCGTGCTCATTCTCATGGTGTTAAGCGTGGACAGCGGCAAAACCTACAGTGTCGACTTGTCTGCACTCAGCATGCTTTCCGATACATGGAAGGCGGTGACCGAGGAGACACTGCGAAATTGCTTCCACCACGCGGGTTTCGCGATGGGAGATGAAGTGCCGTCATAATCCGATGATAGCGCCAGTGAATCCCATCAGACGTCTTCATGTGCTGACCTCATCGAGCACTTGCGCGCTGCAGGAGCCGTTCCGATGGAAGTGACGCTGGAGCAGTTTGCTAACGCTGACAGCGAGCTATGCGCTGAACTCACCGACGATGAAATTGTACGCCAGATACTGCAAAGTGATGACTCGAGCTTCGACAGTGAGGAGCCATTGGCTGTGCTGCCAACTAACCCGAGGTCTGATGGTGCTTTCGGCTGTGTACAGCAAGAACGTCCCCCTTGCCGACATGCAAGCTGACTTACGTGTAGGCAACGTAGTGCCCCGCAGAGGCATATTGACCACTTTTTCAAGCCGCTCGCTAAATAAAGTGACTTTTTTTGCATGGATTTGTTTTTTCGATCTGTCTGATTTTCTGGACGCTATCTCAGCCCCTTGAGGGTCCGAAAAATCGGTCGGCGACTGTAATTATTTTGCTAACTTCTGAATGACTAAAAAAAGCACATCCTGAATGTTGATGTTCAGAGTTTCAAAGTTCCATTAGATTTCCCACAAACATAAAATGGAAAAACTTCATTGAATATTGCATTCCCTATGCATTATAGCCATGCAGAAAAAAAAAGAATTTTTATCCAGTCATAATTTCTTCCCCGAGGTATTAATTAATGACTAATTAATACTACATAACATGAGTTCTAACTGGTTTTTAGGTAAAAAAAGAAAAGCGCAGAAAACTGAGCGAGATGGCATAATTTCATTATTATTGGCTTAGAAAAAAGAAAAATAGCTTTAAGACCAGAGTTCCCCTTTAAAGGGCCCATGAAAAGCTATTTACTAGATTTATAAAACGCGCACTAACAATAGGTATCCCATCAATCCTCTCTGCAACCAAACATTTTTAAGCTAGCTTTATTAGCACCGAGCATATGGGCGTTTAAAAATGATGCTCCTCCTCTTCCCCAACTTAATTTAACCCACGCCAGCGCCCAAGAAAATAAGAAGAAAACAAGTCCCGACGGCGCCCCACCACGCCCTGTCCCGCTCGCCTAACTTGGGAGAGTCCAATAAGCGGCCGTGCCCAGCAGCTCCACTGACTTTCAGTGGGAAGGCTTATGAGTGGCGATGTGTGACCTAAATCGGCTGCGAGCAGTCGCCAGGACCACTTTTTAAACATTATTTGCAAATTATCTGTTCCACGTCAAGCGTTCAAATATAACTCAAATACTCACAAAGACAAACTCTACGAGTTGCTTGCATTATAATTTCACCCCAAATAGCATTTCAGGGGTAAATGACAACCCACTGTAAGTGAGATGCAAAAGATAAATATTCTTTGCCTGTGCATAAAATTTCAGTCATTGTAACCTAGAGAATAAAACGATGAATGCTATTCACACACTTATACATCGCTTGAAAGGTCGCTTCAGCAAACGGCAGTACATGAGAGGGGTAGACCATCTTTTTCTTCCGTGATGGGAACTTCCCACACATGCGGAAAACTTGCCCAGATCATCTCACACCTCTTAAACTACACAAGAACTCTCGCTACTCAAAAGAGGCTTTCAGTGTTACCAAAGTTACACTTACCCAATTCGTTGAGCGCAAAGGAGTCAGTAATGACTCTCTCAGAGAACTTGTATGTTTCACAGCAGACTAGCACGGGCACATTCCTCGACTTGGCAACAAGTGCTATCTGAGAGGTTCCAATGTGGCCCATGACATAGCCATTAGCCAGAAGAGTGCTGGCTCCAAGTACAACCCTCGTCACCTGAAAGAACGTAAAGTGTTCTACTAAAACCAATAATGCAGCTCTATTCATTGAAGTTGGAGCTGCTAGCTCCCCATGAGGCGAGGTTAAGGAAAATTCACCAAAATTTGTTAGTGTTGAGTGCGATGCAAGAAATCCCCAGCTATGGGGGGAAAGCTATGCAAGCAGCCTGGAATAAACTTTTCAGAAAAGCAGAAAGTTGATATGGAGTCGTCTCCTTATGCTCAGCAGCTCTTCATGTTTAGCACACTGCGGTCATTGTGTGCCAACACATAGAGAAAGCCACTCCAATGTTGGAAGTGACTTGGTTCAGTTAAAATTTCATTAATGAAATTGACTGTCGACCTGGAAGTAAGAATTAAGTGGTAATTAAGAAGTAAGTGGTGAAAAGGTACTCGATGCAGAGAGAATGGTCATTCTGTTGTGAAAGGATCCACAACCTTTCTGCCTCTGCAGCGATTTCTGCGGAATCAACGACCTGGTGACCCATGCGCATCTCCTACACATCAGATGCGCATGTCGGTCAGGAACCAACACTGTTCTACGCCCAGAGCGCTCCACTTCACAAACGAACGAGCATGAACCCTCCAGGAGACTTATTTGTGCCCGGCGGTTTCCTTACCGGCAGATAGTTGGACGAAGATGAGTTTCAAGCTCCCTAACGAAGCGCAGCTGATTGCGTACTCCGAAGTAACAAAATCCGAATGCTTCTACGGTAAAAAAAAAAAAAAAAAGCTGTGCATCATGCAAGAGTGTCAAGTGCGTCATATGCTACGAGTGGTAAAAACACAGATACTACAGGTATGTATGCTTCTAAAGGAAATATGCACGATGAAAGTACCTACTGGAATTTGCACCCAGCCTGCAACGCACCAGTGATAGCTGCAATGAGGATTTATTCGGTGCGTGTTTGCTTTAAGTGCGACGGGGCCTGATGGCGATCTATTTTGTCGTTTTTCTTTATGTGCGAAAGGGCCAGATAGCGCAGATATCACATGCGACTGTGGGCGCTAGACCGTAATATTTAGCATGTTTTATCGTGACTGCCGCTTGACTAACAAGAAAAAAGATACGGCATTTGTTGTGATGCACCACTGTTAGTGAGCCTCATGACCAGCTCAACCACTCGGCTCGCGAATGGCGGTGCATCACAACATACGCCATGTTTTTTCTTTTTTTTTTTCTTGTCAGTCAGGCGGCAGTCGCGATAAAACACGCTAAATATTACGGTCTAGCGCACATAGCTGCCTTGCACTACCCAGCCCCTTCGCACATAAAGAAATCAAACGACAAAATACATCGCGATCAGGCCCTGTCGCACATAAACTAAACACACACTGAACAAATCCACATTGCGGCTATCACTGGTGGGTGGCTTGGTGCTAACTCCAGTAGGTACTTTTCATCATGCACATTTCCTTTAGATGCATATATACCTGTAACGAAGTGTTTTTCGCACAGTCGAGAGCACGCAGTCGGTTGCTGAGGTTGCCCATTCACATCTTGACGCTTGGTAGCCTTAATTCAAGCTTCACGTCATTGTTGGTCGCGGCTCGCCGAAGGGAACCTGAAAAACCGCGTTTTGCATTCCAGCACGCCTCGAGAGTGGCAACTGTACGCAGCAGATGTGGTTGGTATCGTTTTGCCAAGCCTGCGACGGTCACCGTGCCGTCAGCCCCCGTGCACTGGTGGCGACGAGAAACGCCGTCGACGCCGTCCAATGTGTTTCCATCAGTCGCCGCTAGGGCTTCGCGAATGTGCATAAAACTCGCGCAAAAAAAAGATTTACGGTGGGTGGCTTTACACTTCCAGGTATGTATTGCTCCTATTTACAGTGCATAAAATCCAGCTTAAGAAAACCTCCAAATGTGAAAAGACATATAGTAAATAAACCATAAGAATTAACGCCTTCCCAAGCATGGCCTTGTGGTTGCAATGGAAAGACACGCAAGTGTGTGAAGATCTCCACAGCCCGTAAAAAAAAAAAGATTCCAGACCCAAGATCAAAGATTTCCAGCCCTTCTAACAAATGATAACAACCAAGCCAACGAATCATGCAAGATAGTCACAGTATGCAAAAAACTATATTGAGACATACCTCATCCATGATGTAGGACACGGCAGTGATGAGAACGTAAGTACAACTGATTCCAAGATCAGACAAGTAATTCAACATTTCCCGACCTACGAGGAAGAAAAGCATATGAGATATCATGCATCCTCTAATCTACACCGGCAAGAAAAAAGAAAGGGGGCCTCGCAGTACAATCAGATCAAAATAATTTGAGCACTGACCTCGATATTGTGGCCGACTGTCGACAACAATGACTCTGAACTTCTTCCCAGATTCGTGGGCCAGTTTAAGAACACCTTTGACCAATGATGAGCTGCAATAAAAGATCACAGTGTGAAACTTTGAAACAGTGATTAGTTAAATATAAGGCAGCAAGTTTATCGCAGCTGACTCTAAGGTGGCTTTCCATCACTTGTATTTTGGTTTTAATAGTCAATATAACAGAAATACAAAAAAAGCTGTACTCAGAGCATGTATGCAGCTGAAATATTAACAGTGAACGAAATCCCTTTCCTATTCAATAATAACTGGAACGTGCTAAGCTATACGTTTGCTGCAAGAAACCTGGAGTGAACAATCACTCTAAATAAACAAAACAAATGATTGAACACAAAAAACTGAACGCACGGGGGACATTTAAGCTCAGCCTTCAAGGGTATGATGTGACAATGTCAACGGCTCCCGTTTGTGGCTCCCCTTGTAGATCTTTGCTCGCACATATGCACTCTGTCACCCACTTATTCTTTATTCACAGATACCCCACTTTGCACGAGGGCATTTAGGCAGGGAGGGTTGCAACAACGGCAACGGCTCCCGTTAGTGGCTCCCCTTGTAGATCTTTGCTCGCACATATGCACTCTGCCACCCACTTATTCTTTATTCACAGACACCCCACTTTGCACGAGGGCGTTTAGGCAGGGAGGGTTGCAACTTTGTTACTGTGGCACACCTAGCTAAAAGACAAACTATTTCACTCCATTACAGTTCTCGAAAAAAAAAAATTAGCATAAAGACTCGTTCTAGTCCGATATTCTTGTATTTTAAAGTCATCAGTTCTATTAGATACGTGCGGTTGTTTAAAATAAGTGTCTCCGTTATTTTCGGTCTTGTTCTCATACATCTGAAATAACAATTTCAAGAGCAATTTCCTTCTCTAAGGGGACAGCACTTCACTAACCCTAATCCCTTAATTTGTGCCTCTATTATTAATAAATTTCACACAGACAAACTGAAAGACCCAAATTGGAAGCTCCTGATAAACTAGCCATGTCCCATGTTCACATGACGTTGCACAACCCTATGGCTAATCAGGGGTTCAATTCCGGCTGGCAGTGGCTGCGTTTCGATGGAGGCGGAACAGTATGGCCTCCATGTGCTGTGCGATGTCAGTGCACGTTTAAGAACCCCAGGTGGTCAAAATTACTCCAGAGCCCTCCATTACAGCACCCTTTTCTTTTTCTTTCCACTTTCACTCTCAACTTACTTCCTCCCTCTATGGCACAGTTCAGGAGTCCACAGAATTAAGTGTGACCAATGCTACGCCTTTCCTTTCCTCTGAACCAATCATTATTATTTATTAATGACCATTCCAGCTGCCAGCTACCACCTGCCAGAGCCATGCCCCGTGATTTTTCACTCCCAGTGCCAAAGATGCCGAAGCTGTATTTTCTAGAGAACGGATCCTTTAACGTTTTCGTGTTAACTGCAGTATCAAGTTCTCTCGTGGCATAGATGACAATTCAGCGACTACAACAGGTGAACGAAAAGGTGAAATTTACCAGCAATATGTCAGAATTACATCTTCGTCTAAAATCTTCTGCTGTGCCTCACTCGTGATCTGTTTCTTGGCCAGACATATTTCTTCATGAACAAACCTGGTAATAAAATCTGTAACATCTTCCTTTACCTAAAAAAAGAAAAGAGCACATCACACAAAATGTTAAAATAAGAAAAACTCTGCACAGCCCAATGCGGTTCCTCAGGGTTATGTACACCCTTGAGCAAAAGTGGAGGAACCACACGAACCGCTGCAATTATTATTTTTTTGTATAAAACAATGCGCCTGACAAATTTGCTTGGGCAAGATAGTAGGCATATTAGTGAGGCTATCCTATGCTCAACTTAAAAATAACAGCTTCACCGTCAGAAAAAGCTGGCTTGCAGTTTTGTCAAAACGCATGGTCTCTCCACTTTTGCGCACGGGTGTACATGTACTTTAAATGTCACACTGGAAATGATGAAATCCGGTCTTTTTGTGTTCTTTAAATATCATTGTTCATAACCATATTCATGTATGCAACAACTAGACAGCGTTTTCAACGTATATCGAGAGACAAAGCGAAAAATAAAAAAGCCCCCTGAACTAGACTGATACTGTACAGTAATCGGTGCTCCAAAATGACAACCACGCATTTTCTTCTCAGGATGGAGCTTCCAAAAGCCAGAAAGTAACCTGAAAGTGAGAGACGCACAGCAACACGTTGGTAGGGGGGGGGCTCCAGCAACTCACTCTTTGCTGGCCGCATGCATTTCTCACAATCCACGACTGGTTAGTTGTTCTCACGTAATGATTTTTTGATAAGCATGCACAATTGAGCTAGGACGAAAGCAGCATGCAACTGTTGAGGTACAAGAACGCGAGGCATCACTCTCGCATTGCATTCTGCCACCTCAGCTTATGTGAAGCCACCATACGCAGCAACTTCAGTAGTGCGAGCTCTCGCATTTGTTTGTGCTGTGTAGGGATTATCTGGTTAATGACTGCACTAGTTTTGTTCCCATTTTTGTTTCCACCCATGCACATATATATACAGAAAGTTTTGAGGCTGAAGGTACCACCAGCCAAAAAAAAAAGAGCTCAGTAATTTTGTTTCGGGTAGTGAAAGTATGCCTTGAGCATCAAAGCGAAAGGGTCCTTAGGCAATGGCATTTCCGAAACACACATGGGCAATTCATTCACTTAAGCTATACACTGCATTAGTTTGAATCGTAGCACTGTCATTGCTGCAATCTCTCAAAAGTATCTTGTGTTCGGTGGGGTTCAAGTTGACAGCAATGAGAGCTTCATTATCAATAGCAATAACAGGGTCCATTTTGACGACAACCAGCTGGGCAAAAAGTGTCGCTACTGCTAGAGCTCAACTTTCTTGAAATTCTGGTGTGGGCTGGTCCGCTGTTCAAAATGAAAATTTATAGCAGTCCAAAAGAAGCGAGGGCAGAAAAAGAAACGAAAACAATACAACAAGCATTCCACTTGTCTCATTTCTGGCTGTGTGACGGAATGGGCATCAACACATCCTTTACAAAAATTTTTTCACCTTTAGATTCATTTCTGTGCAGAAAAAATGCTGGCAGAGCTTCAAAAGTGCAATCCATTAGTCTAGCCCTTTTCCATTTCATTTTAATGCCCCTTTGATGTGTGATGAACCGTCTTTCATGCTTAAAAGAAATGAAAGTCTGCCTTAAAGAGAAGGCAAAGTGCAGGCCAGAGACACTCAGCAGGCAGCCTGCGATCTTCTATCATAACAAACTTAACCACAATACATCTCAACATCCTTGTTGAATATGGAATGGGACAGCCTACAGCGAGGTTCTTGCAGTTCAATGTATGTCTATAAATATGGCCCCCAACTTTCTGAACAGAAAACATTAAATTCCGCAGGTTGAGAAAGAAGAATCAGTGAAATCCTGCGGAATGCGAGCACAGAACCTGTGAAATCCCGCGGGAGACATCAAACAGTGCTAATTCCTTTTTTTTTCAAGCCTCTGAATGTAGCTAAAGCGATCTTCACCTCTAGGCTCAAGGGCTGCAAAGAGAAACAAACTTTCCAATAATACTGGAGCAAAGCGCTTGGCATGAAAGTGCAAAAGAGAAGGTGGCTATGCATAAGAATGTGGCGTGTGCTGTTGGAAAATGACAGTCTCTGAAAGAGTTGAGTGAAGTAGGGAAAGCAAAGATTGAAAAATGGAAGCAGGACTCAGCAGCTCGAAACAACAAGCGACCGTGGCACAGCAGAGACGGAGGCAGCGTGGATTAAAGTACCGGAGATTTGGCTTCATCCCATTGTGGTGCTCTCATACGAAGCATTGCTGCCTAAATAATGTTGACCTATCCACCGATTTCATATTTTAACACGCCGTTTATTTTCTTGCTGGCTGGCCCTCGGCTACAATTGGCCTAAACAGTTTCAGGATTTCTTGTAGATTTCTATGCTAGGAAGCTTCCTTTCGCACCGTATTCATGAAAATGAGTTCAAATGGTAACTTTTCGATAATAACGCTGTTTTAACAGATATTGCCAAGTACCCAAAACAACAACAGAATCAAAAAAGAGAATGTGGCTGTTAGCACGATTCCAAAAAATAAGAGGCTTAGTTACGCTATTTTCCATGAAATCACTAGAAACTTGGGGCCTTATCTATGCCCAATGATGTCGTTTAGAATGTCAGTACCGAACATAGCCCCTTAAGTGTATAGGCCATGAGTTTTGCTTTGCAGGTTCATTGCACTGGTGGTTTCAGATGTTGCATAAATTTCAGCCTCTGCATAGTTGACCACGGAATAAAAGAATGCCTTCCACCTTACTGCTCCAAACGGAGTTTCCTCTCCTCAGCACGTAAGGCAACAGTATACAATTTGACTTTTGATTTTTCCAAATGTCTGGGTCGTTCATTCGACAATAAGAGCCTGACAGTCTAATTAGCATAGCATTCCAACGTTTATGTACAGTCCAGATAGCATGAAGCAAGACAAAAATGGGAGACGCATTGCAATGCCAGAATGTGAAGCGTCTTAAATGTATGTTTATATTCATAACTTTTGTTGTGAGTAGTGGAATGTATGATAAGCGGTTACCGCTGTTACCAAGCTACCTAAAAATGCCCTCATAAACTTCTAACTGCAGCCAGGGCCACTTAATAGCAATTGACATTTCTTGATACCAGGATGGTATTTAATTATAGGCAGATGTCGGCTGGCATACTGAATTACATGACAAAAAAAAGGAAAAGGGACTTAGCAAACTTCATTAAGTACCACTGAGCCGCTGACAGATACTGGCAACCAAACTATGCTAGGCAAAAAGAGTACGCAATGTTAAGACATCTATAGAGTTCTTCCACACAACAAGGAGTTCAACATATTGCACAAAAACAATATAATTTCCCCCTCGGAGCAAGAAAAAAAAAGTGTCAGCAACAATATGTGTGACCCTTGAGCTCTAAGGAGAGTGGCAGATATACGAGGTGCATTTTTACAAACTTTCTGCATAACACAGAAAACTCGAAAGATTAAGGTGAAAGATTAAGCCAGTCACCCACAATGTCACAAATTGAATATGGAGCAGTGAGGGCACCAAAGTCCGTACCTTGTCTGCCGGTTCAGAATCCTGGATTGCAGAGATACGGGCCTTGAGAAATGTGGCTGCATTCTGCATGCTCATGCTCAGAGGCCGGCATTTGTTCAGAAACCTGCAGAAAAGAGAAGCGCTATTCAAGAGGGTACACACAAAGAAGTGCATGGCTAAGCTAAAATTCCAGGTTATCCGAGAAAAGACCAAACCAATCAGGCCGCGAGCAGTGGCTACAGCACTACAGTTAAACCTGGATGTAACAAACCTCCATGTAGTGAATTCCTCAATACAAGGAAGTTTCTCGATTCTCCAACACCTCCCTCATTGAAATGCGTGTATTTCAGAACTTCATGTAACGAAGACAAACTACACTATGGGACTATAGGAGTAGATCATAGGAGTAGCATGTCTGACCCAAGTTTTAAGAATCCTAGCGGGTTCAATTTCCATCTCAAAAACGCTGCCTAAGCTGGCAATTTCTACCAATTTGGCCATGACATGTGGTCCCGTGACGCTGTACAAACCACCAGCCAATCCACTGATTGGCTTGACCCTGTCATCTGCTAACTACCACCGGCCAGAGGCATGCTCGTGAGGAGGACTGGACAAACAAACAATTGTGAAATGCAGAAATAAGGATGTTAGTGCTAACATACTAAAGAGTAGTATGCGCCCAGTCAGGCAGGGGCCCTTTGCTCTGCCCCTCTAGCATTCCCCTACGAAGCCCCATCACACTTGGAAATTAAAAGGCTACAATCTACCCTCTAGTCGAAAATATTTTCTTCTCCGGTGACTATGAGGCTTTGCCCCAGGAAAGCAAAGCAACAGACATTTTTTGAAGAGTAATTAGTACCACAGTTACAGCCACCACAATTAACCTATCCTGCCATGTTTCTCTCCTCCCACTCTCTTTAGAATGTGTCAAGCTGCTGCAGAGCCAGTGCACAATTCCCTTGCTTTTGTACACATGACCCTTCCATTACTCCAGCATGCCGAAACTCTGCACACGTTACACACTGCGGACTGTTCGTGTGACGAAACTGGCTAAGCCTCCTCACAAGTGATGCCGCATGCAAAGAAACTACAACTTTGCCCCGTCGTACATTGAAAAAAAAATTCTAGAGGGCACTTCGGACCACTAAAGTGCGATGAGGCGAAAGCCATTATAGCGCGGTGGATCATAGCCCTCTACTACGGCACCACTATCTCCCTCTCTTCTTTCACTCCCACCTTCCTCCCTTCCTTTATGGCATGGTACATGTGCCCGTGGAGAATTGTGACAGATACTGCGCCTTTTCTATCCTGTAAATCAATTTCAAACGCTGCTGATGCCTGCTGTACTAACGCCTCCTAGACATATGGGTCTGCTTCACGCCCCTTGTCATAACCAGCATTTCATTGAACGCATCAAAGTTCAACGGCATTTTATAATTTGTTTGCAGGAAAGAAAAGGTGCAGTATCTGTCACCCGCGGAATCCCACTATCATCCTCACAGTAGACAAGGGGAATTGTGAAAAGCGTTTCACGGTCCGGGGCGTGGCGTAGTTTGGTAAAGCGCTGGGCTGGGGATCCAAGGAATGGAGGTTCGATTCCCGGTGGAGACAAAGTTTATAAACTTATTTTAAATTCTCGCTCTCAAAAGCGTGACACCTCTGCTGACCACCTTCGGCAACAATGAGGCATTAAAGGCTTTTGCCTTAAAAAGCTACAGCAGTTTTGCTATCACAGAGCCTGCTTCCAACACTCCCCAACAGTGCACCTGAATTATAAAAGGATTCAATAGAAGTACGAAAAATCACCACTGTTGCAGAGTTTTTGCCTTAAAGAGATATAACAATTGCCCAAGTTCTCACCAAATAAATTTTCTATGCGAATCGTTTCTGAGAGCGTTGGGGTCCATTTGAGTTTGACATTTGGATAATTCAGGCATTTTTGTGGTCCCTAGCGAGTCCAAATAACTGAGAACAAAGTTAACAGCCCCGTAGACCAAAAGGCTTGTGACAGCGCACTTTCACATCAAACGCAGCAAATGGCTCACCACATACTATTTATAGCTGCTTTGTGGTGTACACACATCATGCCGGCCCACATAACGTCGTGCTATCTGGCAGCTTCTGTTTTAATCAGATCAGTATAAACCTGGCTGACTGCATTATATTTAAAATCCAGATTAATAATTAAATCAAGACATGTTACATGTAATAGCCAATATTATTATACCATAGATGATATCAATACCTCCAGGGTAACTGCATCATAAAGACATACTACCTTTCAAATATGACACATTGCTTTCTGCAAAGCAGGCAAAAATAAACTCTGAAGTGAAAAAAAAAAAAAAAAAAATTGTGACAAACGTCATAAGTGCTGCAAGGAAATATCTCTTTAACAAAAAATTTTTGGGCTCTCTAACATGCAAAAGGGATGCAAGAAGGGGAAACCAAGGAGCAGGCTGCCACCATCGGCCACAAGCACACAACACAAGCATGGCGACACACACAGACCACAGCAGTGACTTACTCAATGCTCTTGTCCAACTGTTCTCTTAGATCCTGAGAAACTCTTTTGCTTGCATCACAGGTGTAGTCTTCCACCAGCTGCAGAAGAAAAAAAAAAAAAAAGAATAAAAAAGAATTGGAGAAAGAACTGAAGAATGGCCATTCTAGCAAATTCATAGATATTTTAAGGTCTGATGAAGAAAACAAATTTCCAAACAATGTCATTACTGCAATTTCCACTATTTGAACTTCTTTCCAACTTTTTTGATTTCCCTCCCAGCTCCAAGCGCCTTCAATGCATAGCTGGCTAGCCTTGCGGTACAAGCTCTGAAAACATATACACAACACTTCTATAGCTGTTACCCTACCCTTGGCACATATTGAAGGCTGCTCGAGTTGTTCGAGGCACAGAATTTGAGAACCCATGGTCTGTTGTGAAGCTGTCAGTAGCAAGTTTAGTTTTCACACAGTGTTCAACAATTATTATCATAATATCTACCGCATTACGCCCACATGATAAAGGGTGAGGAGTGCAGGAAATAAATGCAGTGCTTTTTGGTGTGGTTTGATGAGGGTAAGCAACCTCTTATAGGATATTCTTTACATAATAGTGTTAAGATAAATTCACATTACGACTACAATGATTAAAATCGCTCTTAATAGTCTCTGATTTTCTAAAAAGATGCCCTTGAAGTATTTCTGGAATATAGATCATCAAATAGTTTTTTTCAAGTTAAACACTTATCAAACGCAACCACGCTTTGAAATTATGGCTGACAGGGATATAAATACAGTAGAACCCCGCTGATACGTTTTTCATGGGACCGTAAAAAAAAAAACGTAAGAGCCGGTAAACGTAAGAGCCGGGAAGTAGGACAAATTGAAAAATGACAGTAGTGGGCAACTGAATGCATTTATTGCCATGTTATCACTTGAAGAAGTCATGCAGCATTGTCTGTCGCATCTTTTTGCGTCCGGTAAGCACAACTCGCTTCTCCAAAAGTTGCAGTGCCATGTGGCTCTCGCAATCGTCGCGAACGTACCTTCTGAGAAGGTCCAATGCCGCCACAGCCGATGTAAACGTCGGTTCCGGCTGTGGTGCATCCTCCTCCTCCTCTTCCTCTTCGTCGCCACTGTTGTGCGCGTCTACACACTCGGCCACGATCTGGTCGATAGTCATCATCTCGGAGGTGGCAACGGCATCATCCACAGACACGTAATCGTTGTACACGATCCCATTCGCGCCAACCGCTTCCATGGCCGTGTCCAGTTCGCAGTCCTCGGGGGTTCCGGGGTTGTCCACGGTTTCTGGTTCTGCTGCGCTGTCTGCGTCGCCGAAGCACTTCGCAAAGCAATTCCTGACCGTTGTGGCGGTGACAGCCCTCCATGCCGTGGCCAGATAGTGCATGGCATCCAGGATCGTAATGCCAGTTGGCTGTTGCCCGCGGTCCACAGAGGCCAGGGATCGCTTCACGATGCATTTCCTGTAAAAATGCTTCACGTTTTTGATGATGCCAGCATCTAAGGGTTGAAGGTGGCTGGTCGTGTTGGCCGGAAGGTAAACCACCTTGATGTTCCGCAGCGACGTAGTGTCCTTAGGATGCGCGGAGCAGTTATCTAAAAAAAGGACGACTTTTCTGTCCTGACAGCCCATATTCAAGTCCATGTACGCGAGGGACTCGTCAAAAATTGCGCACGTCATCCAAGCCTTACTGTTGTTCTTGTAGTGGCAGGGCAGGTAACGTATATTCTTTAGGCAAAGTGGGTTTCGAAATTTGCCGATGACCCACGGCTTCATCATCTCGGAGCCATCCGAGTTGCAACACAACAAAACGGTGAGACGGTCTTTGCTGCATTTTCCGCCGTGGCAAGCCTCGCCTTTCAAGCTAAGCGTCTTCGAGGGCTGTACTTTGAAAAAGAGGCCCGCTTCATCGGCATTGAAAATGTCCCTAGGTTCGTAGCCGTTGATAATGCGCGCCACGGTCTCTTTCCAGCTGCCTACAGTAGCCACGTCCACGCTTGTGGCCTCCCCATTCACGGTTCGGTAGCAAATTCCGTGCCTTCGTTTAAATCGGTCGATCCAGCCGTTTGACGCACTGAAATCGACGATCCCGAGCTTGTCTGCTATCTCCAGTGCTTTTTCGCGCAAAATGGTGCCATCAAAATTAACACCTGCAGCTCTGGCTTGCTTGAACCATTTGTACACCGCCTCGTCAAGCTGCACGTGCTCCGCACCGCGGGCTTGCTTGCTTTTGATGTCAAAGGACCGGGCATTTGCTTCGATCTCATTTCTTTTCGAAACAATAGAGTTGAGGGTGGATGGCGTAAGTCCCAGTTCCTTAACGATGCACACTCGCTTCCGCGTTGGGTTTGCATCCACAGTGCGGAGAATATTCAGTTTATCCTCCAAGGATAGCGCTTTGCGCTTTCTTGATGCCATCTTGCTGTATTTACGTGCTGAACGGTTGGCACGCGCCAGGTGGGCGATTGAGTGCGCTGGACGCGTGTGCACACGACCGCGGAACGAATTCACAGCCGGAAAATACACGCGGAAAGAGTCCTAAGCTCGGCAATCGTGAAGTCAGTCGCACACACACCAACCGCACAAAGGATGGAGCATGGAGTAATGAAAGACAGCAAGACGCAAAAAAAAAAGCGCAACTACTGCTGCTGATGATGATGACGCAGCCTGCCCAAGCGTCACTAGTGCCCTCTGTAGACACGCCAGCAACGCTAGGCCAAGCCAGGCCAAGTCAATTCGCCGAAAAAGTAAACATGGCCATCGCTGCTTGTTTTTCGGGTTGGCTTGGGGTGCGAGTTCACAACGTATCATGCGGGAACGTGTCCCAAGCTACGACGTAACAGCGGGGTTTCTAATACATGGAAGTCTATGAGAGTCATGCTGGGACTCTACCACAAGGACGTAGCAGCCGGGAAAACGCAGCACCCGGGAACGCAACAGCGGGGTTCTACTGTACTTTAAAGAACACCGAAAACAACTCCGAAAATTGAAAACTAGGCTAAAGAAAGGAAAGGCACAATAGCTGTCCTTACTTCTTGGTAGGTGCATCAACTGTGCTGTCAGGGAAGGTATGAAGGAGGGAGTGAAAGACGAGAGGGAGAAAGAGCCACATAGTGGAGACCTCCAGAAATATTTCAACCACTTGGGCTTCATTAATGTGCACTGATAATGCAGCATTTGGACGTTTCTTTTTTTTCGCCTTTTGCTGCCATCAAAAAGGGGCCACCACAGCCGGGATTGAACCCTGGTCCTTCGGCTCAGTAATCATGCGTACTAATACCGAGTCGCTGTAGCAGATGAGGACAACTCCACCAACTCTGACGTTTACTAAAAAATCTGACTGTTTCGCTATCTGTAGCTCTGTTGACATCCATCTGGCAGCAAAAGACTCAAGTATTCCCGAGAAATTGCAGATTGACAATGGAAGACCTCTTCCCGCCACACAATTCAAACTCACGACAATGCTGATGTTGAGAAAATTATGGACTCTGAATGCTGGTTCAAAGTGGACGGCAGCGAAGTGTAGCTTTCCAGATTCACACAAAAGACGAAACAGACACTGGAGGTGGAACCTCTGCCACCTCCTCCCACCTTCAGAGCTCCATTTTCAGTAAAATCAGCCTCTCTGACACTGAAGCACAGTTATCAATCAATAAATAAGTAGGCTTCAATTTGTCTCTAGTTTCAGGGTGACTGGCATGTTTCCTACTTTTAACTACAGTAGAACCTCGTTGATACGTCCCCCACTCATACGTTCAAAACTGCAGGCAGTAAAAATCCCCCATAGAATTCAACTAGTATTGTTTTCCTCGTAATTATTTTCCCAGATAACACGATCTATACAATTAAAATTTCAAACAATTGTGGTCGTATAGTATGCCTAGCAATCAACCACGATTGATAGAGAGAGCAGCAGCGCTCTCCGACTGTGGTGGCTTCTTGGCAGTGCTTTGATGCATGGGGGCAAGGCTAAAGGGAGAGGGCCATTGTTACATTGTTCATATCTTTTGCCAAGAAACGCTAATCTACAGTTTTATGAACTGAAAGTGTCAATAATAAATGCAGTTTGGATCAGTCGTTTTCTTTGATAATGAATTTTTCCTTCGCATTTTTAGAAAACGTATCAACTGTATAAGGACTTACATTTTAGGAAATGTAGCGCAAAGAAGACAAGGACAAAATAAAGGGATACACATATTTTGTCCTCGTCTTCTTTGCGCTATGCTTCCTAAAATGCAAATACACTGACTCACCCAATTCAGCATTCTTGTGCAGTATAAGGACTTAATTTGAAAGATTGGGGACGCAAGCAAATGATCTTAACAGGCTAAATGTATACAGTGAGCATTCTTTCTTTTTCTTTTTTCTTTTTTTTTTAGCAAAAACAGGTGTAGAAAGACAAGAACCGCTTAAAATTAAAATTCTATACTTACAGATCTGAATGCAGAGAGCATTGCGATGCAACGGGCATTCGACCCAACAACAACGCCTTCTGCTATCTGAAGCCCAGTTCGAAACACGGCCGGGTGAATGCAGGAACCAGACAACCTGCAAATACAAGCAATGCATTAGTACCTACCTCTACAACCTTTGCAGATTAGAATACATTCAAGGAATGCTGCATGTCAGGTTCCTAATAAACAAGGAAAGGAAGGAAAAACTAAAATAAAACAAGGAAAATTTTATCAATTGCAACCTCAACATTGTGAATCTGCCATATTTTAGGTGATGATAACAAAAGAACACCTGAAAGGCTTTCCCGAAATTGTGATGTGACATGAGAATTTTGTCCTCTCGATTTTCTGTGGCATGAAGCAGCTTTCAGCTGCAGCCTTGCCACAATTATG
Organism: Amblyomma maculatum; assembly: GCF_055883805.1. NCBI lineage: Eukaryota > Metazoa > Arthropoda > Arachnida > Ixodida > Ixodidae > Amblyomma > Amblyomma maculatum. The sequence goes on from NC_139344.1 coordinate 329,608,831, forward strand.
ATTTTAGTGCAAATGTATAACGTCGCTCCAGTGTCTTCTAAAGGAAGGATGAAACAAAACACGGAAAGCGAACCTAAAACATTTTCATCAAGGCACGACTAATAATTACAGTAGCTGACCGATTTTTTGGACTCCAATAATTCGGACTTCGTTCCGGAACCGTCACGCGCCCCATAGGAACGTGTACATTTTCATGGTCAATATTTCAGACCCTTGGTGTCCAAAAGTTCAATTTTTCGGTCTAAATTTGGCGCCAGCAATACTGAGGAGATTGTTTCTTCGCTTTTTCTTTTTTTTAGGTAAGAAATAGACGCGAGCGGACGTTGTCGCAAACAACTCAGTTTTGTGCGGCCGGGAAAGCTCATAGGCGAAGTGAGTCATTCAGATGGACTAGCTTTACTGGCTCTGTTTATCGTTGCTATTGGAGGCAATGACAATAAGGGAATAGTCAGCCTTGTCATCGCGGTAGTCTTGAGCACACAATTGGACAGAAAAATTAAGCGTGAGCGCTGTCTGCCGCAGCACGCTCCAAGGCCGCCGCCCGCCAGTGATTTCAGCTGCCCGCAGAGAAAAGCGAAGGGGGGGGGCAGTGCATTCACGCAGACTCTTGTTTCACTCGTTTTTTCCCGCGAGCCCATCTCGCAGTCTTTGCTGCCATTGTTAACCATGGAAATGGGAACTGAATGTTATTGCCTCGCGCGGCGGGCACATGCATTCGTTCGTGGCGAACATGACCTGCGCGTCGTCGTGAAGTGGCATGGACATGACAAAAGCATAACTGGCCGAGATATTCTAAATGAAGGCTGTAGTGGTTAAAGCTTAGCATGATCTGCTTCAGCGAAGCCCCAAGGTGCACGCCTACCGCGTCAGCGCCAGTCAGCGCACCTGCACTGGCGGCCGGACCCGCTACATCGAATTGCGGGCGTGTGCGCATTGGGCGGCGCGCAGAACCTGACCACAGTAGCGGATTGCGCTATGCTATAAATCCGTTATCAACATATCAATGAAACATGGTGAGCGGCGAAGTTCGTGATTTCTAAAACTGATTTTTCACAGGAAAGTGATTTTTTTTTTTATCAAGTTGATGGATTTTTCAGACTGTTCGATTATTCAGACCATTTTCCGAGTCCCGCCGAGTCCGAAAAAAAAAAAAAAAAAAATCCCACAAAAAACGATCGGCGACTGTATATAGAAAAATGAAGACAGCTATGACAATCCCAAAGCACTGAACCTGCTCATGCAGTGTGCTGAAAGGTGCTCAGTACCAGCCATTAACCCTCTAACATACTTTATTTTTCACAATATTTGAGCCAGAAATGGTACCTATGCCCCCATATGCCGGGTGAACAAAAGTTTGTTGGATGAGCCTTGCTCTCTGCAAGCCGGACACAAAATTCCACAAAACACACGAGCTCAACTTGTCAAGACTCAGATATGACAGCCGGCTTGTGACGAGCCTGGCTCGTTGAAGTCCACTCAGGAGTTGAAGAGTTAATGAAAGTACACTTTTATTGTGCAACAATGGGAAAGGCTTGCCATGAGGCACTCAGTGACATCAAGGCACATCTCATGACAAAGCAAACAGGCGTTTTAGGACCTTTTACCTTTTAAAGGCCCTCTATAAAAGCTAAGAACAAACGAAGACATTGCTCCCACAAACAGAAGATAAAGAAACAATAAACAAGGTGTTAAAGCCCCCCCACACACACACACTAAAGCATATTCTGATGACTCTAAAGGGCTACTTTGGGGTGCTATGGGCGATCCTAAATATATTGAATTCGAAAGGAATCGTGAAATGGTTTGACGTATTGATAATTCAATGTATCAAACACGGTAGGAGAAGAGCTCAAGACTGTAACACAGATGCGTCCATATGGTGTACACAAGCTAGCGGCGAGTTTCCTGTAGCGACGTGCTGCAAGCCAGTGTACTGTCAGCCAACCACTCGCCTCAAGCGTGGCAACACGCACATCACATGTACGCGCACCCTACAGCAACACTAGCGCACCCGCGCGCCAAGCATCACCTTGCACTGGGCGTCAAAAAAAGAAGCGCACTCCCAAGTGCCTCTCCATGGATGCAAGCATGTGATCTACATATATTTCAGAGCCAGATCGCATCATCAAAGCTCAAGCTGCTTGCCCCAAGAGTCTAGCGGCGCGTGGCACACGTGCCACTGAAGTTCACATTAAGCCGCCACGATTGGCGCTTTGGAAAATGGCACTGCTCACCATAAGAGAGGTGTATAATTCTGTCATTGGCACTATAAACACGATAACAACTCGGTTAAGATAGGCCACAGTTGAATTCTTAATTTCCTTCAGCCGCGAAGCAGGCCACACGAAAACTGCCGCAAGCCTTTGGTCAGTTAGGCTCGTTTCCCTGAATGACAACCGGTGCACTGAACTCTGGCTTTCTTGCATGATAGCAGGGTCGTGTTAACAAGCATGCCAGGCAGAAGGCCGCTTTTAAGTAGAGTTAATATTCACCTCATCAAGTGGTTTTACAGCGTTAGCGCTGTCAGGAGGTGCCAAAGGTGGTGCAACCGACCCAACTCCGTGCGCAAAAATAAATTGTGAAGGCAACGTTGGGACAACCACACCTTGCAGGGGCACAGTGATCAGTTCGATATATGAAATGTTCCGCTGAGCAAAAGTTCAATAAACGCAAACACTACTCCTATATTTTTACATAACATTTTCAAGAGGATAGTTCGATATAGCCAGATCCAATACATCTGTATTAGAAAATTAACTCCTTGTAAAATTCAGCGCACCGGCCATTTGGCCTGCAGTCATGCACAGAGTGATAGTAGACAACAAATTTCCGACAAACGAAACACATGGTTCCCACATAATGCGACCACTCTGACTCAATTTAGGCAGGGATACAAGCCAGTATCTGCCTATCTGCCTTTTGTTTTAAAAGGTTTGTCCTTTTACCCCTTCATCTAGGACACACCTATACCTATACCTATATTTAAAGAGCATAAGCACTTGAGCCCCCTTTCACCAATTTCGCCGATGTCTCTGTCTGAAGCCGTTGACAATTTGGACAGCCCTTTTGACATGAGAATTGAACCTATCAGGACAGTCTTCATTCACCAATTTTGCCAACGTCTGTCCGAAGCTATGAATATGGCAGGAGCTGCCAACATGGGCAGCATTTTTGATATAAATTGGGCCCTAGACCATGCACGCTCTTACGGTTAGATTAAAGTGGGGCTTTATATCTGTCAGGTGGTCTTTCAGAAAATGCGGTAGATTACAACTGTATGCTAATGAGTACACGCAACCCGAAACCTAATTGGAAGCCAAGTGCAGCGCGCCAAATTTGCGTTTGACCTAACCATGCAAAATTAGCAACATTTTTTTTTTCCACCACGCTTTGCAGAGCAGCAAGAAACTGAGTTTAGAAGGCTTGGAAATAATTTTACAGACACGTAACTCTAAACGGCAACTACGCCTGCCTGCCACCAGTTGTATGCATCTTTGTTCCCATGCAGAAATGGAGATTGGCATACCCATATGGCTTCAAATGATCCACTGTTTCGGGGATCTGATGCAAGTGGGAAAACAGACGCAGAACTTCGTGTTGCCTGCCCTCAGAGGCTGGCTTTCTGGGCGCTTTCTTTGCAGGTGCGTCTGCAAAAGAAATGACACACAGTTTAGGCTCACCTCTTGCTACACAGAGTTTCAACTAAAACAACGGCAAAGCTGACGTCACTGCAATTGACCCCTTGGACAACACTCTTTACCACGTAGGAAATATCGAAATGAAAAAGATCGAATTCACAAACCCTTACTCAACCCATTGTTTTAATGAATTGTTAAGGGCAATGCACAGATGTTTGCTACTTGAAGCAAAGTTATGGAGAAATGAACAATTAAAAAAATTGCAATGCCATAAGCACAAATGCGGAGCGAACTATTGAAAAATATGCACTAATTTAAGAGCATCTTTGCAGGGTCTGAAGATAATACTGTCCTGAGCTCATCAAGTAAATGATCGCACAGTTTTATGCTCACTTGTGAAACTGCTGTAGCCATGCTCCATAAAGTTCATAACAATAAAAACAAAATCCCTAGGACTGAACGGCCCTCTAAATGCTCTATTGAGGTGCTAACACAGACCAAATAGCCCGGTTTGACTGACCATAGCCTCCTTTATACTTCCTGTGCCTGGCAACTCCGCACTCTGCGGTCATCATTGCCGCTCGTCCTTCATAGAGAAGTTACACCGCTTGCTGCCGCGAGATAACGACATTGACACTGGGGCAACCAGCACCAGCGAGCATACAGGGCAAAATTATTTTTGGAAAGTACCTGAATTACATTACCAAGTACTCTGCTAAAGGTTTAAAAACAAAATTTAGTTATATGACTAAACTACTCCCAAAAGCTTACAACACTACAATTACTTCTGCCAAGTAATGCAATTAATTTTCAATTACTTTCTAGTTTTCATCTGTACAAAAACTAAGTAAAGCTAGGAAAAAAAGCAACGTCCTCTCTCCAGATTCACAATCTTTCGTCTTCCTGCCAAATTCTGTCCCTGAAAACTATTCCCACCACCAAGACAACGGCAACAAAACACCAGAGAGCCAAGGTCGAATGCTCGTCACTTCCACTGGGCTCAAAATAGAAACGAGCGGTGAAACCAGCGCCCGGAGCTCTCCCTCACCATTTGAAACCCCTAAAGAAGGAGGCTATGTATTACTTCCATGGCATCAGGAATCGACCGCGGCACCTTGCGCACAGTAATTCACACGTCATGGACGTTTCCATCTCTCTCCCTGCCCCCCCCCCTCCGCCCTTGCACCACGCGTATCCTTCCTGCTCTGCTTTTGCGGCCTCCTACTGGAGATAGTAGTACTGTCGATAGAAAGAGCAGTTATTAGCTTTCGTAAAAGTAACTTCAAAAGGAATTAATTACTTTTGCTGCGAAATTACTACTCTAAAGTAATTCATTACATTACTAAACTATCAGACCAGAAAAGTAAGTATAATACATCATAAATTACCAGGAAAAGTAATTAAATTACAGTAATTTCATTATACTAATTCATTTACTGCCTGTCCACCAGCAAGTGCGAAACCAGTTCAATGTCCAGAGACACTGCGCTGTCGTGCTTTTGCTGTTTTGTGGACCAGTTTACAGCTTGTAAGGTTTTGTTTCTACTGTTTTCTGCCTTCAGGACTGCAGGATTAGTGGCCTCGAGATCGAGCAGAGTCGCCACCTTGCAGCTCAGCGGCGAAACCTACTCAGTGTGGATGCGTTTTCGTGTCGCGTGCCAGCCCACAGTGATTTACGCGCGCGCATGCGGCGTGAACAGGAGTGTTTTTGTTTGTTTCGCAGTTCCTGTGAGCTTTTGCTTACCTATATGCCTCTTGCAAAATAAATATGAACAGTCTATAACCCCACGCTTCATTAAAAAAAAATATACTTGTCCGTATCGAGCATGTCATGCTTGGATAAGGACATCATCCAGCGCGGTCTTCAGCACTTGAGATCCTTTGACATGCAATGTCTCAAACGAAGTGGTACTGTCGTTACCGCCGTGTCAAAGCAAAACAGGTTGTTGCCGTCAATAAAAGTTAATGCAAATGCTCAGAAATCGCATATTCCCGTTTCTGTTTTTAATACCGCAGCTACTATAACATATGCCACTGCAGACTGCTTCATATAGCAGAATGCAGTTTGAACAGACCACTCTATGCCTACTATGCCGTCTGTATGCACGGTAAAGTTGTGTGAGTAGTCTTTTTTCTTTTTTTGCTTTTAACCCTCTGTTGCAATGTCTCAATGGCAAGGGCGCTCGACTGCTGATTTCGAGAACGGGGGATTCAATCACAACCGTTTCGAAAGGCGTTCCTCTGCTGCGGGATTTGACTGCACAATAAGCAATCCCACGTGGTAGATGTGGTGTTAATAATGAAAAAAAAAAAAAAAAAAACTACACCAAAATCAGCTTTTGCAATCATCCGTCATAGCCGATGCCGCTTTCATGCGTTAAACCCAAGCCAATATGCATTTCTTTTCTTTTCTTTTCTTTTTTTTTTTTTGTTGAAGGCTTCTGTGCATCCGTAAAAGTTTTAGTGAGCACATTTGGCTTTAGAGAAATGCTCGGATGTTTGGGAAAGATATTCCCTGCACCTAATTGTTACCCTAAATATTACATAATACACCTAGATCAATGTACTTTACTGGTAGCCTATTATAATCATTATAATCCCTTTTCGTCCAAGTGCTGTCTTCCGACAAAACTAGTCATTTCTGACAAGGGGAGTAAAACAGCTTCATGCGGGCTTAAATATCAGTGTTTAGTTCGGAGAATAAATACATTTTTATAGTCGCATGATAAGATGACCTCCATTTCTTTCAGAATAGTTTTATATCCGGCATCTGTTTTGGAAGCAACCCTAATATTTTACTTCGCATAAGATTTAGTCACTGCTAAATAATTAGTAATAAAGAAATTTTCAGCCTGTAAAATTGTTTCCCAGAACATGACAGTGCCCATGCGCAGTTTATAACGATGTCTTCGCAGCGAGTAATTCGTAGCTTGCACTTTAGCGTTACTGAAAATTAATCGCTGATTATTGTAAATTCTGTCAAGTGTGTAAAAGTTCTCTCACACGGTGAAATTTATTCGCATTGCAAAACAAAATAATTACACTACTATTTTACCGTTATATATTAACATCACACACATCAGAAATCCCTTATACTTTCCTTGGTTTCCGGAAATCATTTACAGTTAGTGGCGCATGCAGTAATACACTACCACATTCTATGACAGTGGCCGCAAAAAGCATCTCGGCAAATTCAATCCACTCAGCGCTGTACACGCGAACAATCAGCTTTCCTGTGCGGCGAGGTTTCCTGTATAGTGTCGGTGTGATCTCATTTTTGGAGAATACTTGTGCGTGGTTGTCTGGGCCAGAGTTGATGTGCACTCAGTCTAAAGCAACTCGCCATGCAGTGCGCTGCCAATGCTACATTTAACCTGCTTAATCCTCGAGTCAAGTACGATATAATGAACCAGGCTATATCGATTCAATCTAAAGTACTGCAGGTCAGAGCACGAACCTTGTATCTGCGTAGGCTTGACACTAAATTCACCGGTCTCACTCGCATGAGACAGGCGCAAACTGTTTAAAAGTCGATAAGAAAAACAAAGCTGTCGTTAGGCAGGCCCAAGCATTAGGCGCGTGAGCGCGGTATAGCGCAAGAAACGTGCAAAGTAAATCTATATAGAAGACTGGTGGTAGCGTGCTTTGTTTCCCTAAAATCCGCTCTTCTTGTGCTGCATTGGCGAAATCCTTGGATTTTTTTCTGCAATATTGCAGAAATATTGCAGAAGACACATTTTCATCGCCAACAAACCTGCCGTAAACTCGGAAGCAGACCTACGCAGCGTGCGTTTCTGCGAGCGCCGCCGGCTGCCGATCCACACTAGCGAAGTGACAGTGGTGCCACCTCTAGATCGATCTCACAGAGAATAGCATTGCTCAAGTGATAAGTAGCAGCGTTTGTTATTCGCTCTGAGGACTATATGTTTCTCTAGCGTCAAAAACCACAAAATTCGCATTCACCTGTGTTGAGGCCTGTTAAAAATAATGAAAGCCAAAATCATCAATGCTGCAATAATCATATGAGGTGGTCATATGTATTTTATGGACTGCGATCTTAATTTCTTATTGCATGTGCTCTTGCGCAGCTTTTTTAATGTAATGTAAAAATTATGCAATAAAATCTAACCGTAAGCTTTGCCTAATGACATGATGACTACTCTGAAGTGTGCGAAATCAAACAACGCAAAGCTTATATTAGTTACCCTTGTTCAGAAAGTTTGAAAAAGTTTTGTTTGCATGAAGCGCTGAATCTTTGGAAGGAATAGCCAACTCTGAGAATGTTCTCGTTACAGATCCCAATGGCATATCGCTGTGTGCCACAGTGCGGTCGAGAGACAGCAAAAAAAAGGAGACCACATTCCTTCCAAGAGATCCCCACCGAAGCTGCGCTGCATGAGCAGTGGCCAACAGCAATAGGAAGATAAGACTGGGTACCGAATTGAAACTCAAATTACTCAATAGTATGCAGCAAATATTTCAAACAACACTCGGACTTCATAGAGGGTATAAAAGGCGTCGTCTGAAGATGGGAGTTGTGCCATCAGGGTTCACTGACTACCCTTCATACTTGCAACCTCGAATTTTGAAGGTGAGAAACAGTGTAAGCATTTAAAAAAAAAAAAAAAAAAAAAAAAAAAAAAAAAAAAAAAAAAAAAAAGCTTTGGAAATTCATTACAGCCAAGATGAGCCCGCAAAAAAATGCAAGAAGCATGAAGAAACTGGAATGTTGGCAGTCAGGTTTCTGAACCATCCCCAAGAGGCAGCTATTATACTTAAGTCTCACAACAGCATTCAAAAGACATTTGTACAGACCAAGATAAAGAACTTCTCTGGACCAACAAAACAATGCAAGCTGACATCATAGGAACTTTACTACAAATACCTATGGGTTACTCTTGTGTCACAGCTGCTGTTGTGAATGTGTAAATAAATACCGGTGCTTTTGCTCCTATATTTTCTTTCAACTCAGCGTAGACTACAAAATTATTTTTTCCTAGTTACCATTGACGTGAGTATAGCGTAGGTGAGGCTGAGTTGTACAGTGTTTTGAGCTATGTGCATATAGCAAAATGTATAAAACTGCATCAAATAAAATGCCATAGCACTGGTGTCACTGTCTAGCATGTATCATGATCGCTTGTTATGCCCAGAGGCAGTTGGCCGCAGAAGTAAATGTATTGAACAGGTACGATTCACGCTTAGTAGCAGTTATTCCACAAGCAACTAACAGCGCTCGCGCCATGTCAACATCCATGCCTAGGCACCTAGCACCTATGTCAGTGGCACCCTCAGCAACGGGTACAGCGGCACCTCGAAACATTCCTCAACAGCACCACTGCACTGTTTGCGTGGCGCGTTGACAGGCACAGAAAGTATAAAGGAGGCTACTGACTGACATAATTAGACTCCCATTACAATGAACTCGGTAAAGAATTCTTGTACGAGATGATAATGTTACTTTGTAAAGATGATAATGTTACTTTGTAAAACCATTGGTTGGTTTCCCATATGACCCAATGTAAAAAAAATCCACGTAAGAACTGTTTCACGTGGACTTTGGTTAAGAGAAACTTTTGAAGCAACCGCAAACCACAGCAAGCCCGTGTAAAAGCACTCATGGGGCATCCACACACCAATGTAAAGGGGAAATAAAAAAGCATATAAAATGTTTCTGTGCAAGAAAGCACACCCCTAAAAGATAGGTCTGACATAATTTGGCGCAATACAGTGGGAAAGCTTTCTTGTCAGTACTGAAATGGCATCACACTACCATGCCTGCACTAGCAGATACCTGGCGTCAGAACTCGGCACTGCATATGTGTCATGTGCCACAAGTTGCCTCACACTGACTAAAAGGCACATGCATGCACAGTGCCCCCATTGCTTGGCTTGGGATTTAAGAAACACCAGGGACACAACATGCATTGCCACTGTACAGAGATGGCTATATACTATTTCTGCCATGCGCACTGCTTGCACTGTGCTGTGCTGCAGCTGGAGAAAGATAAGAGACCCATGGCTACCCACTGGGAAGCAAAAATTAAGGAAAAAAAAAAGCACTAATCGCAGCTGCCGTGGGATACTACAGGAAAAGAGACAGTGAAATATCATTTTCAAGTAAGATAATGCGAGCTGGTTTCTTGGTCTTCAGCTCACTTCCTGCATAACACAATAAATGCCCTATTTGCAATTATCCTCTCTTTGAAAGGCTCTTTTATCATTTGGTTTTATACAACATATATTTGGACGCACCTAGCGTGCTCATATGTGCTCTTTGTAGGCAAAACAAATTTTCTGGTCCCCTTCAAGTTCCCACTGCACTTAGTTTATCACTTACTAATGGTGAAATACCAGCAGGCAGGCTCAAACCACACAATGTACCAATTTATTACAGAGGTGAACATTCAGCACCTCTTCCAGACTATTTTGATTACAACTAACTGCATGTGATGACACTGATATACCGGGTGTGTTAATGAACATTTCCGAAAATTTTTGAAAGTCAAAAGCTTGAAGTAGAAGAAAAAAATTACTTTCACAAGCAAACTGTCAGCTGCAGCCCATGCACAGACTACAAAAACTCTTCAAATTCATAGATAAGTAACTAAAACTAACTTAAAATTAAAAAAAAAAAGATTAATTTTCAAACGAGTCTGAGTCATACAGTGTTTTGAGCCATGTGCATATAGCATAATGCATAAAACTGCATCAAATAAAATGCCATAGCACTGATGTTATTGTCTAGCATGTATCATGATCGCTTGTTATGCCCAGTCACATGGCAAAAATATTTCATGTGTCCTTATTTCGCCAGCAGTTATCATTAAGGCATTGACACACAATGACGAGCCTCACTGTGTTGAAACCGTCAAGTTTAATGGCCATTAAAGATAACTGTACAGCACCAAGCAATTTAAACTGAATTCGATGGCCGGCGACATGTGGACAAACAAACGGGCATGGGCATAAGTCCAGTGTAACGAGGGCTTTGAATTTGGCAGCCATCACAGGTAGCATAGAAGGGTTATCACACACCTCCCACCCTCCCTGTTAGGCCATGTTCCATGTGACACCAAGAGTCACACAACACATCCTATGTCCACAGTTACAGATGAGGGTGGTGCTGGTGAACACTCGCAAGAGTGGGTTACACGCAACATAAATACCTAAGATTGTAGACGATTGAATAGCCGCTGCAGTAAGTCAGTCGGTAGAGCCCTAGATATGAAATTAGGAGGTTGTGGGTTCGGCCCCCACCAGTGGCATGCACTTGTTTTCAAAGAATTATCTCCATGATTCTACAGTAGAACCTCGTTGATACATTACCGGTTCACACGATTTACCGTTTCATGCACTCAAAATAATGAGCAGTAAAAAGTCTCCCATATTTTTTCCCCGGTTACCATGTTCCCAGATAACACGATTTCCCGGTCACTGCATTCAAAATTTAGACTAATTGTGCTTGTATAATATGTTCTGTTTAGTTTTGGTGGGGTTTAACATCCAAAAGCGACTCAGACTATGAGAGGCGCCAATATGTTTTGTGATCAACAAGGCATGTGCTGACGAGCGCTCGTTTTACGAAAAACTGATTACTAGCGCTCACCTGCCACAGTTGCTTTCCTGCAGTGCCTAGGTGCAAAAGGGCGAAGCATTAACAATAGCAAACGAGCTAACATAAGAGGTGCTCGTTCCCGCAGAAACTTGACTTCATGAGGAGAAACACGGAAGCTTCTTTGCTGCGCCTTGGGGGCACAGGGGTGAAACATTTGATAACTATGACTATTCGCTTGCATACGACCAGGCCGGGTCTGGGGAACGCAGCATGAGCAAAAATGCGGAGACTGTACGCATCGTGATAGCTTCTCCCCATGTCACTGATGTAAGGGGGTGAAGCCTCTGGAAACAATTAAGGAAGCGATTCCGGCTCGTCATTGCCTTCTACAAGCGGGGTTCGTTACTAAATCTCTTTAGTGCTTAGGACGACACAAGTAGGGACTGAATTCTGCGAGAGCTAGAAAAAGAGCTGTGCATACTGGATGTCTATAAATGCTAATCTACACTTTTATGCACTGGAAGTCTTAATTCCCACGCACACACACATGCATGCACGCACACACACACACACACTATGTTTCATGAGAGTGTGATAGGCTGGTAGACCTAGGGGGGAGCTTACCCTGTAAAGGGATGTGCTGCTCTGGTTTCCCTGTGTCTTCTTTCTTGGCACCAGGAGGACGTGGTGTACCCGTGTTGCCAGCCGGCTCGCCAGCTGCTGGTGCTTGCTCGGAAGGTTTGCTGGCCTTGTCACCAGTTGCCTGGGCCTTTGCTGCACGCTGAGCTTCCTGCAGAGCCCGTCTCTCAGCTTTGAGCTCTGCTTTGCTCTTTTCTGTCCCACCTTTGCCTGCAAGTTATGAGAACAGGTGTCACAGCGGTTCCAGTAAAATTAGAGCAGCAGACCTGCCTGAATATCAATGTCTTACCACACATATACTGACTCGATATTTATGGGTACTCATATTCACAACATATTTAGTTTCACACGCCTGAATGTTTAACTGTACCGAAGGAGTTATTGGTAAACATTACACAAAAAGTATGGTTTGGAATAACAAGATCACGTATTGCAGCATGATCCTTGTTTACAAGAATAATATGACTGCAGTCGGCTTTCCCTGACTTGAAGGAGATCAACATTAAGTCTGAATTATGCAAGGAGCCTCATCAAGCATCCGATGCTGACAGGTCCAATGCGGCAGGTTGAATCTAATGTAGTTTCAATTTAGGAAAATTAGATTAGCAAAATTCCAGTGCCCCTGTTGTAAATGCATAAGGCCTTGATGTATTGTAGTAAAAATATTTGAGGGACCCACTAATTAAGCTTAAAATGATACGAACTTTCCTTGAGAAAGAAAGGCATAACAATATCACGCACTAAAATAAATCACACTAAGATATCATGCCTAGAAGATGAACATGATACCTACAACATGGGACTGCTATAAAAGTCTTGCAGCAAACAGCCTGGAGCTTCTTTTTGCATCATCTAGTGGTTCTTTCAGAGTAGCAACTTCAAGGCCTAACCCCCCCTCCCCCCCCCCCCCCCCCCCCCCCCCCCTCCAAGCCTCCAGAAACCACCCAAAAGAACTAATGCTTACGAATGAACTCATGGATATTCAATTAAAAAAAAAAAATAGTGATGTCCTTTCAAATATTCAATATATATTGAATATTTGTTAGAAATGTTAAACATAAACTGATCAGCATTAGAAATATTTTAATATTTACACAACTCATAAATCCCCGCTGGGGTGTTGTAGTGGTAAGACGCCCGACAACTGTGCCGGAGTACCCAGATTCGATCCCGACCTCGGCGGCTGCGTTTCGATGGAGGCGAAACGAAGTGGCGTCCGTGTGCTGTGCGATGTCAGCGCTCGTTAAAGATCCCCAGGTGGTTGAAATTACTCCATAGCCCTCCACTATGGCTCCTCTTTCTCTCTTTCCATTTTCACTCCCACCTTCCTCCCTTCCCTTATGGTGCGGTTTAGGTGTCCACAGGAACAAGTGTGACAGATACTGTGCCTTTCCCTTCCTGTGAACCAATTATTTATTATGTATTAACTCATATGTCAGATGAGAGATAAACAAGCCCCCCTACTAGAATGAAAAGGCACATGAAATGGTCTTGAAGTATCTTAGTTCATATCTGAAATACACCTAGGTAAAAAAAAAAAAAAAAAAAAAAAAAAAGTGTCATTCTCTGAGCACAACTGTCCTGCCTTGACTTGCCATGGTTAAACTGCCTCCATGGATCCTATTACATTCACAGAGCTTCTGATCTCCATTAAAAGGGCTCACCTTCGCCTTTCTGAGTGGCAAGCCGAGCAGCATTTTCAGCTTCCTTGAGGACACAGAAGAGGAAAAACAAATATATGGAATTTGAGAACATAGAAAGAGGAAGAAATGGCAAGCAGCACAACGTAAACAATTACAAATTACAATAAATATGACAAGCTCCTGACTTGTGGATGTCCTGTATCTGTGAGCAATGAGCTATCACGAACAGACAATAAAAATAACTGCACCCATCTTTTTCCGAAAGAGTTACAAACTTCACAAGCACATTCAACAGCGTCACCAACACTCACGTGCATAAAACTACTCAAAAGCTAAATTCAAAACCAAGCGCAGTGTCGCATCAAATAACCACAGTGAAAAGCATTAAATGTGCCATTACCCTAATGAATGCTAGGGCACAGCTGTTTCTCGAAATACTAAGGCCACTGACCTGATGCCCTCTAATATACTACCACAGAGACGAAGCATGTAAGAAATATAACTTAAATATAACTTACAAAAGCTGCCTTTCTTTCTGCCTTCAACTGTGCCTTTGTTTTCTCTGTAGTGACCCCTGTTGCAGCATCCTTTACCACAGTTGCAGACACAAGGTCCTTATACACTGCAATATCTTTCTCCTTTTTCGCTTGCCCTGGGGACACCTCGTTAGGTTGAGAAGCAGTAGGTTTGGTCTTTTGTTGTTTCTGAACAATGTTTGGTGGCTTTCCTTCAGGTTTTTGGGCATGCTTATCACCATCCAATGCAACATGATTGTTCACTGCTTTTGCCATGCCCCCACCCTTGTTTTTCTTGCCAGCCTTCTTCCCATCAACACTGTCTCCCGAGATCATCGTGCCAGAGTCCTGTAAGGAGCTACCCGTCCCACTGCCTTCTTTCTTATCAAGGTCTACCACACTTGTTCCGCATATGTCGATTACAATTTCAGAATTCTGGCCAGCTGATGGGCTCTGTAGAGAGTGAACAATTTTTTCACCAACAACTGTGTCGTTTTCTGGGTTCACGAGAGTGATGCTGATGGAAGTTTTATCCAGCGATGCCAGGCTCTTCACAATGGCATCTGACAGGCTCTCCAAGTGGCTCTGGGTGAGGCTGTTTGGGGCGACCTCAGACTGTGAACACTTCGACGAAGCTGGCGCTGATACCCCTGCATTCGAATTTTGGCCCGAGAATGCTTTCGCTGCCGGCTTGCTTGAGTGAGGGCAGATCAGCTCGAGACAGGTGATTTCCTTGAGATTTTTAAGTTTGCAGCAACCCAGTTCAGGGGTTCCAGCAGGCTTTTCAGGAAGAGATTCTGCTGCTTGCTGCTCAGACAGTTGTTTCGGCTTCTTCTTTTTTTTCTTCTTCTTCTTTTTCTGACCTGCTGAAGTTTCTACAGGTGGTGCTTCTTGCAGCTGCCTCTCAGTCTGTTGTGGCACTTTACTAAGCACCACTCTAGCAACTGACTGTGAACCAGTCTCTTGGCCAGTATTTTTTTTAGATACAGCTGACTGTGACAATGGCTGCACTTTGGTCTCTTGTGGGTTGGGCTTGCCTGCTTGCAATGTGTCTTTTGACACTGTCTGTGCTTCTTTCTGCACAGGCTGCTTCTGCTTTTTCTTCTTCTTTTGCTTTGGTTGCTTTGGTTGAGAGAGCTACAAAGAAGGTCAACGTTTGCAAAAGACATGGCCAGATAAAAGTGAAACATGCAGCTAAAAAAATTTCAAGTTTCATATGAAAAGACAAACCAAAAATGTTGTTCTCAGAAAGGACAGGGAAAAGTATATGCATTCAAAACCATGCACTAAACCATGCAAAAACAAATTTAGTTACCAAACTATACTTCAATCTTATGTCCCTATTACATTGGTACTTTTGATCCTAACTGACCTCATCTGCATCAAGGAATTCAAGCACTGTTGAAGCAACAGATACTACATGGAAATTTTCAATGATCATTAGGGAGTGGTCCTCAGTTTGTGTCCCTGTTAAAGTGGCGATTCATCAAACGTCTTTCTTATTTTTGGACATGCTTTTGTCAGCTGCGTGAGAAGACAAAGCTGAAACGATAGCAGCTTTAGCTGAAAAGTGCGGCAATGCCTTCATTGTGTGCACCGGTGATAGAGCAAGGTGCTGAGATCATATTTAAATATTATTTCTTCATATAACCTGGCAGAGTGCACTAGAAGTGTTTTGTCATGCATTTAAATCAATTTATTCAACAATATTTCAGATTTTATTTCATTAAGTTCCTTTCTTTTTCAGAGCTCAGTAAGAGTGACGGTATTAACTGCTATCGATTGCACTAGGCAACCTTAAGCACACTTGAGAACCACAAATGAGCCAAGCAGGATCGGGTTCGATTGCACTTGATAGTGGCTTTACAATTTCCAAATGAAATTATATCTTACAGATACAAATTTTCGCAAAGCTTTAGCTTGCATTGTATAAGCACTACCAGTTTTGTATTTAAAGTTATTGCCGATTTTATAGCTAAGATTGTATATACAAGATTTAATATTTATGTACCTGCTTTTTACATTGTTTCCTCTGTATTTCTTTTTGCCCATCACTCCCCTCTGAAATGCCTGTACGGCCCTGAGGGTAATAAATAATGATCTCCTAAGTTCGATGTGCGTTGACCCAATGAGGATCGAAAGTTCCGTATGACAGGGGTATTAGCGTCTATATATAATAGTAATCTAAATCGTACAAAGTAACCTGGTCTTCTACTATGGATAATTGAGAATAGCTGATCATAAGAATTTAGACTTAAAATGAAGAGCCTCTAAATATGCTAAAAAGATTAAGCTAATCCAGTAGCCTCCACTTAAAGGTATTTTTAAGCACTAACGTTAACGCAACAGCGAGCGAAATCTACACAAAATGCTTCTAATTTTATGCCGCTGATACAAAAATTCGACAGCCACAAGAAACAAAACAGGTCTAGGCAAGAAATATGAAGTAATATTCTCTTTTCTTCATCTGGCATCAACCAGCGTTAGTGCAAACAAACGCTCTTGAGCAGCGTCTTGACCAAACGCTAAAAATATTCAAAAAGGCATGCCAAGCATTGCACAAACGTGTAAGCACGGAGAGTACAAATCATTCAGTTGCGGGTTAAAGAAGGCATTCATGCGTCAGGCATTAGGGTTGCAAGCAGGAATGCTTAGGGAATACTAGTTTACCGATGTATCCATGACTGCCGAGGGGAAAGCTACCCCGACTTGACGATGGACTGTCAAAGAAGTTTCATGCCATGACGACACACAAACTGCGAAGCAATACAACACAAAGCACCCGCAACCCAGCTTGATGTGAACAGTTTGCTACAAAATATGAACACTTTACAACTTTACAGTGGTGCCAACAAGATTGTCAAATGACAAAGCAACCATATGCCGCTGACCACGAAGGATATGCATTACATAAAGTTCTGCCAATTATCTGCAGGTGTTCTGAACTACTTTCGAGGTACACAATGAGCTCGCTGCTCTATATAAACGAGAAAACCGGCTAACATAAGCAAAAGCCCTTTGCTGGAGCTACAAAATTTTTTGGAAGCAAGAGATGCCACATGCCAGCTTCAAATAGTATGCAATCACACCGCGGTATTGCAAGTCCTCAAAACGACGGCATTGCAGTGGTTATGGAAACAATTCTAATTAAATTTGTCGCCATCTATGGCACAAATGCACATTAGAAGCGCTAAACAAGTGCTAGAACTTACCGATGTTACTCTTCTATTTTGCAGAGAAAGTACAGAAAGCGAGGAACATCGACGGCCATTACGACTTCATTTGGCTATGCTTTTGATGGCTCGCATGCGGATTGCCTAAGGTTGCTAGACGGAGGAACCCTTGCAGGGACGGAATGAGTGGACGGAATCGACGAAATATAACGAAAAAAAAAAAAAAGTGTAAAGCCAAGACTAACAACAACAGCCACTCTTCTGACTCTCCTGAGATGCAGGATTCCTCGCCTAAATCTTTATTTATGTAGATGCGGGATCAGCCCCACAAACCTTTGTGAGGCTTGCGGTGAAATTGAAAATATTGATCACTTCCTTCTCGCTTGCCGAAGGTTTTCACATCAGAGGAGGGTGCATTTAGAAACTCCAATTGCACGCTTGGGATTTACGTTGTCGGTCCCGCTTCTACTCTCCTTCGGTGCGAGTGCGAAAGGATTTGCGTTGCCTCAAATTTGTCACTGCTTACATAACTACATCACAGCTACGGACAGGTTCCCCTGCTAATTGCATTCCAAATTTACAAAATTCCAAATTTTTGCTTCATATTTTTTATTTCAATAACTTTTGTGATCTTAAATCTTATGTTTTTGTTTAGTTGTCCCTGGCCAATCCCATTCGTGGGTATGTGCCAAATATCAAGGAAGAAGAAGAACAGCCAAGCTTGTAACAACGGGTGTCAGTATGCAGCCTTTGCACGACTGTTTATCTGCAGCCGACACGGGCAGCACCACCAACCTCGAAGTCTAGTGGCTTAGTGCCTAGTTCATAGAGTTTCTTTCGATTTTGTTTAGTTTAACAAGTCGAGATCGCGCGGAATGTAAAGTTGCCGAGTTGCCGTGACTTTAGTCTTTGTGTCTGACATTTCGACTCCATTGAAACGCGGCCGCCGTGGCTAGGATCGCACCTGCATCCTTGGGATCAGCAGTCGAGCGCTCTAACGCTCTAACTACTGAGCCATCGCGGCGGGCTGAAGAGCTTGTTTCAAAAACGTTTTATTCCCTTCTTTCCGCGAAAACATCTTGGGCGATAAATATCCTAAACCTCACATTGCTTAAATTTTCGTTGCAAACAACTGTTAAATCAACACAGCTTGGGCTGCACAGGGCCGTGCAGTCTAAGTGCGAACACGCGCTCAGGTGGTAGCTCTCTTCAAAGAGCGACCACTAGAGCGGTTGCGTGTTCGTACTAAGAGTGGATGGCCCTGTAAACATGTTTAGGCACAGAATGCATGACGCATATGACACATAAAAAGCTAAAATCTTAAATTTATTCGCATGTACGCTATTTTCTGTATTCCGCTATTACAAGCGAACCGTTTGTACCACCAAAACCAAATGAGTTTTTAATAGCAACCCTCCTAGTGGCATCCGTGGTTTCCCACGCCCTCGACTTAAGAGCTACAAAGTTCAGGTCAACACCGACATCTGGGTGCTCCAGGTTTAAGGTAGGTGGAATAATGGCATCGCGAACGGCGAGTACCACGAACACACTTTCCATGGCACCGGCTGCTCCCAGGAGGTGACCCGTGGAACCCTTTGTCGCCGACACGGCAACACTACGAGAGCTGCCGTCAAACAGGCGGTGGATTGCCACTGCTTCAGCAGCATCACCAATTGGAGTAGACGTGGCATGGGCATTCACGTAGCCGACTTCATCAACGTCAATACCAGCATTCTTTAGTGCAGACTGCATGCTCGCGTAAGCGCCTTTGCCATCACTCGCAGATGCTGTAATGTGGAAACCATCGCCTGAGAGGCCATACCCCAATATTTCGGCGTGAATATTAGCCCCTCTGGCAACTGCATGCTCTAGTTCCTCCAAAACGAGGATAGCAGATCCTTCAGATACGACGAAGCCCTCCCGGTATTTATCAAAAGGTCTCGAGGCTTTAGCAGGGTCTTCAGCAGTGCTCAGAGCTCGCATTCTCGCAAAGGCAGCAACGCTGATGGGTGATACACTAGCCTCTGTGCCCCCGCAGACCATGACATCAGCATATCCACGCTGTATGAAGCTGAATGCATCACCTATGGCATGCAGACCTGTTGTACAAGCTGTTGCAACTGAGTGGTTGGGTCCTCGCAACTTATGCTGAATACTGATGTGTCCAGAAGCCATATTCGTGAGAATTCTTGGCACGAAAAATGGGCTCAGTTTGCTATAACCCTTGTCCCTAAATGCTGTCCCACAGTCAATGATGTAATCCAGATCGGACATGGCCATACCAATTGCTACCCCTGTACTCCTACATTCTGTGTCTGCATTAGGGTGCCACTGGGCATCATCTAAAGCTTCCTTTGTTGCGGCCATGGCGTAAACAGTTGCCATCGGAATGCTCCGCAGCTCTGACTTAGAAACAAACTTGTGCACATCAAATGGCACAGGGTTCTGGGAAGCATCAGTAGGAACACGACCAGCTATCCGGCTAGGAATACCATCAAACTCTTTACCAAGCCGAACTATGCCACTTTGAGACTGAATCAGCCGGCTCCATGAGGTCTTGACGTCAGCTCCCAAAGGTGTTACTAAGCCCAATCCAGTGACAACAACTCTTCTTGTCTTGTCCCTACTCTTGCTGGAGGCTCTTCTCGGAAGGTTACAAACTGGATGGTATAGCTGGCGCCAGATCTGCAATAGCACACGCACATTGACATGTTTTACACATTACTACTGCACATATATTCAACCAATTAGTGAAACTCATTGGTACTCATCTGAGAGAAAAAAACTTTACTACTGTGCCAAATACTCAGGCAAGTTGATTTTATTTTTCCAACATAACAGCATAAAGAAAGATGTCCACAAGGGAGGACATAATACAGACGGATGGGCTCTGTACTTGAAACAGTTTATTTGTTGACTGCAGTTCATAATCACTACAGCTTTCATTGCTCTTTCCTGTCCATACTTAATAGTCATATTAATTGCAGTCAGTTAATCGTTTTGGGACTTGTTAAAAGTGAATGCTTCAGATTAATAGCAGCATGCTACAAATGATCATTTTGGCTGCAATTCATTTTATATGAGTGCTGATCGTGTCATTCTTTAATTCTTCTGGTAACATTCACACTTCCATCAAACATGCATCAAAAGATTAAATGCACTGTTGGTGGAAGTGGATGTTGATGGTATGGACTACAAGATAAAGTGTTGTGCTCCTAGGTAAAAGAACGTTCAAAACTTTCAAGCTAACGTAACATTTTCCAATTCTGTTGCTCAATATATAAAAAGATCACACCCCATAAGGCAAAACTTCCTGAACACTTCTTGTACGCTATGTGACTGCATAGAAACTATTCTGCAAAAACAGTGAAAAGAGATGCACAGTAGCAAGATTAGAAGAAAGTAAGCTCATCAGCTTACACTATGTTAAAGGAAAAGCAGTCAGTATTCTTTACTGCCTTTCCAACCTGTAATATGCATATAAGCTTTGAAAAGTCACCCCAGCTATGTCGTTACAGGAAGAATTACTTTAGTTTATTTTTCTAGGATGACATATCCGAAATGATATGGCTTGGAACTATCATTTATGTGTGCCGGGCCACTTCAAAAAATCGCTTGTCTGGTACTTAATACAGTCCTGTTATAAATCACATTGTAGGAAAGACCATGTGTCTATGCTTATACATTCTTTGTATATAAAGATGTTGCATTCTGTTCTTTGAAGTCCTTTTTTTTGGATCACATTAAAATACAATTATGTGAAGCATATGAAATGACAATAATGTCAGAGCTAATATAAATTTTACCACGAAATTTAGTAAATACTGCTGTTATGGAATATACTAGTGTTTTACGTCCCAATGCGACTCGGACCATGATGATCGCCACATTGAAGGGATTGAGAAATTTCAACCCCCTTGGGTTCTTTAATGTGCACTGGCATCGCACAATACACGAGTGCCTTATTTTTTGCCTTCATAGGAAAGCGGTCGCCACGGTCGGGGCAAAGCCCGCGTCATTGGGTTCAGCCTGCAACGGTGGTGCCAATTGTATTGCCACTCATGTTCCTGGTCAATGCCTTCTTAGGTGCCAATATTTCCTTCTCAAGAGAAATCAATTAGATGTGACAAATTCTTTGAAGCATATCATAGACATGATGCACCTTAAAACTTGCATTGCTAAATAACTTCTCTCGGTGCTCGTAGAGAAGTAAAAATACTAGCACTCAACTTTTGTACTAGTCACTTTTTTTTTTTTTTTCGTTGACAATATAGTTTTTAAGCACAGAAGCCATGGCTCAAATTAGTGAGCCTTCTCGCTTTTTAATCAGCTAATGTCGTTGCTAATGTTGTTGTTCACACTCCATAAGCGTTCGGATAAGTATGAAATCGCATCTGAAAGTCGAGTAGCCTCGTCGGTACACATGTAGGAATATGCCTGTGGTTCTGCAAAACAATAACTGCTCAGTGCGCTGCACAATAACCAGCCAATGCGGTTATTGAAACGTCGTCAACAGTAACGAATCAAATAAGGGAACAAAAATAAGTTGACAGCAGAACCAGCGGCTGCGCGCCATTCATTACTGAACGCCAGCATATATCTAACGCAACCTTTTGCCAGTCATCCCACTACAATTAAAGAAATACTTGCCGGTTGTCGAAACTGCATTTCAATGGAGACTGTTGAATTGTTACCGCTTCAACGAACTTGAATCTTCAATGCTTCAATCGCTTCCAGAAACGAAAGCCAGGCGCCAGAGAAGTAAGCGCGCAGCCATGTCAAATTTTAGTTGCCAGACCTACTTGCGTTGTCTACGTCGTCGAAACCGAAACCGAAATGGACTGAAAGCTTCTGAGAGCTTTCAGAGAGAAATGGAGAGCTTCTGACCACCACGCAACAGATGCTTTCGCCTCATCACAGTTTAGGGGTCCAAAGAATTTTTTTAAAGCTACGCCATGCAGCTACACTATGGCAAAAAACCATTGGCGGTACTAAAATTTTGCTATGTTGGTGTAGCTAGTGTAGGTTTAAAAAAAAAGCCCTTATGTATCGAAGGAGCCTTTCTGTTCGGACCGTCTCGCGAATTTGCTAGCTGAAGAGGAAGTGCAACAGTAGGAATTTCTTGAAACACTGAAATGAGGGGTTGTCTAAGGGGAGTTTTGAGGATACTGGTGACGCGGTAGTCACTTTTAACGCGATTGAGTGAAAAGCTTCGTTTTCAAGAAAATCCTGCGTCGGGATTGGCTTTGTGTGCGAAAAATCACAGGCATGGCCCTGGCAGGTGATAATAGGCGGCTGGAATGACCAGGCACTGACTGACGTGTGTGAAGAAGCCTGACATCACGCGACCACATGACATGGCAAATTTAGCAGGAGCTGCCAGCTCGCGCGCCTCTTTCACACAGGACGGCAACATCTGAATCCAGCTTTCCAGGAGCCTTACATTCCGAGTCAGATACGTTATAGAGCACGCAGGCATGTTTGTGCGGCTTAGTTAAAACGAGGCTTTATATCTATGTCGGGTGGTCTTTCACATAGTGCGGTAGCATACACTTATGGAGCATGAGTGAAATATTCGAAGAAAAAATAAACAGATTAGTAATTGGGCGAGAAGCAAAGTCCATGTACTCGAAAAAGGATCCACAAGAGAAAACGAAAGCATTAAAGCTATCGCGTTAAGGCAGGGCTCAAATGCCCCCTCCCCTAAATTTCAGTATCATGGCTCTCGCCGATAATCCAACTGCCATCCGCCCGGCCAGATACATCGACTGGGTCCTTCCGCTGTCTGTCGACAATGATGCCGTCGCTATGCTTTGGGTAAAGCTTGGAGAGTTTGTTGGCCCCCACGAACCAAGCTTTACGGCAGATATCACAGACAATCGAACCAGCGCCCTCCTCTGCCGCCGTGATTGTGGTGGGGCCAGATGCCCGCACTGATGCCAGCAGCAAAAGTGCATTACAGGGCTGTAAATAAAAGTGATTCAATCAACCAATAAAAAAAATTAGTTACGGATTAGGAGGGTGCCTTCTGACAAAACAGAGGTGCGTCCACCCCCTCACCCACCTGGGTGTGAAAGGAAGTAAATTTGTGCGATTTCTCATGGGGAACAGCGCTTGTCTCGTCGACGTCTCGCCGTTATTGCGGGTTTATTCCAATGTGTATAGGAAATCACCGAAAAAAAAAAGAGGAAAAAAAAAGTATTTCTCCGCAGATCTTACTGGCCCATTAGCGGTTGCCTTCGGGGAACGGCTGGAGCAGCGCGTCGTCCCAAGTGCATCGGTTGACCACTGTCATCGATGGAGAGCGCAATGCCGTGCTCGATCGTTGAAGGCCAGCTACAACGAGGACGTTCCTAAACACCGCTGTCCAGAACGATTTAGGATAGAGGCTGCAGCAGTGTGAAATCCGACACGGAAACCGCTCTTCGCTGAGTTGTTAGCGTAAAGCAGCAGCTCAGCCGATATAGAAACTTTGGTATTTATTATGGAAATAGAAAACAGTGTACATTTTTTCGTCTTGTCCTGCCTATTCTAGTTGTCTACAGAAGAAATGTGCTCGTGTAAATGATATGAGTGTTAATAATGCACATATATACTTAAAGTACAAAGAAAGATAAACGACGAAACCGTGTTAAAAAAATGACAAAGTATTCTGTTGTACTGTCGTAAAGTCACGCTGTTTTGTAGCTCCGTAGAAGCTTTTACAATTTTGTAGTTTTTTTTTCTGTAGTACTTTTCTGCAGCATTTATTATAGTAACCGCACAAAATGGAGGTGGTATGCAAACATTCCGTTGTCACAATTAGGCTGATCACGGTCAAAAACCGCACAGAAATTCTGTCGTGACCACAAGTTTTTCAACAGAGCTAGGAAGGTTTCGTTGAAAGTGCAGCTGTGCCAGAGACATTTATTTTACATGTTTACGGCTTTAAAAATTGTTCACAAAGAACACACAGTCAGGCTCGTTGAATAGAGTTCATTAATCCAAAATCCTTTACTTCCCGCATCAAACGTCGTCATCCATTTTCTCCACTCTTCTGGCGAAGAGATAATAAACTGCAGCTGGAATGCCAGGAATGCCACTCTCAAGGCAGACAGGTAGCCCACTCCGGAAAGGGTGGGAAGTTGACGTCACACTATCGTGGCTACCACTCTTTCCGATACTGTCTGGTTGGAATGGGTTTCTCAACCTGCGGCGGCGGTTCCCGCAAGATTAAACCAAGGAACACCATGGTACTTTGTATAACGCCTCTGTGACCGACAAGCAACGCCAACGTCTTCTTCATTGTACAGCAGTGTCACAGATTTAGCTCGGTGGGGCGACAGGCGGACTTTGTTGGGACGTTCGCCTCGGCAAGAGACGCCGAGTGTAAACGACCTCTCCCACTGTTGCAAGGACATTGCCGTTAAGTATTACGTTGCATTTGTATTTTGTTTTGCGCTTTGTGTTCACAGCTACGGAGTCATGCCACCGTGGGGCAGATAAGTATAGGAATACCCAAATACTCCTTTGTCAGGAGGGTCTTTCGTTTCACATGCATAGTCTACGCGCCAAGTGGGAATTCCCAACGCGTAGCTCCAAGAGGAGGCGTCTACCGTGCAAAAAGGGTGCACTTACATAGGGTAAAGAAACAGTTAAGTGTCCATTCACTAGATATATGACCTCATGGCATGGAATGTTTGTTCAGAAACTCAATATCTTTCATTGTGTCTGGATGTGTGCGTCAACAGGGGGAGTAAGATAATGGAGAGGTATGGACAAACTAAAGGGATGATTTCGGGCCTATTGTGAAGTAAGATATCGACCGCTTCTTTCGGGCTCTTCTTGTATAACGCCAATTATAAACCACACATACACCACCGGAACGCAGGCCGACTGATATTTTGTTTCGCCATGGGACCAGTGTGGTACGTCTATGTCGTCTTCTGCGTGGCATTGACCAGTAAGTCCAGTTAATGATTGCTCACACGGTAGCCTATATACCGATGCAGGCGTGCCCCTTTATAAGTACCAGTCAAATTGTAGATGCTTTATTTCAGAACTAAGTTTGCTCAGCGAAAATTTGAGCCTCGTTCGGAAAACTCGCCTTTTGAACTAGGGATAGGCTGAAAATGCGCACATCCCATTCGGGTTGATATCAATCCTAGTTTCATCCGAAATAAGTTGTTTTCTGTTTTACCTATTTTCTGAAAAGCAATGCACCAGCGTAAGGCAGCGCAAACACTTAAATGCCACCGTCACGACTTATGGTTTTATGCTTTATTTTGATTATACTGTCAAGTTACCTGGTGGCTGCTCCCTTCTTTTTGCCGTTTTGAACGATTGTTTGTTCATATATAGGGCTGGATTCAAGTAGCGGCGGTGCGCGCTTTCTAATAAAGAGTGCGCTGCCGCCGCCGCTCGAGTTCGGCCATTATAGTTCCACAAAGCTAATTTAGAAGATTCTCAGACTTTGGCAACCATGCATATGCGTTAGGCGTCTATCAGCCGCCTATAGGTGAATGCACAGGTTAACGGGCTGCAAGATATATCAACAATGGAAGAAAGGTCATGCGTGCCGAAGGGGAGATGCGTATAAATGCCAGGTGTACAAATTCTTTTAAAGGTTCCTGTTCTTCAAATTTTCAAGATTTTGTCCATACTTCTATTGCTACACTTCACAAAAAGGCTCTTTGCGTTAAGCAGAATTTCTTCGAAAAATGCCATTTATTTTCTGAAAATATATATTTGCTTTTAATTTCTTTGGTTATTCGATTAATCGATTAATGGACATTTTTTATAGGAAACTCAAGTGCCCGTAATAACGAGGTACTGCTATCTTTGCCAAAAGTAACCAGGCAGCGGTGTTCATGAGTTTAACATTGGAGAATTTATGGCACCTGCAAATGCTCCATAACGTTAAACATTAACAGATTTAGAGCTTAAGAGGTGCCATAAATGCTTGGAAACATGGCTAAGACACAAACCTCGTTGCCTAGTTAGTTTGGGCAAACACTGTACGACTCAATATCTGCGAATGTTCATAGGCAGTACGAGTGGGAGGCGTCCACATGCCTCGGTTAGTTGGGAAATGAGGTTCCCTGAATTAAATTTTAGAATTTGTACCTCTCGATAAGTCAAAGGGTTCACTCGTTATTTTTCCCTCTGTCTCGGGTTACGTACGAAATATCAGCGAGAAAACAAAAAACAACATATCGCAAGCTCGTGAACAGCGTGCAAGTGATTCATCACCTATGAATAGAAACTGCACTAGAATTAAATCGTCAAGATTCCACTCAGCCTTTTAGTCATAGAGGCGTGCAGTAGAAGTATGTATACTTGTAACGAGATGGACAGGACTGGAGTACCCGTCCTGTTCTAATGTGTTCCTTTTGCGTTGTTCAGTCCTATTCGCAATATTTTGAAACGATCTGTATAGCAGCATAGAGCAACTCCTCAATTTAGAATTTTACTTTAGCAGGAGCACAAATGAATTTTTCGATGGTTTAGAAGTTTACAGAAATCACTCCGTACATGCATTTGATTCATGACTCCAGCTCTGTCGAATGGCAGCTCGAGGTAACAATGAGAGAAATCGAGCGTGATCGAATTCGAAAGATGTATTGCTGTGCACACTTCAATGACGAGGTCAGTTCAGAATTTTTTTTTGCTTGTTGTTCACGGCTTGCTTTAAATAAACCAATATTTACTGCTTTCATAGCAGTGGATATTGTTCCTTATATCTCTTTTATTTTATACAAGGCGAATTTAGTTACAAACATGTCAAGGGGGACCTTCCCATATACTTCGGAATCGAATGTCTACACACTCAATGCCGACTCCAATTTACTCGCATCAAGTCGGTCTCGTCTCTCCCGCCTATGGTCAGTGATCCTTCATTACCCGTGCGATTACCTCCCTCTGCCCCGGATGGAGCGTACGCGATCGTCTTTTCAAACGATGGCCTTTGGGGTCTACGTTCACCGTGTCTCCGGACTAAAAATTCTCGGCCCATCATTTGTGGAGTTCGTCTAAAGATGTGAAATAAGTGTTTACCTTCAACGACGTTACGCGCATGATTTTGTCCCAGCTGCCGAGTTGCAATGCGGTCGGACCCCGATCGTGCCGTCCCTGGACGAGGCCGGTGACCGCATCATAGGTGGTTCCGAAGCTGTTCCGGGCAGCTGGCCCTGGCACGTGGGTCTGCGCAGCCAGCTGGCCACGTCCCGGCACTTCTGCGGCGGGGCTCTGATAGATGACCGCCACGTGCTCACCGCCGCCAGGTGCCTCGGGTGAGCGTGGCATTTACTTGTGCAGTACTGTCTCAGCCCTCACGATCAGTGTGACAAGAACGCTGAGCTGAGGGCAAGTTTCCCAGCAAGGCTGTCAGATGTTTTGAAAGGGTGGCCTGCCTTTGTCCATACCACATCGTAAAGCGCTGTTATGAGGGCACTTCAAGACTGCTTAAGTGCGAACGCGAATTAAAGCTTGAGATGAATCAAGGAGTGGATTAAAGCGGATTGATGTGGATTAAGGGCAGGGTAAATCACGTGTATTTACTGCATTTAATTATATATAGGACCACTGCAAATACGTGTCTGCCCCGATAACGCCATGGCGATTTTTTGCACCACTTTTTCTGGACAATGGACGTTGGGTATCGTTGAAAATGGGGCATATAAGGCTTTTGCTTTAAAGTAGGTATTTATAGTAAGGCAGAAAGCTGGGCTAGTTGGTGTCACTACCATTATTTAAAAGGACTAGCGCAGGACACAGACATAGAAGAAGACTGGACGAGCGCTAAACATCAACTGAGGTTTTACTACGACAGAAAAGTACACAAATACACTGCGGTGCACATGCGCCACCGAAGTACATTTATGTACCTTTCTGTAGTAGTAAAACCTCAGTCAAGGTTTAGCGTTCATCCTGTCTTTTTCTATGTCTTTGTCCTTGTTACGTGCACTAGACTTTTTAAATAATATATATAGTAAGCCACGAGCGAACAGAATTAAAAAAAAAAAAAGCAGAATAGTACGGCGTGCGTCCGTAACCGACGAGATGGATTTACGAATGAGATCTGTCTTAGCAATTTGTTCTTTGCTTCCAAGAAAGGAAACGACTGCAACTTTCAACTTAGAGTGGACGCACTCATTGATGGGTGTATTGAGGCGAGGGAAAAAGATAAAATATATATATATATATATATATATATATATATATATATATATATATATATATATAATGGTATTGCATATGTATGGATGTATAGAGGTTGGTGTTCCCAGTTTAAACAAACAAAAGAAAATGATAAAAAATCCAACTGAATAACCTCTGTGCTCAGTGATATTCATGCGGCTCAAACACGTGAGCGTTATATTTTGTATAGGATGGTCACATATGATTATGCTATTATCGCCTATGCAAAGAAATTACTAGTATATTAATGCGCTTTCTGGCTCAATCATTATGTTGTAGAGATTCCCTTTTAGGTGGCCTAGAAAGAAAAATGAGTGCCGGCGTACCGTTGCACCTCCGACCTCTCAGTGCGGGGGGGGGGGGGGGGGGGGAGGGAGGGGCATATTCATGTTCCGAGGCTGCACCTCGGTATAAAGGATTATATATAAGGTGAAAGCCTTTCTAGGCTCATGGTGAAAATCTCGCGTTCGCGAGATGTGTTCGTGTGATTCCGCGAGATGTGCGAGATTCTGTCGAAAGTGTGGGTTCGAGTCCCGTGATGGTCATGAAGTCTGTGGAGGTCACCATGTGCAATAGAAACGCTCAGGCTTTCACATTTCTCCTGTGCAGCTTATGCAGTGCTCTCGGAATTTTTATAATAATAATAATAATTGTTTCAAATGAAAAAAAAAACGCAGTATCTGTACAGCACATTTGTTTCTGTGGACACCTCAACCGCGCCGTAAGGGAAGGGAGGTAGGTGATAGTGAAAGTGAAAAGAGAGAAAGAGGAGCCCTAGTGGTGGTTAAGGAGTAATTTCGACGACCTGAGGATTTTTAACGTGCACCTTTCGTAAGTCAAACATGCACTAAAACGTACGAAGGCCAGGACATCTCACGTGGCGTGGTTTCGTTTCACTTTTTACCCTTCCTTCCTCACATTGCCGTATACACGTTTGCCTCGCAGTCAAGGCGGTGATCGATCCGTTCAAGTGCACCTGGGCTCTCACCAGCGCGACCACCGCGATGCCACAGAGGTATTGGCTGCCGTCGAGCACGTGTGCAGGAACAAGCGATACCGACAAGGCGTAAGTATAATATACAGAGTTCATTTAAGTAACCTCTTCACAGGGGACGCAGTATCTAGTTGTTTCTGAATGAGCGGCTAAATCTGCATGCCTCTCCTGAAATAAGCGCTGTGAACAGCGAAACAAATCATCATCATCATCATCATCATCATCTTTATTTTCACTGTGAGGTACATGTACATGGATTATCAGTATTACAGAAGGAGGTCCCGAAGTATAAACTGTCCGGGATGACAGAATGGATAAGATTAGCAGGTAACATACTAGGCAGTGAAGAAAAGAATATACAGGCGTGCAGAGAAAAACTATAATACAGTACTAACGAGAAACAGTGCAAATAAATTCTAAATAAACAGGAACTTCAAACAAAAAATGCACGAATTGCAGAAATTAGCGCATTATTGGTACAAGAATAAATAAAATGTAAACACGGAAACTATGATCCAGACAGACATCTTTAGACAAAACAACAAAAGCGCATTGTTTTCAAGACTGAAACAGTGCGGCATCGAAAAGATTAAATTTACCATGTCCCACGTTAATACGTCTCTCTTCAATGCAAGAATTCCGGCATCAGAACAAGCATATGCGCCTGACGGCAGCACACACTTCCTAAACTAAAAAGAAAAAAAAAAATTGTAGCACTTTATGATGAGCATGTGTAATGCACGCTATTTTTAATTTTATGTTTGCACCATTCAGTTTGACTTCGCCATCTTACGGCTGAAAGAAAGGGTCACATTCACCGATGTAATTCAACCGGTTTGCCTGCCCGATGCAAACAGCAACCTTCCGGACAACACGACTCTCTACGTCACTGGCTGGGGCCACGTACCATAGGTAAGAGCACGCATATTGAGCTGTGAACATGAAGCAAGAGTTTTGCTCTTTTGTTTGTCAACTAGTAGAATAGTCCCATTTACGGCTATTTTAAAAGTGAATGATTCACCTCTGATTTTTCTTCGATGCTCTCCGTTATTCGCAGTCAGGTTCAGGCAATTATAGTTAACAGGTTAACTTCGAAGATGGACATGCCTCGGTCCATTTCAAGCATATTTTAATGAAAAAGATTCATGGTTCGGACAGTGACCATATCTTAGCATCTTTGCCTTATAATATATCTTTGGCCAAAGAAATGGTATACGGAACCCTTAATGAGGTCCACACTGTTCAAGTGTCTCGGCTTTGGCAGGAAATTAACTTAAGAGTTTTCCACAAAGTGCTGTACAAATGCGCTCTAATGAACAAACATGCTGATGTCACTCGCTAGGCCTGTAGCAATTTTTCGTAAATATCACAATGCCAGGGTGGAATTTCTCTGTGGTGTCACCATATAGCGACTCGATCGGTACCGCTGACTCGTGCTGCGTTTTCAAGTTTGTTTGCATCTCACAACTGTTTTTCCGAATATCTCGGTTCGAGTAATTTTGCTAAATATTTCAGGAGGAAATTATGCGGATATTACTACGAAAGTGAATGAAACACGGTTATTTACAGGGGGTAATGGTGGAGTATCAGAATATTATGGTTCGGTTGCTTCAAGAAGCTTGGTGTCTTATGAGGCAGCACTGCGTATTGTGTCAAGGGTGTGAGTATTATTAACCGCTGAACACATTTTGCCTGGTTTGCTCACCACGTTAGTGGACGGCCAGAAGGTATTCTCGGACGTGCTTCGTCAGGCGCGAACGAAAAGCATCGAAAACCAGCGCTGCAGCCAACTCTACAGAGAAGTGCCGGATAACCTGATGTGCACCGTAACGGACTACGGCTTTCCTTGCAGGGTGAGTGCGTTAGAGCACGTGCTGAACACTGAATCTTGGTATAATCGACGTTTCATAGCGATATTGCCCAACAGTTGAAAGTCTGCTTCCCGAGCCTTTGAGATGAAACGCGCGTCAGAGCTTTTTTACATGGTGCTTCTACGTAGTCTGACAGCCCGTCACTTCGAGCCGCTTCATCTCCAGCGTACGTCATTTTTACGCGATCTCGATATAACACATACTTAAATGTATGACTCCCATGACCATATTCTTACTTGCCTTTCCAGCACCGACTGCGGCTCCCGCATGCATAACTGAGCTTTTCTTTCTAGTCGCGAGGCCCGTTTCCGAGCATTGAACTTTACTTCTACACCCCACCGTCTCACCCGCGGTACCCGGCAGGGTGCCATTCATTCACCCACCCTTTTTAATATCGCCATGGCTTCTCTCGTGGTTCAGTTATCGTCTATTCCCGATCTTCAGCACTTTTATTGCGAAAGCAATACTACTCTAGGTTTCGATCCTTCAGCGTAGCGCGGCCGGAAGCCACATCTTACCCACTTGACGCTGTGACGTCACACCCCACGTGACGTCACTAGGGTGAGAGCTGGGCTACCAACTCAAGCGATCGGCAGGAGCTGCCAACTTGGGGCTCTTGTTTCACATGGGACGGTTATGTCAGAATCAGTCTGCTAGGACCCTGGCATTCACGTTACCCCTATAGGCCACTAAGGCACGTTCATATGGCTCGGTTAAAGCGGGGCTTACTATGTGGGCTGAGGAAGAAGAAAAAAGAGAAGAAGCAGAATGCTCAGTCACCCGCAGCTAATGCTTTCGCTCAATATTTGGTTCAGCAGCGTTGAACCCTTGTAATTTTTTTTTTACGCCGACGACATCACAGTGTTGCTCGCGCGGATCTCCTGGTCACGTTCAAGACTACATTCAGCAGGAATTGGATATCATTTCTTCCTTTCTTGACCTTGCAGGCCTGTCTCCCGCGCCAGAGAAGTCAGAACTCTTACTTTTGACTCACTCTGCCTATCAACGAGCTCACAACTCATTGATCTCTCTTACCTTGGGCGTCTCCCCAATCCCCAAAGTTTCTCAATGTCGCGTTCTTGGCATGCCTCTGCATGCCGCCAAAAATGTCCGGGCTCTCCATGCGGCTGTTGCCACCTGTCAGTCTTCCACCCATTTACTTCGCCGAGTTGTGAGACGGTTCTCTGGCCAGAGGGAAGCTCACGTCTGTCGACTGGCTCAAACGCTGGCTGCTAACAAATTCCTTTACTTCATACCATATATTTCATTCACCCAGAGTCAGCTAGACACACTTGCAACAGCTCTTCACGGCCTTTATAAAGTTGCTCTTCGTCTTCCCATAACCACTTCCACCGATAACCTTAATACCACCGGGCTCTTTCATCCTCTTCGCAGTCTCCTTTCCCTTTACCGCGACCGACAGGTAGCTCGCCTCTCCGGCACAGTTCATGCTTCCCCCATCCAGTCAGTACCTCTGTCTGTTTTGTCAGAAGCTGGACAAAAGTCTTGTGCCGCTTTCTTGTTGCAGGTGACGAAATGCCTGGTCTGATTTGTGGGCTACCTCATGAGGTTAGGTTGAAGCCTCGTGAGGTTGCCCACCCCTGATAAGGACACCATTAAAATGTAGTGAAGCCAAATTACAAAAACAAAAAAAAGGATGCGTTGTGAAATTAACTTTCAAGGCATGTAGTTTTCATAACAACGCTGTCTAAAAACGGTCGTTTTCTAAAAGTGCGGGGCTTCTACAGCTCACAGTATACAGACTTTGCGTTTTTGAACTTTTCATGGCTTATGGTCGGCACGTCTTGCGGAGAGTGGCGGAGTACTGTCTCGCTTGTCACGAGAATTGAAAATCTGGCCAAATCTGGCCTTTAAAAACTAGCTAATCAAACTTGCTGGCGTGATGTCGCTGAGAGAGCTTCGTACTTTGTTATGTTCTGGAGAAGCCGCCACAGTTACTGGAGTTTTCATTGCTGTTGAAACTCTATAGGTTCTTGAAACTCTATAGCGAATAAACATAAAACAGAAAGACTAACCATAGACCACTATTTGAAATTCTAGTCTTACCGCAGTCTGAATCATCATCGAAGGTGAAGCTGCAGCTCGTGAAGTTCTTTTCTGACTTTTTGCTCACTCTCATAAAATAAAATCCTCCATAGATGCAGCATAATCGCGCGAATGACGTGCGCTGGACGCCGTCATTTGCTCGACGCCGTCATAGTAGAGTCTCTATAGTCATAGCGTGTCCTGAGGCGAGCTATGACGTGAGTTCGACGCCATTTTTGTTGGCATTTTGAGACCACCCCTTTCCGAATAATTATTCCTTCTGCATCGCATACCGTCGAAAAAACGGTAACCGAACAAGTAACCGAAAGTATGGTTGTTATATACTAGCTGCCTAGATGGAGCTATACGTGTTCCAACACGCAGAAATTTCAGTTTGGCGACGCGTCAAAAATTATGCCTAGAAATTCAAATAGTGAGAGTGCACGTTGAAGTAAGCCTTCGTTTTTTATCTTTATTCGCCAGAGTTTCAAGAACCCATGCTAAGGTTTCAACAACAAGGAAATCTCCTGTACCTGTGGTGGTTAAAGTAAGCCATGTGTTTTTATTCGCTAGAGTTTCAAGGACCTATGCTATATAGTGCAAGCCGGTACGAGAAGGAGAATTACGCGGCAAGTTGAAAATTTCGTTTTGAAAAAAAAAAAAAACGCACATTTTTAACCAGTAGTCATTAGCGATCACATTGCGCTCTATATGATCAGTTTTTTAAGCTCGTCATATATTTTGGTTAATAGACCTAGGAACCATTGTCGCTTTTTTTTTTCTTTTTACGTCATGTAGGAAGACCAAGGTGGGCCCCTCGTGCGTCGCGTCAACGGTGTCTGGGTTCTGGAAGGACTCTACAGCATGGCACTGGGAACATGCAGTGACCCGAAGTCCCCCAGGCTTTACACGAAGGTCTCACGCTTTGTCGACCAGATAAACAAGTACCGCCAGCTCGAGTCTAGGGAGGAACTCGACAGCTTCTGCAAAAACTGACGCCTTGCCGCTATGCTGTGGTGGAGACTGTCTAATCATCTCGCGTCCTCTTGATACGGCAGCTGTTATAAAGTCTTCTGGGGAATAAAACGACTGTTGTACATGCCCTGTTGTGTTAAGTTTATACCCTTCAGGTTAGCCGTTACTCTCTTTTAGGCAGACGCATCAAAATGAATCTAGCTTATATTTGTGGTCCCGGCCTTCGCCGCGAAACGCACGCGACATCGGTCTCCATATGTCAAGAGCTCACTGAGTGGATACACTCAAGACAATACCTACACCGCCACTATAACAAGCCCATTGAATTTTGCTCGTGCTTGCAGGCGCTGCCTTCTCGGGCTTCAGCTTTGAGGCAGAAAGGTTAGATCATAATTCCAGCCGTCTAGGACTCTTCGATTCCGCGAGTTATAGACACTCTGCCCCTACAAAGGCCACGCAAGCATGTTCGTACACAGCTTGGTTGGCATGGTTGGTTTCTTTGTGGGGTTTGACGTCCCAAAGCGACTTAGGCTATAAGAGACGCCGTTGTGGAGGACTCCGGAAATTTCGACCACCTGGGGTTCTTTAACGTGCACTGACATCGCACAGCACATAGGCGCCTGGCTTTTCGCCTCTACCGAAAAGCGGCCGCCGAAGCCGGGATTCGATCCCGCACCCTTAGGAACAGTAGTCGAGCGCCGTAACCACTGCGCCATTTACCACATGGTGTGGGAGCCTGCCCCTCCAACCCTGCTATCCCCCCTCATCCCAACCACACCCGGGAGGACTGGGCGGCGACCCTGCTCGGATGCTCTGACCTACAGGACTAAAAGGCCTGGGTTGAGCACGCCCGGGAAGCGGCCGACGCCACTGGAGTCCCGTACTAAGGACCCCACCTAGTGCTTGTAAGGACTGGCCTCTTAAGGGCTGCTCCAATCATACCTCCCTGTGAATGCTCTTTTGAGCCAATATCTTTCACTACCACCACCACCACTCCGGCGGGGCCGTACACGGCTTGGTTAAAGCAGTGCTTTATTATATGCCGGCTTTCATATAATGTGTATATGTGGATAACAAAGGCGCAAATTAAAATATTACCGGACCGCAAGGGGAGCCGGCAGACGGCAGCCATTAACGCTCTTGCGTCATATCCTCAAAACTAAAGCTTAAGTGTCCCTCCAGTTTTTCTCTCTCTCTCTGTCATATGCTGATCACCAATAATGTGAAATAGCTTTATACCGTAACATTTCTCCTATCTCGCGCTCACCATGTTTCTCACGGCGCCAACATACGCCAAGATCAGAGATTCCCCAGGAACTGAAATTAGGGGAGAGAAAGTGTATACATATCCAGGAAGGAGGGGGGGGGGGGGGCGCTGATGGTAGAGGAGAAGCAGTATAGTCATTTTCTGTAGCCGTGAGGGTAAAAATCAGCTCGAATTAAGGTGTTCAGAAAAAAAAAATTACTGCGGTTAAGTCCGGCTATGCTTACGAAATGTTTATTATGCTTGGTTTTTCTGTATTACCACTATATAAGCCAGGTAAGACTTACATAGACCTGAGCCTAGTTTAGAAAGTGGAAGCTCGATTAAGCCTGGTCAGACACTGTTTGCTATGGTTTAACTTCTCGATGGCTGTCTATGAAAGTCAAATAAACGCAGCCGAAACACTGATTCTATAGCACACCACTCTTCCACGGCTGTCTGCGAACCTCAAGGCCACCACAGACGGGTCTAGACGAAACGAAGGTGTCGAGGGCATTTTAAAGGAGAGATCCCAGGAGGCGAGCAAGATGGACAGCGATGGTGGTGGAGGGAAAGGGTAAGCAGGAAACTAGAAGGCTATATGTGGCATATGAATGAATGAATGAATGAATGAATGAATGAATGAATGAATGAATGAATGAATGAATGAATGAATGAATGAACTTTATTTTCCACTTAAAAGGGAGGAGGAGTTGTGGAGAGGTACGAATGAAGTTTGCCATTGAGAAGCAGAAGCAGCAGGCAGCAGCAGAAGAAGAAGCGAATTCCGCCGGTTTCGCGCGCCGCCAATGTGAAGAAGCCCAGCGCTGGCTCCTAGCGGCGCACCTGAGATCAATTTGCCGATGACCTTGGCTCGGCGAGGCTAGAAAAGCTTTCGCTTTAAAAGGAGTGCATCAATTCTCTTTTGGGGATATGTGTACCGAGTGCAGCCCTTAGCGTGCACTCGGCCACTGCCTGACCGGTGGCCATCTGAATTTCAGCATGTGCCGCCTTTAACTTTAGGGCATTAGTACCTCCATGCCGGAAAAAAAAGTGGCCGGCGGCGTCTTCGTCGACCATTTAACGCCTCGCAGCCTCGAAAAATCACGATAATGTGCCAGGCAGACTTTTAAAGCGTGAGCGTTAGGACCCCTATGTCGGGGTATATTTGTCCGGTGACATCGGCATCGACCATTTGAAGCCTCGCAGCCTCGAAATGTCAGGAGCATTGCCTCTGGTAGGCGGTAGTTGGCAAGTAACATGGCTGGGCTCTTTTTTTGTGTGTGTATTAACTCTGTGGTTTGAGGTACATTGGCAAGTCGCCATGGTGCAAGCGTTCATTTCTCTCACTCATGGAAGTCGCCTAAAGTGTGACTGTTCGGTGGGTTGCGTGACGTCACAACAGTAGATGGCATATGCTCGAGTTAAAAGAAACTGCCAACTTGGGGAGGAGGAGGAGGAAACAACTTTATTTAACGCATTATTAAGCGTTGAGAATGTCCTGGGCCAGGGTGACCAAGGCCGACTTATATTTCAGCAGGTCAGAGGCTATAACCAAGCCCGCCACGTTGGGGAGGAGGGTGTGGAAAGTGAGGTGACTCAATTGCAACAGAGCAGGAAAACATGCAGCGCTCTAAGTTTGAATAGTACAGCTCAGAACAATTCGGGCATGCGAAGGAATGTCTGATGTGGTATAGTAACGATCGGACAGGAGTAAGGATAGTGTATTTAGGTGCATGCATCAAGAATGCGCATTTGCGTGGTAGTGAGGGATTCATGAGAGAAGTGTACGAAGAGTTTTAATAATGTTGTCATAGTGAAGACTGATTTCTTTTTTTTGTAGTGAAGAGTAGCGTCCCACTTGGGCGGATAAGGTTAGGGAATCCCAGGCACCCGGTGCTAAGTTCGCGACCGAGGTTGTTTGCCTAGTATGCCTGCGGGAACAGGGATCTACCTCAGTGTGACAGTGTGAGGACGGTACTCTTTATTGTAACAAGGATGGCTTCTGTATGACGTCAGCGTTACTTCCAAAGCATTAGACGAAAGCAGCGATAATCACAAAATAAGCAGGTGGTGCCGAGGCGCCATTGGCACTCGCTATGCGCGCTCAGTTGAAGCCAGAGTTACGCAGTTCTTAGATATATAACGTGGTCGTCGTAGGACGCTCGGGAGAAGGGTGATGAAGGGTGGCAGTTCCTGGCCCTACGGGGCTGGGATGGTATAGGTCAACGCCGCTTGTGGCATCGGCTTGTGGCGGGGGCTAGCCAGCCACCGAATTTTATCTATTGTTGGCCGTCATCATCCGCCACTGCTTCGGTGGTGGACGACGGCTGTTGTTGCGGCGCGCGTCTTTTTCTCCCTCTTCTTTTTCATTTCTTCTCTATTTTCTCTTCTGTCCACACGAGGCAGCGGAGGTGGCTCAGCTACAGAGCCAGTAGCACGCCCGTGCATTTTCTTTTCCTTCTTCCCACAGCCACAACAACAACAACAACGACGCTCGGGACAAACGGAGAGGGGAAGCGATGCGCGAACATTCCAGGGTATCATGCGCCCTAGGGGCAGAGGATCTCAAACACGCGACCCGCCGATATAGAATTTCAAAATGCCTTTGTTCCGAAAGTGTACCCCTCACAATTTAGGTTTACCTGTAAACCAGACTACCATCGTCCACGGCGGAACGCTAGCAGCAGCAGCAGCAACAACAACAACAACAACAACAACAACAACAACAACAACAACAACAATAATAATAATAATAATAATAATAATAATAATAATAATAATAATAATAATAATAATAATAATAATAATAATAATAATAATAATAATAATAATAATAATAATAATAATACCAATAATAATAATAATAATAATAATAATAATAATAATAATAATAATAATAATAATAATAATCAATCAATCAATCAATCTTTATTTAATGTGCGCAGGAACAACCATGTGGTCTTTGTGCTGCAGCACAAATAAAAAAAAAGAAACAAAAATGAAAAAGCACAAACATGTTTACACACACAGAGAGAACACAAAAAAATAAATAAATAATACATGAAATGAAACAGACGAAAAGTATCACGGAAAGTAAGCAAACAATGAGTAGCATCACTTATATGCACAGTGAGAGAATTTTTTAGCACACCAGGAAATAAAGAAAAAAAAAAAAGAACGGTAGATAGAAGAGAAAAAAAAAACAACAACAAATAACTGACATTGATTATAGTAATATAGAAATATACATAAAATAAACAACCCTTCCAGGCGCAACAAGTGCATGGTACTTAAAACACAGGCTAGAAATACAGAATAATACAATAAAGAAGCAAAATTGAACAAGGGGCAGTAAGATTCGAATATAAAGTTTAAAGTTGAAATATAAGTAAGAAACGGATAAAAAGTAGTTCACGATACAGACAGCATTGAACAGGAGAAAAAGCAAAAAGTGAAGTAAATACAATTTAAGGCTAGAAAGTGGGAGTTTTAAGTGATAAAGTACTATTTAGAATACAACGCTATGAACATCCAATGTAAATGAACAGAGCGAGTTTTGGAAGATGTCAAGGTGAGGACAAAAAGTGTTAAATAACCACTGCATCCTGTCCAGAGGGGAGTGGGAAAATAATAATAATCAATCAATCAATCAATCAATCAATCTTTATTTAATGTGCGCAGGAACAACCATGTGGTCTTTGTGCTGCAGCACAAAAAAAAAAAAAAATGAAAAAGCACAAACATGTTTACACACACAGAGAGAAC
The DNA here is from genome assembly GCF_055883805.1 of Amblyomma maculatum. Lineage (NCBI taxonomy): Eukaryota > Metazoa > Arthropoda > Arachnida > Ixodida > Ixodidae > Amblyomma > Amblyomma maculatum. The sequence continues at coordinate 329,648,072 of NC_139344.1, forward strand.
ACAAAAAAAAGAAATAAATAATACATGAAATGAAACTGAGACGAAAAGTATCACGGAAATTAAGCAAACAATGAGTATCATCACTTATATACACAGTGAGAGAATTTTTTAGCACACCAGGAAATAAAGAAAAAAAAAAAGAATGGTAGGTAGAAGAGAGAAAAAAAAAAAAAACAGATGACTGACATTGATTATAGTAATATAGAAATATACATAAAATAAACAACCATTCCAGGCGCAACAAGTGCATGGTACTTAAAACACAGGCTAGAAATACAGAATAATACAATAAAGAAGTAAAATTGAACAAGGGACAGTAAGATTCGAATATAAAGTTTAAAGTTGAAATATAAGCAAGAAACGGATAAAAAGTAGTTCAAGATACAGACAACATTGAACAGGAGAAAAAGCAAAAAGTGAAGTAAATACAATATTAAGGCTAGAAAGTGGGAGTTATATGTGATAAAGTACTATTTAGAATACAACGCTACGAACATCCAATGTAAATGAACAGAGCGAGTTTTGGAAGATGTCAAGGTGAGGACAAAAAGAGTTAAATAACCACTGCATCCTGTCCAGAGGGGAGTGGGAATGAAGAGGAGAAACCTGAAATGGTCTGAATTCCCTCATGCTCTTTCGCGGAACGCGCAGTAGGATGTACTCTAAGAGCTGAGGGCACATAATGTGGCCATGAAGGAGTTTGTACAGAAATATGATATCAAGTCTGATACGACGGCAGTGAAGGGAAGGAAGATTCAGTTGGGCGCTCCTGGTGGAGCGAGAGGGGGAAGTTGCGAAAGGAAAGCGATAATGAAATATCCGTAAAAATTTTTTTTGTACTCTGTCAACCTTGTCCAAGTTCGATTTGCAAGTGCCATTCCAAACAACCGACGCATACTCCAAGACCGGGAGGCATATGGACAGGTACAGTTTTAGGAACGGAAGTGGAGTATGGAACTCTCTCGAAAGTCTGCAAACGAATCCGAGTGTGCGCATAGCCCGCTGAGCAATGCGTTTAGTGTGAGAGGAGAAGCTGAGGGTGCGGTCAAAAAGTACACCAAGGTCATTAATTTCATCAACCCTATCCAACAGCACAGAATTGACAGAATAATGGTAGAGAAAGCTATGTGTTTTACGAGTAAAGGATACAACCCTAGTTTTGGAAGAATTGAGGGTAAGTCGATTCATCGCACACCAATCAGAGAAAGCAGATATGTCCGATTGCAACAACACACAATCTTGAAAAGAATGTATTACCTTGAATATTTTTATATCATCAGCATAAAGAAGAAACGAGGAGTTCTTTATCGCCGAGGAAACATCATTAATAAAAACGGAGAAGAGAAGCGGGCCTAGTACTGAACCTTGAGGAACTCCACTCGTTGCAGGGTAAACGAAAGAAGTCTGTCCATTGACACTGACAAAGCAGAAGCGATCAAGGAGATAGTTGCGTAGGAGGGCTACGAGAGAGACTTCCACGCCAGAGAGTAGAAGTTTTTCAAGAAGTAGTGAGTGAGTAACAACGTCGAAAGCTTTGCTCATATCACAGTACACAGTGTCAACCTGACCCCTCTGAAGGACTGCTGCAGAGGCATACGTCATAAACGTGACTAGGTTGGTGGAAGTAGAGCGACCCGACATGAAGCCATGTTGATTCGGTACTATGATATGTTTGAGATGGAAGGAAAGTACGCTGTGCAAAGCTAATTCGAAAAGCTTAGAGGTTGCACATAGAAGAGAAATCGGACGATAATTGGAAACATCAGTTTTGTTTCCAGACTTGAAGACAGGAAACACGCGTGCCATTTTCCACACGCGAGGAAAGGCAGCATTTTTTAAACAGTTATTAAATATGGCAGTCAGTACTGGTACGAAGATATAACTGAAGGCTTTTATTATGGCAGCTGGAATGCCATCAGGTCCAGGAGACAAAGATGGTCTCAGACGCTTAAGACTCTCAGTTATCAACTCCTCGTCAAAGAGAATGGAATTAGATAGTGCACCAGATGGGAGGCAAACGGAATCACAATGTGGATGTTTGTAAACGGAGGAAAAATGTTGTGCAAAACTGTCGGCAACATCCCGAATTTCCGAACCCTGAGAGTCAACTAAGCTGATACTTAAATCTGATTTAATGGAACGCTTGCGAACGTATAATAATAATAATAATAATAATAATAATAATAATAATAATAATAATAATAATAATAGTAATAATAATAATAATAATAATAATAATAATAATAATAATAATAATAATAATAATAATAATAATAATAATAATAATAATAATAATAATTAATCTTTATTTAATGTGCGCAGGAACAACCATGTGGTCTTCGTGCTGCAGCACAAATAAAAAAAAAAGAAACAAAAATGAAAATGCACAAATATGTTTACACACACAGAGAGAACACAAAAGAAGAAATAAATAACACATGAAATGAAACTGAGATGAAAAGTATCACGGAAAGAAAGCAATCAATGAGTAGCATCACTTATATACACAGTGAGAGCATTGTTGAGCACATCACGAAAAAAAAAAAAAGAAAAAAAAAGAACGGTAGATGGAGAGAAAAAAAACAATAACAAATAACTGACATTGATTATAGTAATATAGAAATATACATAAAGTAAACAACCATTCCAGGCGCAACAAGTGCGTGGTACTTAAAACACAGGCTAGAAATAAAGAATAATACAATAACGAAATAGAATTGAACACGGGACAGTAAGATTCGAGTATAAAGTTTAAAGTTGAAATATAAGTAAGAAACGGATAAAAAGCAGTTCAAGATACAGACAGCATTGAACAGGAGAAAAAGCAAAAAGAGAAGTAAATACAATACTTTAGGCTAGAAAGTGGGAGTTATATGCGATAAAGTACTATTTAGAATCCAACGCTACGAACATCCAATATAAATAAACAGAGCGAGTTTTGGAAGATGTCAAGTACCCCGCCAGGGTGGCGCAGTGGTTACGGCGCTCGACTACTGTTCCCAAGGACACGGGATCGTATCCCGGCCTCGGCGGCCGCTTTTCGATGGCGGCGAAAAGCAAGGCGCCCGTGTGCTGTGCGATGTCAGTGCACGTTAAAGAACCCCAGGTGGTCTGAATTTCCGGAGTCCTCCACTACGGCGTCTCTCATAGCTTGAGTTGCTTTGGGACGTTAAACCCCACAAACCAAACCAAACCAAGATGTCAAGATGAGGACAAAAAGAGTTAAATAACCACTGCATTCTGTCCGGAGGGGAATGGGAGTGAAGAGACGGAGAAACTTGAAATGGTCTGAATTCCCTCATGCTCTTTCGCGGAACCCGCAGTAGGATGTACTCTAAGACCTGAGGGCACATAATGTGGCCATGAAGGAGTTTGTACAGAAAAATGATATCATCTCTAATACGACGGCAGTGAAGAGAAGGAAGATTCAGTTGGGCGCTCCTGGTGGAGCGAGAGGAGGAAGTTGCGCAAGGAAAGCGATAATAAAATATCCGTAAAATTTTTTTTTGTACCCTGTCAACCTTGTCCAAGTCAATAATAATAATAATAATAATAATAATAATAATAATAATAATAATAATAATAATAATAATAATAATAATAATAATGACAAATTGGTTCACAGGAAAGGAAAGGCGCAGTATCTGTCACGCTTGTTCTGTGGACACCTGATCTGCGCCGTAATGGAAGGGAGGAAGATGGTACTGATTTAAAAAAAAAACTGATTTCTTTATAGGAAAGGAAAAGCGTGGTAACTGTCTAACTTGTTTTCTGTGGACACCGCAACCGCGCCGTAAGGGAAGGGAGGAAGGTGGGAGTGAAAGTGGACAGAGAGAAAGAGGAGCCGTAGTGAAGGGCTACGGAGTAATTTCGACCACCTGGGGATCTTTAACGTGCGCTGACATCGCACAGCACACGCGGACGCTTCTTCGTTTCGCCTCCATCGAAACGCAGCCGCCGAGGTCGGGTTCGAACCCGGGTGCTCCGGCACAGTAGTCGGGCGTCTTACCACTGCGCCACCCCGGCGGGGCAGGAAGATGGTTGATGTATTTATAGGAAGGGAAAGGCACGGTAACTGTCTCACTTGATTTCTGTGGACACCGCAACCGCGCCGTAAGGGAAGGGAAGAAGATGGATACAGAGAAAGAGGAGCCGTAGTGGAGGGCTACGGAGTAATTTCGACCACCTGGAGATCTTTAACGTGCGTTGACATCGCACAGCACACGACGCCTCTTCGTTTCGCCTCCATCGAAACGCAGCCGCCGAGGTCGGGTTCGAACCCGGGTACTCCGGCCCAGTAGTCGGGCGTCTTACCACTGCACCACCCCGGCGGGGCGCAGGAAGATGGTACGGAAAGTTGAGAGTATAGTTGAGAGAGAGAGATAGAGAAAGAGGGTACCATAGTGGAGGGCTACGGAGTAATTTCGGCCACCTGGGGATCTTTAATGTGCACTGACATCGCACAGCACACGGACGCCTCCATTTCGCCTCCATCGAAACTCAGCCGCCGGTGGTCGGGATCAAGGAGTTGGTCGGGATCAAACCCGGGAACTCTGACACAGTAGTCGGACATCTTAACCACTGCAACACCGCGGCAGGGTGCGAGTACCATAGCAAAGTATAATTATAAAGCTGGTGCACTGAAATGACGAAAGCTATCTAGAATGCCAACTGAGGTCAAGCCAAGACTTTATCAGGTCATTATCGACGCCAGTCGTAGCCGAAGTCCTGTAACCGTTAGCGCCGTTGCCGGCAGCCGGGCGCGCCTATTGTTGATGTGTCAACGCTTTCGTACTTGATATCGCTTATCTCGTGTATGTCGTGTTGCTTGTCTTGATCTAGTGAGGCAAGAATTTGCCTGGCTCACCAGGCGAACCCCGTTCGCGATGTTTACCTTGCCGGCTTTCTTAGTGCAGTGCTGCAAAGCAGCTATGGACGTTGTAACCGGTGTGCCACTCGCCGTCGGTTATGCAATACAGCCGTATTGGACCGAAAGGAATATTTTTGCCTTCGCATTGTTCATGTCATGGTTAACCTACCTGTGGGAAACGTATCTGTCGTACAGGCAGGTAAGGCGTAGCCGGCATCTTGAGCATAGAGTAATGGTCTTCTGACTACATGTAATGATCGCTTTTCTTTCAGTACAAGGTGTGCAAATCTACGCCTCGAGTTCCTCATGAATTAAGCGCTATAACAGACCAGGAGACGTTTTCAAAAGCGCGGTTGTACCAGCTCGACAAGATGAAGTTTGGTTTCTACTCCGGAATTTGGAGTGAGCTGGAAACAACGGTGGGTTGCTCCTTTCGCATGCGCATGCACATCACATTCTCAGGATATTCTTGTGGCATTACAGCTTTCATGGGTTACTACTGCTTTTATTTACCATGGCTGTACTTAGTGCTGTTGGCATAAGCAAACGAATTAATACTCGTCATTGAAGTTTTGCATTTGCGACTGCTTGCTGTTGCACACGTAGCATTCTTTGTTTACCGCTTCACGTTTACGGGCGGAGTGTTGCGTAGGTGCTTGAGCGAATTATAATAAAAGCAGCTGTGATTTCTTGGAAATCAAAAAGAAAAAAAAAATGAAGCTAGCGCGTGTATATTTGGCGCCGCAATATTTAAGTTCCGTCATGCTGAAGTTAGCAAAAAAAAAAAAAAAAATGCGGCTAGTGCGTGTATATTTGGTGCGCGCTTTTAAAATTCCTGCCGGAATTAGTGCCGGATACCTTAGTAACTATTCTATTCTACGTAAACATCTTACCTTTAGAATGCATAGCAAGAGCGGGTTTTAAGTGGTTCTTGAATATATGGATGGGCAGTCAATTTTTTCTTCTTTTCTCGTAGGTTGTGCTGTTGTTTGGTGGCATTGCCTTTTTCTGGCACCTGTGTGAGAAACTGGCAGCCCAGGCTGGTGCAGAACATAATGAGGTGATTTTAATTTTACTAGACGGCTTATTGTTTTGTGCCAGTATTGTTCTAACACTTCCTCCGTTTTTCTTTTGCAGCTTGTGGTCACATCTCTCTTCATTTTTGGAGGATCGCTGCTATCGACTTTGCTTGATTTGCCTTGGTCAGTCTACTACACATTTGTCATCGAGGAGCGTCATGGTTTTAACAAACAGGTGACAAAATTAATCTTGTATCTTGGCTGCATGATTTATGCTGGGACATTAGGATGCCATCCTAGTCTGCTGTACAGCTTGGTTTACTTGTATTTAAGGTTTCTGGCTAAGAATCTCCGCCGCGGTGGCGCAGTGGTTACGGCGCTCGATTGCTGTTCCTAAGGATGCGGGATCGAGTCCCGGCCTCTGCGGCTGCTTTTCGGTGGAGGTGAAAAGCAAGGCACTCGTGTGCTGTTTGATGTCAGTGCATGTTAAAGAACCCCAGGCGGTCGAAATTTCCGGAGTCCTCTACTACGGCATCTCTCATAGCCTGAGTCGCTTTGGGACCTTAAACCCTACAAACCAATACAAACCAATCATATATACACGATAGCATTAAAAGCCTTGTTCCAAAAAAAAGGGCTTGGCTTTGGGAGTTAGTATTGGCAAGTGATGTGACCTAGCATTGATTCTTCGATGGCTTATGTTATATAACAGCACCACATGGTATCAAAATTGTGAAGAGCTGCTAACTCAGCTTGCTCCTTTGAGGTGAGAGAAACTAACCTTCCTTAGCTGTTGGATGCCGATCAGGCGTGCTACTAGCAGCCTGACTGGTCATCAGGTCCCGCGCGTTAACGAGGCCACATAAGTACATTCGCACAGCGTTGGTAAAGCGAGGCTTTGTATCTATGTCATATGGTAGCTTAAGACCAATAGCTGAATACAATGGTAGCATAGGACTGTATGTTAATAACATTTTGTGAGATATTATGTGCACAAATTAAGGGATTGGTAAGTAAATGAGCATAGACTGCATGTACACGAACGAGGATCCACAGAGGATTATGTGCCTAAAGGTGAAGCTTAAGCTTCCCTTATAACTATGTCGGTAGTGCTCTGGTGTGCTCTGCTCACTATTTTCTGCCATGCAACAATGTCCTCTAGGATTCTGCTTCTTTTTTTCAACATGTGAAGAATTTTATCTTTTCTTAGAATGGGCCAAATTCAGAAACCAAAGTGAACTGAAATTATGCTGAAATGACAAACAAATCCATGCTTCTTTACTTAGAAAACCTTATCATGACAACAGCCACATAACACACTGTTATACCTATGCACAAAATTCTTCAAATTGATAATGTTCCAAATCCACTTGTGAGAGTCTTGTATGCTTGAGCCTAACAGCTTGAATTTTTTTAGTGTGTTCACATTTATCCCTTCGCCAGTGCTACTTTCTAGTTGATTGTGATGGATGCAAAAAGATTGGTGTTAGATCTGAACCCCTGCTGTGGTGGCTCAATGTAAGATGCAGGTTTGATGGTGGCCATGGTGGCTGCACTTTGATGGAGGGAAATGCGAGGTGCCCGTGTGCTACATGATGCCAGTGCACATTAAAGCACTCCAGGGGGTTGAAATTTTTGGAGCCCTGCACTATGGCATTCCTCACAGCTTTTGCCACTTTGGGACATTACACCGTATAAACCAAACGAAAAAATCTTAACCCAGGAAATGATCATGAGCAATGGTGCACTTATGCTACATTCAGTGTTAAAGACTAGTCTTTAGTTGGGCTATAGTTGCTACTGGCTTCCTAAATTCTTTGGTATTAGCGAAACTGCATACACAGACAGGACTAGCAGTTACCCTGTTAGTTTGTGCCCTGTCTGTATTAGCCAGTTTGCCCACTAATAGTGAATACAGTGTGCTACAGGGAGTCTAAAAAAACATATTGTGGTTCCTATACATTCAAGCTGATTCACTTTATATATGTGATGACAAGGAAGGAAGGAAGGCTCATTCTAAAGCGTGTGACACTAGCCTGCTCTCCTCGTTTAGCAAGTTTTGTGAGGGAAGACACAACGATTTAACATTTATGTGCGGAATTCACAGCAGAATAATTTTCAAGCAAGTTTTTTTAGTAACAAAGTTTGAATTGGTACTGTAGAAATAAAGTTTTCAAAACGTAATAACATGAAAATGAGTTTCACACTGAAGAGGGCAACATCACGAGTTTATTGATGATGTTGGCCAAATTATCTATGAAATTTTTCATTACTTTTTGGTGTTGAATTGCTCTAACTGGCATGAAAAACATACTGAATAACTTGGATAGTACTGTGGCTTCTGCAGGTAACAAACATTTGTATTTTCCTCTATTCTGATTAAGTGTTTGGCCATATATCTGAGAACAGTATTACACATTAAATAGTGGTGCTTTCAGTTTTATAGATTTAGTTTCTGCCTATACACATAGCCATCTAGCACTGTTTAGCGAAAACCTAATACACATTATTGATTAGTTTTGGGCTGTTGCCGCCAGTAAAAGAAAAATTAAATAGGTGAAGTCCTACTGACTTGTTTGGCTTGCGTGAATATTTTCACGCAGCACACCAAAAGCAGACATCAGAACTGGTGTGTAGATAACAGAGCTCGCATTTTTATCGTAGCTATCCTATACACTGAAATTCAATTTATTTAAAGTTTTGCTGGCTTTTTCTCTTCCAGACTCCAGGATTCTTTGCAAAAGACAGGGTTAAGAAGTTCTTCCTAATGCAAGCTGTTGTTCTACCCATCGCTTGTGGCATCGTCCAGATTATCAAAATGGGTGGTGACTACTTCTTCATCTACCTGTGGTTCTTCACGTTGATTGTGTCTGTTGTGAGTTTCTTCCTTCCATATTGATTCCTTTAGCACCAGTATAGCTGTTTCTTTCACATAAATCTGTTCCTGTTGTAAATCTTGTGTTTAATCTAAGGTTGTTTGCTACGAGTCAACTGCTTTATCGAAGGACATGCGCACTTCCAGGTGTGTGTTTTTTGTGTGGCCTTTTTGTAGTGCAGAATATAAGAGTTTCTATAGTTAGCGTGAATCAGAGGATCAGCAGAATTTCAGAAAGGCTTTCCTATGGATCGTATCCACACTGGTAACCAGGTGATAGAAAGATTCTCGGAATGTAACCAGTCTCTGTACTTAGCATTCGTCTGATTCGGTCAAAACCTCGGCAGTCATGCACCCACGGCGAAATCGGGGTGTAGATGACCTGTATGTGAAAATACCGGAAGATATTCATTGTGCTGCACAGCAACCGTATTCCTTCATAAAAAAGTAAAATTTCCACAAGGCAAGGTGTTAGGCAAGGAGACATGATCTCTCCGTTACTGTTCACCGCTTGCTTAGAGGGAGTATTCAGAGACCTGGATTGGGAACAATTAGGTATAAGGGTTGACGGAGAATACCTCAGTATCTGCGATTCACTCATGACATTGCCTTGCTAATTAATTAAGTAACTCAGGGGATGAATTGCAAAGAATGATTAATGATCTAGGCAGGCAAAGCAAAATAGTAGGCTCAAATATTTACATCTACTTAGGACGGGGGGTAATCGCAGATCCTGACCATGAAAGGGAAAGAACTTGGAGAATCAGATTGGTGTGGAGTGCATTTGGCGAGAGCTCGCAGGTCATGACTAGCAGTTCACCTGTATCCCTCAAGAGGAAAATATACAAAAAACGTACCTTACTGGTATTTACCTATGGTGTAGAAATGTGGAGTCTAACGAAAAGGATTCTACTTAAATTAAGGACAACGTAGAAAGCTTGGAACGGAAAATGATAGGTATAATGTTAAGAGGCAGGAAGCGTGCATAGTGGTTCAGGAAACAAATGAGAGTTAATGATATTCTAGTCGGTATTTACCTATGGTGTAGAAATGTGGAGTCTAACGAAAAGGATTCTACTTAAATTAAGGACAATGTAGAAAGCTTGGAACGGAAAATGATAGGTATAATGTTAAGAGGCAGGAAGCGTGCATAGTGGTTCAGGAAACAAATGAGAGTTAATGATATTCTAGTCGAAATTAAGAAGAAAAAGTGGGCATGGGCAGGTCATGTAATGCGAAGGCAAGAAATTCAGTGGTTTCTAATGGTGATAGACTGAATTCCAAGGGAAGGCAAGTGTAGCAGGGGGAGGCAGAAATTTAAGTGGACATATGAGATTAAGATGTTCGCGGTATAAGGAGATGCAGTGCACACAGGACCTGGGTAATTGGGGGGATATGGGAGAGGCCTTTGCCTTGCGGTGGGTATAGTCCAGCTGATGACGAGGATGATGATGAGCCAGCCTTGGCATGTATAACCAGTTCCGCATTACAGGCTTCCCAGTGGTATTGCAAGTTGCTGCTGGTCACCGAGGCTAGTGATTGGCTAAACAAATTAAGGTGCGCTATGCCTGATTACACGAAAATTTAAGGAAACAGTCTATCATTTTAGAAATTTGTTGGTTGCGGCATGAGTAATGCTTTTGTGCTGTCACTTTGTAAATTGGTGCAGCAGTCTGTGGTGCTTGATATAAATGAATCTGCCACGCTTTTATTTGTCAGTTTACACATTAGTGCGATGTCAGTGCACGTTAAAGAACCCCTGGTGGTCGAAATTTCCGAAGTCCTCCACTATGGCGTCTCTCATAGCCTTAGTTGCTTTGGGACGTTAAACCCTACAAACCAAACCAAACCAAACACATTAGTTGCTCTTTCAGAATGGTTTGTTGGTTTACTCTTCCAATGCTGTGTGGTGTTTAGCATGAATTTAACTTCAAGACGATTTTTTAGCATACCCCGAGTGATTCATAAAGATGGCTTAATTTCACTGCCGTGAAAATTAAAATGTTTCTTCAGCCGTGAAGAGGCTTGCAGGTTTCGCTTATTGCATATAGTTTGCTGCAAGGTGTGGCCTTGCCTTGTTTACTGCTGACATAAATTTTCGTGCATATGAAAGGCAGTTGAAATTATACCTTTCATTACAAATGTTGCTAATGAAAAACAGTACTTATACATTTACTTTACTGGGTGCAAGTAAGTATTTTTTTTTTTGAGTAAGCTGTGTAGCAGTGTAGCAGTTGCATCCTTGCAACCAGCTTGCTGGTCCACTCAGTTATTTGTGAAAATCGTGAACAGTGCAGGACAGGAAGTAGGGGGTTATGTCTTGAAACAGTGAGAGGTGCGAGGTGGCTAGTGAGGAAACAGGAGTTAATCGATTTGACTGGAGTCAAAAGGGGGAATTGTGCATGAGGAGGACACGCAGTACAGCGAACAAATAACCAGTGGTTTCTTATGGCAACAGGCTGGATTCCATGAGAAGGTAAATTTAGGGATGGGGGCTGAGAGTCAAGTGGGCAGATCAGATGTGGGAATTTGCGGCGATGGGCTTCTGCAGCTGCGGCAGGGCAGGGCTAATTGGAACTCAGTGGAGGAAAGAGGTCTTTGTTCCGCAGAGGACGTAGCAACTGTGATGTGGATTCTGTGGGAGTGTAGAGTTGATGTAAAATTCAGGGGGCTGCAATAACCTGTGAATTGAACAAACTTTCAGTTAAGCATGAAGCACAAAAATAGCATCATTATTAGTCTTAGAATTGAGAGTTTGTTACAAAAAGTAGTTGTTCATCTTGCTGTGCTTTTCCTAGCTAAAATGTACTGGTGAAAGCAAATTCTGCAATATGTAGGTGTACGCTACCGCATCTTCTGCATTGCCTTCACCAGCCAGAAACCGCGCACTGTGGGAGCACGGCCCACAGCTCTATTGGCAGTCGCCGGTTGCAGCTCGGTTGCAACGTCTCTGTTAATGTTGCTTTCTTGACTTATTCCTGGGGCTAACCATTTTGCATAATCTCACTGTCTCTCAGCACTCCACAAGTTTTGACTGCGCTGTGTATGGCAGCACAATCTTCAAAATGGATGTTGCTGAGCGCTATGCTGAAATGGGTTCATTCAAGCTCACTTGCTTTCTCTCACTTCCTCTTATATACTAGTGGAGGTACCTTCCAATGTAGTTGCCTTAAAACCATGAACATTTGTGTCTTCTTATTCGATGCATAGTCCACAGGAAATGTTTTAAAACCTTGAAATCATCTTGGCTTTGTGGCTTTCCCAGTCGCAAGCAGTCGACATCAGTCTGTGCCAGTCATGTTTGCTGTAACCAGCACCGACACGCTTTCCTTTTTTCGTCTGCCCCAAGCACAGTTGTCACCTTTGAAAGTCAGGGTCTTTTCTGGTAACAGGCGACGGAAGAGTACAGTCTGATGTGCTTTAAAGTTGTCTTCCAGTTTGAATTCATTTAGTTATTCATAAAGCTTTCTTCCCACATTGCGCAAGTTTCTTGGGTTACAAATGTCCCTTTGTCTACGTAGGTTCTTATGAACCAGGTCATGGTGACCTTTAAAGCATGTCAGCCGCCCATCAGAAGAAACAGTCACTGATCCTTGACACTGCTGCAACTTGTTGGGCTTTTTGTACAAATTACATCACTGCTGAGAAGTTTGTTGCTCTGTGCTTTTCCGATCCAACCCTGATCAGGCAGCCTTTCCTAACTCCATTTTTTATTTTTTTTCTTCAATATTTTACTTCAAGATTCGGAATCATTTATTTTTTATTTATTGTTTTTATTTATGCATAATCCCACAGTGCCATTAAGCATTACGGTAGGGGGGGTGGGGGGGTGGATATATTTAAGCAAAATAAAATCGTACATGCAGGAAATTTCACAATTCCTCTTGACAGTACATGACAATAGTGCACACTCTTCACCTCAATATAGCGGCACACAGGACAGCTAAGCTTTAAGACACTGCCTTAAAATAAATAAAAAGAAAGGGGACTACAAAGCAAATAACACCTTAAGCATTCAGCGCTAAAAAGAAATCGTCATTGCATAAAATAGAATAAATAGAATATTATTGCTGTAAACATTTTTCTCAGTACCAACTTTTGAGCTGTTCTGCAATATAGGATACTGGGCAGATTCACCACGTTATACTTGCATGTGCCAAAGCTTCCAACATCTCCAGTGTCACATTTTTCACCTCATTTGGTGGTTCTATGTAGATGCGCAAATATTGCTTACTTTTGTCGCGGAATCACAGTGTGGTCAACGTGGTCAGCTCTGCCGGCTGCTTCTAGAGAATAGTAGGAGCTCTTTCTGAATGTACACAACAGAAAAGCCTTTACCTAGCAAACTAATATTAGAGTTACTACGCAAAAAAGTGATGTCTTATTTGTCAGACAGTGGGCACATATGGGTCAATAAAATTGGAAAGTGTGTTTTTGGCTTGATCTCGTACCTCCATGCATTGTCTCATTTGGCAGCGCCATCTCACCGTGTAGTCTCATGCAGTCTCATTGCTTGCAATATGCAGTGTCATAGTAATGAATAATCGCATTTCTTCAATAACAGCGGTCGTCTGAATAGCTATGATGGTGATAGTAATGCGCTTCATGAAGTAAGTTATCTTGAGGCTCTCAACAGAAAATTAACGTCTGACTAAATGATACTATGTGGCTTACATCTTGAAATATCAAGCAATATTTTTTATATTTTTTAATTTTTATTACATGCAAAACCACTGGGATCAACACTTAACTTTTAATTAGTGATGAATTCCAATAAAGTGGCTTCAAGTTATTGAGAGTTGACTGTATAAGTACTTATCGCAGCCAGCAGGATTAGTACAAGCGAGCATAGTTTTACGTTCTGGGGCATATTTTGGCTTTGCTTTTTTATGCTAATTTGTGCATCTTTTCTGCTGTTTTCCAGCTTATCTCATTCATATATTCTGACTACATTGCGCCACTTCTGGACAAATTCACACCACTGCCTGAAGGGAACCTGAAAACCAAAATAGAAGAGCTGGCAGCTAGCATCAACTTCCCACTCAAGAAGCTCTTAGTTGTTGAAGGTAAGCACTATATAATTGAGCGAGTGTACACCAACTGGCCATCCATCGCATGCATGGGTGATTATCTGGAAAAGCATTTCTTTATTATCATCTGCCCTGCCGCAATGGTGCGGTGGTAAGACTCACGACTGCTGTGCCGGAGTACCTGGGTTCGACCCCACCGTCGGTGGCTGTGTTTCGATGGAAGCGAAACAAAGTGGCGTCCGTATGCTGTGCGATGTCTGTGTACGTTAAAGATCCCCAGGTGGTCGTGGTCGAAATTACTGGATAGTTCTCTCTTTTCGCTTTCACTCCCACCTTCCACCCTTCCTATAGGGTGCTGTTCAGGTGTCCACAGAACAAGTGTGACAGATATTGCGCCTTTCCTTTCCTGTGAACCATTCATTATTATTATTGTTATTATTATTATTATTGTCTTGAGCACGTGAACCTGTGTGTGATGTTCAAGCTACGGGCTTTATGCTTTCTTGTAAGCAAGCTCTAATGATAGGATATCAGCAGGAATGTGACAAGTAGATGCTCTTTGTTGGCAATAAAGTTAGTAGTGCTTATTAACGTGCTAATAGTTGATTATGTATGATATGTATAGATAATAAAGAGCACTGATGTAAACTCTGTTTCCTATTTTGGTTGAATTATTTGGCTGCATTAATTTGTACAGAAGCAAAAGACACATCCATTGCTGAAAAATTTGGAATTGAAAAGGGAATTTTCTTATTACCACTTGATTGAAATGCCCAGCGTTGACATTGATGTTGCCATCAGCAGAATTCTGTGATCTCTGGTTGGTAGTGGATAGGGATATGGTCAGGTTTCCGAGATGTGCAGACAAGAACAGCACTTGCACAGGTAGCTTGAAAAAACAGCTTGTGGCAGCCATAATAATAGTTTGTATTTTTGCCTTTTCCAGTTCATAATAGCACTGTTTTCATTGAAAGTAATTCTTTATTCATTGGAATGAGGCAATCAATTGGAATAGACAAGCTTAAATTTTACTGTGTGTATTGTGCGAGCCATGATTGGCTCATCTCTTCCTTACGTAATGCTGTGTGCATCATACCAATGTTGACCAGCCGTGGCATCCTCAGCGCTGCGCCTGATGTTCATTGACGACAGTGCGCTGCCAGGGATGCCCCCCTCCCCCCCCCCCCCCCTCCTATCCGCCAGTGACGCCCTCTCCTTCCTATCCAAAACAAGGAGCATTGAAACTTTGGATGCGGCCTACCTTTAGCCCCCCCCTTCCCCCCATGCTTTTGCCAATTTTGCAGACTTTAGCGCAGTCTGCAACCTTTTATTTTTTTAATCTTGCCAGGTTCACAAGTATGCGTTACATCATCGCTGGACAAGTATCATTGTTTTAAAAGGAAAACGGGATGCCACGCCTTGAAATTAAAAGAGCGCAAACCAGATGACTCAGTCTCACATTATGTGCTCTCAGCCTGCTTGTAGCCATTTTACACTGTGGGTTCAGACCTACAAGCTCACAACTCCATTCTTGCTAAAAAGTGGTGCCGCTAGTTGGCTGGAAAGCTCTGATGAACACGTGTCATAAAGTGATTTAACCCTGTGAGTATGGGACGACACCAAGAATATATTACTCGTGATATTCTCAGCAATGCAGCTGCCTTTTTGTTAAAACAAAGGAAAACGTGACCGTGTTTCCTTAGAGTGATCTGTTTATAGTGTCATGCTTAGTTTGCTGCTTCCCATTGTTGTCCCTTGAACACAAAGTATCTTGATAAATGAGAGATGGCCTTGATGAAGAATGACGGTCCAGATCTTGTGCAGAATTTTACATAACTGCCTCACTTTACAGGATCTAAGAGGTCATCACACAGCAATGCCTACTTCTTTGGCCTGTTCAAGGAGAAGAAAATTGTGTTATTCGATACCTTATTTGAAAAAGAGGAGCTGATCGAAGGTGAAAACGGCCTGGTGTCTGGGGAAGAGGCTGCAGCCGAAGACAAGGTACTTCCTTAAAGAGCGTAAATATGGCTCGAATGCGATGTATTTTTCCTGTACAGGGAGCAGCACTGTCTGGCTTAACTTCAAGGGACCACGAATCACTGTGCTCAGGTCACTGTCACTATTTTCCACTGCCTCATCATCCCGCATGACTTATTTTGCTTCAGGGTAACACACAAATAGTTTTGAAAAATGTGCACTATGCAACGGCAGCGAACATGGACTGATCCCAAGTGGTTGGTCGAAATTGACACGAAGTCATTCACTGTGTGGTATCTGTCATAGCCCACTTGCAGTTTTGAGATGTTAAACCCTGCATACCGTATTTGTGTAGTGGTTCTCTAGAACAACAGGCCAGGATAGCATCCTCACAAGCAACTGACAGAGAAAAAAAATCTTTCTTGGCACTGTAGCTTAACTTCAGCTATTGGTTAAAGGCATTGGACTTTGTGAACTGGCTATTCCCGTGTGGCTGGCATGCATGCAATGCTTGCCCCATACTGAGAGGTGGGTGGGAGCCTCAGATTCACGCACAGTCCTTAGTGCTTCTTCAGGGTGTCTAGGGACCGGCAAAACAGGGCATTGTCAGGGAAATTTTATGCACCGGGAAAAACTAGCGGAATGTCAGGGAAACCAGCAAAAATTTTGCCAAGTCAGAGAAAATCGCACGATATATTCTGCTATGCATTTTCATTTTAAGCTGGCACAGAGCAAGTTTGTTATTCACGCAGATTTTATGCTGTCTCACCAGCGCGCGGCCGTGCCACAAAGTGAGGCGCGATATATTACTTTGACACCAGCACATGGCTGAGCTGCCACAATAGAACAACCAATACGCCCGTGAAGTGGGTACTTAATAAAATATGCGGAAGCGCTGCGTAGAGTAGTACATGACAAAAAGCAGGAATAACCCTGCCGGGAGCGACCAGCACGAAAGTGATTGGCGAGCTTTGCTGCTACGGTCTCTGGAAAATGCCAAGCGCGTGTGTGCAGCCATATTGGATTGGATTGGCTCTGCTGTTTGTGCGGTGGGCGGCTCGCGTGCCCTTGCGCGTGCTCTGGCTGGCATCAGTGCGCATTTAATTTTCAGTAAACTTGACATTTTTAACAGCCATTAACACTAATGACAGCCTTTTCACTGTTGTAAATTGCTGAATATGATTAATGAGTAGCTTTGTTTTTTGTCATCATCAGCGGCTACATTTTTGAGCCTCTTCACTCGTGAGGGAATTTGAACTGAATAATCAGGGAAAACCTGGAAAAGTCGAAAAGGGATTTTGAAAATAGTGGTTTGCTAGACGCCCTGTTCTTCCAACTGTCTCAGCTGCATAAACCAACATAATGCGTGTCGTTGCAAGTGGTCTTGGAAAGGACAGAAAAAGATAAGCACAGATATGGCCTGCTTCTAATGTTTTCTGTCGTCGAAGGTGGCTGTAGTGATTTCATGTTACTGTTAGCTTTAGGGGAAATGAGAGCGTTGAAGTGGCTTAAGGAAGCCCCAGCTTCTGCAACATGACACTCAGTGTAAAAAAAAAGTCTGTAAACGGAAGAACTATTTCTTAGTGCACTTACCGTAGACTCCCATTAGGATGAACTTGGTTAAGGTAAATTTTCGAAAAGATGCACATTGTGAGACTTTTGGTTGGTTTCCTATTGGACTCTATATATTGTAACACTCCTTACGTCACCACGTAACACAACGTTACGAGACCAAGGAATGCCACACACGGGCCAGGCAGCACTTCACCTCACACCCCACTTCTTTGTCCTCCTACCCTGAGCTCCTCATCTTCATCATCCATCTGGTCTGGAACAATATCCAGTGACGCCACCCTTGTGCCAAATGCACCGAATTGCACCAAACTAGTAAAGCTGCACCTTTGTGATACAAATGAGGATCGTGCCGTACTGCTCCAAGCTTAGTGTTCTGGAATTGGGTGGCACCACGCTCCTGCAATTCAGAGAGATGCAACCTTGGTTTTCGGCGCCATTTCAAGACGTTAGCATCTGTTGAAGTCAAGACTGTCAGGCGGCAACGCAGACTTGCATACTGTAAATAGAGTGTCAATATGCGAGCCACCGTCAGTGCAGTGAAATTTCAGCAGTGTTTTGAGCTGCTGTCGTTTTACCCCAGTTGTTTAAATTAAAAAGCATGAGCAGTGCACATGTCAAGCTGGAGTCTGGTAAATGTCCTTAGGCTCGCTTCTTTGAATCTAATTTTTATCAGCGTGAATCCAACTAGCCGGTCGGTTAGGACTGGTGTCAATCAACTTGCGGAGAGCATAAGGAGAGAGCCTGCACCAATTCTATGTGTGGGTACAGCGGTGATGCATTGAAAGTGTGCGTTTCATACAATGCTGCCAAATATTTTGAAAAATTAGTTGCTTGCAAAGTCTATTTGTGGAAATCTCGAGTAGCACAGCCGACTACGCGAATTGCTGCTAGGTGCGATCCGTCCGTCCGTCCGAATGGGTGGAACTGCATGGAGCTACCGTGTTTGCACATAATCATACGTTACAGTCATGCAACATGGTAATCCAGGTGCTCCGCTTTTATTTAAAAGAGTGAAGCTGAGGAAATTTTAGTGCAGGCTTTGTGCACAGCTCAGGCAGGATAGCCTTAGCCAGCACAAAGGTCTGCTCACGACCTTTGCTCACGAGGTTTGAATAATTGCGTCTGTGTAAAGGAAGCTTGTTTACACTAGTACACACATGTACACAAGATCTGACAGAACTGGCTGACATACATGAAAAATTGGAGCGGTTTTAATCGGGAGATTTGATGATGCCTATGCTTTTGCTGAGAAAAGTGAAGAACCACACATCAGCACGTTTGAGCTCCTGTGCTCACGAGATTATGGAAAGTATGTGTTTTTCAAGCAAACACTGTGTGACATGCCATATACTTACTACAATTCAAATTCGGATAATTTGCACTTTTGGTTAATTCAAACAAATTACAATATTTTGATTGGCAGGGATTATTTTAGGTGCATATTAAAGGCGCTTAATTTGTGCCATAGTGGGAGCCATATTAAGAAACATGAAGGCCCTGGACTAAGGTGCATGCAGGCCCCTTCCCCCTTCTCTCTCGGTTGTATGTTCCCAGCCCTGTACTACACTAATTTCATTTTAAAGGCACTATTTATTAACATCAAAATGCCGTCAATGAGATTCGCAATACAATAATCATTAGTATTAGTTTCGCAGAAACAGACACAACCACAAATGCTTAAAGATATCGTAAATAAAGGGACTTGTGCGAGGGGGGGGGGGGGGGGTCAATTTAGCACATATTCAAGAAGTACTTTGCTTTGAGCTAGTTGGTTCATGGTTGAAGTGGATTATGAAGACTGCGCGAAAGGGACGAGGACAATGATTTTGGTGTTCCTTCCTTGTCCTCGTCCCTTTCGCGCCGTCTTCATAATCCACTTCAAGGCACATACTTTCTATTTCCCTCTTCAAAAGCAGGAGAAAGGGTGTAGTGGACCTGTTTGAGAGATGGAGAGGTATGGTAGTCGTAGCAGGGAAAAATGAAGATTTTTTCTTCCTCATTTCACATCTTGTCCTCATTGCACTTTTGCTAAAGGCCTCACTCTGCACAAAATCTGGCCTTGTTAGCTTTGTGAATGAAAAGTCGGGCGTGGCTCTGGCAGCTGCCAGCTGGCAGGTGACATGGGCATTCTACCGACTAGTCGACAGCTTGTATGACGTCACGAGACGATGTGACAAGGAAAGAGTTGCCAGCCCGGGCTTCTCTGTTGAGCTGGGTGGGCGAGATGTTAATTGAACCTTTCAGAACCCTTAGGCGATGAGTAAAACATGCTACTCTTAGGCCACGCAGGTGGCCTAAGAGTAGGTGGGTTTTGCCGAGTGGGTTTTGCACAGAATTTGGTAGCTTACGACTGCATGGTAATGAATATGTGCGAGATAATAGATTTTCACAAGCATTTGAAGTGCGGGCTAGTTGGTTTCTCGCTCAGCATTATGTGTGTCCTCCTCTTTGTTCGTCCTCGTCCTTCGTGCTGTTTCATCCAGCACGAGATAATAGAGACACAAATTAAGGGATTAGAGGTTAAGGGATTTTCAGAAGGGATATGATACACATGGACGAGGATACGCAAGAGGAGCCACAGATAGGAGCCATTAACGCTATCGTGTCATAGCCTTAATGGTGCAACTTGAGTGTCGCCCCAAATGTAATGTGACAGTGTTAGCCGGTAGCATCACTGTTCATTGTAAAAAAGGTCATTTAAGATGATAATGATTGGATCATAGGAAGGGAAAGGCGCAGTATCTGTCACACTTATTTCTGTGGACACCTAAATCGTGCCGTAGGGGAAGGGAGGAAGGTGGGAGTGAAAGTGGAAAAAGAGAAAGAGGAGCCGTAGTGAAGGGCTAGGGAGTAATTTCAACCACCTGGGGATCTTTAACGTGCGCTGACATCGCACACTACACGGACGTCCCTTCATTTTTCCTCTTTCATTTAGGATGGACTGTTTCGCATGTCGTTTAGTTGAGATGAACTTTTGCAGCAACTGAAAACCATGATGACCTCATGCAATGGCACCCATGGGGTAACGGCGGGACACAGGCAAGCAAAAAAAAAAAAAACTCAACATGCTTCTACGCAAAAAGCGCACCCTACAAAATGGCTTCCACACAACATTGATCAGAACTTCAAAATGCTATTTTGCAGGAGCACGCTTTGTTGTGGGGAAGAAGCTTTCTTGCAGGTGCAGAAAAGGCAGGGCACTATCGTATCTGCGCTGTTAAAGCTAAGACATGATCGTATCTTGTCCTCGTGTGTGTTTCACATGCCTCCCACAAACTGAAAGAGGTTATGTCCGAAGTACACTTGAGACTTAAAGGGCCCGTGAAAAGCTATTTACTAAAACTGGAAAACGCGCCCGAGTAATGGGTATCCTATCAACCCTTGTCTCAACGCAAAAATATTTAAGCTAGCGCCACTAACACTGAAAATACCGGCAGTTGAAAATGCCGCTCCTCCTCTCCTCTCTCAACTAAAGCACGTTGGCACGGAAGAAGAAAATGGAGAAGACAAGCCGAGATGGTGCCCCATCATGCTCCACTCCGCCCGCCTCACCTGGGAGTGTCCGACGAGTAGGCGCACCCAGAAAGCCCCAATGATGTCATATGGGAGGTTTGCGTCATATGGAAAGTTTGCGCAGGGAGAACGTGTTGCCCTAATTAGTTGTGAGTGGTCTCCAGGAGCACTTTTAAAAAATTATTTGTAAATTATCAGCTTAATGCAAAGCTTTTACATTTAGCTCAAGTACAACGACCACGTCTATGGAAAGTACCATTTCAGGGGCCCTTTAAGAGCCTTGGGGCCAGATTTTGTACTGACGTGCTATCTCAAAACACATTATTGCGGCACAGAGATGGCCAGATATGTGCATAGCTGACAAAAAGGCGCACACAAAGGCGTTTGATGTGCCTGCTTATTGAGACGTTCACAGCTCTGCTGCAAATGTAGCAAGGTAAGAGAAAGACACTTGCTGCATCGCTGGTTATCTTTAAAGTGTTGGGAGCAGGATGGGAATCGAAAATAAGAAAACGATAGCAGGCACTGTGGGATACAGTGAGAAAGATGACAGCCAAAAAGAATAGTAGAGCAGTGTTGGGTTCAATTAGGATAACTTGAGCTCGTTTCATGCTCTCTCCTCAGCTTGTTTCGTGCATAGGGCATTAATTGCTTTATTTGCAATTATTCTCTTTCTGAAAGGTTATTTTATTGATTATTTTCAGGTAACATGTATTTGGTCACACCCAGCATGCTCGCATATATTTTTAGGGATACTTTCTGTTGAGGTGAACATCTGATAAGATGAACAAATTCTCTTGGTTCATTCTAATGGGACTGTACTGTATTTACTTTCTCTATTTTTTTAAACACACCTGAGGGATCTCTATTCTTAGCCTAACACAACATGTAGGTATTCACTGCTGGCAACATATTAGCATGACAATTTCATGCTGGAAAGGTACTGGTCATATCCTTTTATTTTTTTGCCTGTTTGTTGTTGCATAGTACAGTTTTCCCAAGACTTGTAGGTTATGAAATCTGTCATTTCGCATTGCATCATCTTTATCTCTTTCCCTCTGTCCAGGCTCTCCCTGAGAAAAAGACTCATAAGAAGACTGGCTGCAACGATGACGAGATTTTGGGGGTCCTGGCCCACGAACTAGGTCACTGGAAACTTAGCCACGTGATTAAGAACTTCGTCATAGGCCAGGTACAATGCTGAATTCATGTGCTTGCCATTACACGAAAGTACTACAATAGTTCATCTGTGCTCAAAGAGATGTCTCGGCATCACCACAATTTGCTTGTGAGGACAGCTGATGGCTGTATCCGTAGTTCATCTCTTGCTCTTTTCTAGCTTTTCGAAGCTCCATTTTCCACGAGAGTGGTCTCTTCATGATTAAAACATGGCAGTCTGTTTTTACAGGGCAACTTCATTTTGATCTCGATGTCCTTTTAAAAGCATTGTGAAAATGTATTTAAGAAGCGAAGACGTGCTGATGCTCAACTGCTGTATTATGCAGACCTGGAAAACGCGTGCACCCCACCATGTTTTATTGTTTTTCCCCAACATATTTCAGTAATCTCACTTTATAGCATCAACAAGTCTGAAATGTTCAAACTTACGCACCTTATGCTCACAGACGTTTTTTGCTGGGAGGGCACCTTGCTCTTGGTGGCATGGCAAGCTCATGCTTGAATTGCATTGGCTGTGGGAGGATTGTATGTCGTGTTAGTCCATGGCGACTACATCACAGAAGTTACTAGGCATATCAACATTCATGCATTAGTAGGGTGGTGCATTGGTGGTGAAGATTGAAGCGTATTAAAAAGATAACGTGCCATCATCGAGGAAAGATGTTTATTATCGATTGTTACTCGTCCAAATGTTTCACGTCCAATGACTGCACGTTCACCACCCTGGGGAAATGCAGGCTACACTGCTAATTTGCACGAATAATCTCTGATGAAATTTTTTGGGGTCTTGATATAAGTTTGCAGCTGGTCATTCACTTGAGTCAGTTGTTGCTGCTTTCTGTTTTTGTGTGTGGAGATACTTTGTGTTTCAGCTCACAAGTTTCTCATTTGGCTGCTTCTTTTATTCCAGGTCCACTTGTTCTTCTGCTTCATGATTTTCTCTCTTCTCTACACGGACGAGCAGGCATACAGAGCGTTTGGTTTCTACAACTCCAAGCCCATTTTTATTGGGCTGATGCTGATCTTCATGTACATTTTTTCACCATACAACACTGTAAGTGAGCCTATCGATGCAGTGAAATTTCCTCTTCAATGTAGTCAGTATTGGTTTAGCCTAGGTAGGTTGTTCCCTTTTTGGAATGTGTTTATCATATGTTGTCATGTATAGGTTGACTTTCTTCTAATCATAGCCCTAGCTGACTAAAAATGTTGGCTCCGAATATCGCATATTTTTAAAATTATGATACATGGACGTTTGTCAACCCTGCCAGTAGCAGGCATTGGAGTGAAATCTCGTTACTATGAACACCACATTAACGAATTTTTCAAATTGTCAAATTTTTTAAGAATCTTCGGCAAATTTTCTATGTTTTCAATGTAAAACTATTTCAGAAATATGAATTTCAAAATAGCGTATATTTCAGAATAGCGTACATATTTTATTTTTTCTTCTATAATTTAGCAGCATCAGCATTACGAATTCGGCTAAAATTAACAGCGCCGCAGCTTGCAACTCTCGCGTGAAACATATAAACCGCCGTTTCTGTGTGTGTGGTCCGTGGGCTATAGCTGTCATCATCAGCACATCTAGTACCAGCTGCTACCGTCATCACGAAGCTGGTTTATTACGTAGTAGCCAGCAGGCCTAGCCACCTGCCTTTTTTCTGTACTATGTTTCGTTTGCGGGTCGTTCGTTCGTGTCATTCGTGTGTGCGTGTGTGCGGGATGGCATTTATTTTAATTTTTTTTCTCGCAAATTATCTCATTGCGAAGTTTGCACGAGATTGGCGATGATAGTAGCCAGCGAAGGGCTAAGAAGGCAGGAATGCAGCTGCTTTCACTGCAAGAAATCTACGCAGGGAAAAAGCGAGTCGGCCTCTACAGACAGCCAGAATTGCTTCATCGACCGCCACGATCATTTTGGAAAACCCAGACCAGATTTTCAAACTTCAGGGAGCATTGAAGATGAGGTCATATCGAACTCTTATGTTTTTTTGCACATGGACAAAGTCCATACTTTCATTGCTCGGAGCAATCACGCACCCGATGAGGTGTTGCGCAAAGCAGAAGGTATATGTAAGGTTTTGCTTGTTTACACATGTGCCCACTGCCAAGGTAAGCCATATTCATACCGTAGGTTTGACCACTGACCTATAATCATAGTTTTTCATTACAATGATAGTTCAAATTAACAAATTTTTTGCTGTCCCGCGGGATTTGTTATATCAAGATTTGACTGTATCATGAAGCTCGCACGGTCTTGCATGATATGAGGGTTATCATGTTTGCTTGAGTGAAGCAAAAAAAAGTTTTCTTGGTGTGACTGCCACTTAGTCAGCAACAAACATTAGAATGCATGATAGAGAAAGATGCGGTTAGCTAGGCTCATGCACTTCTTGTAGTGTTTTTATGAAAATAAACAATGTTAGAGCAGTTAATCAGATTTGGTTTACCGTGAAATGATTGCCTTAAGGTAGCATTAGACTGTACTACTGGTACTCTGCTCTGCAAATAGCTTTACCACGCTTAGGTCGACCTTCGAATATCAGATATCAGATGGCCATTTTTACTAGAAAACATTGGCTTATACATGATAATGTACAATATCTCTTCCAGTTCCTGTCATCTTACTCGAATACATATGCATGGGATGGTTTGTCTTTTTAAGGCAAGAGCCTTAATGGCTCATACTGTTGTTCGTTTGGTCACACCCTAGCTGTCAATCATCCTGACAGCCATGCCAGGCACGTGAGAAATGTAGCTTAGTTCTCCTTGTCTAGCGTTGTAATAGTGCGGTTTTCATGGAGACTGCCGCTGCTAGTTAGTGGTAGATAGCAGCCAATAATGATAGTGGTAGTTAGTGACAGTTACAGTGATGGTGATGACAGGGATGACTGTGACTAGGACGTCACCAGTTAATTCACTCATATGCGAAGCTGACCCCACTGGGCATCCGATCCAAACGTTTGTATGGCGCCTTTCATTTGGCGCTTCCTCGAATGCCGCACCACACAGCAAACAGAAGCAGACCCAGTACAGCAGGCATCAGCGGCGTTTCAAATTGGTTTACAGGAAAAAAAAGGCGCATTAGTATCTGTCACACTTTTCTGCGGACACCTGAACCGAGCTGTAAGGAAAAGGAGGAAGGTGCAAGTGAAAAAAAAGAGGTGCCGAGGTCTAGTAGAGGCTTTTGCCTCAACACAGTTTAGTGGTCCAAAGTGCCCCCTAGAAGTGCGAGCAGAGCAGTAGGTATTTTTAGTAACAAGTTGTTTTGCATGTTAGTGTCGGGAATTGCATTGCCTTTAATCAACCAGTCATGCTGGTAGTTACCATTTTTGTTGTGGTACTACTAGTCATGGCAGATGACTTGTTTTGATCCTGTTGGTAGCACTTCACTGTGTGTTGGGCTACTGTGCTGACAGTGCTGGTGTATTGCTGTTCACTGCATGCTGAAAGTTACAAGCTCTCTTTGCCATTTCATTCCTAGTTTTAAGCCAAGATGGAATTTTCTGTATATATATATATATTTTTGTTCATGGAATACTTTTGGAAGCGAAACCGTGTACTGTTCTTTGTTTCAGCTCGTCGACTTCTTGATGACAGCGTTGAGCCGGCATTTCGAGTTCCAGGCGGATGCTTTCGCACGCCGCATGCATCGTGCTTCGTACCTACGAAGTGCACTTATTAAGCTGAACAGGGATAATCTCAGCTTCCCAGTCTATGACTGGATCTACTCAACCTGGCACCATTCGCATCCGCCAGTGCTTGAGCGGGTCCGTGCACTTGGCAAAATCGACTGAGTATAACCACAGGCCCTGAAAGTTTTGTACGGTACTGCGTGTCATCATTGATTTGCATGTACTCATTTCATGCCACATCATTCAGTTGCGTTTGTACATAGGCAGAACGTAATGGTAAACATAAGGCAGAGCGAAAGCATGCCACAGTTCTGATATGCGGAGAGATGTGCCATTTAGTATGGCCCAACTGTTTGTAAGCAAGGAAGGGCTGCAACGTGAAACTAAATAGCTGTAGGTTTCAGTGTATTTATGTCGTCCCATAAAAAAGGGCGCTTTTAACGCGGTTTATCTTTCTCCTTGTTTAGTGCCAACATTATGATGGTAATAGCAAAATATTTACTCCAATTTTGTGGTTATTTCTCTACGCTAATTCTATATCTAGCAGTATTCTCTTTTAATGTGAATATTGAAGTTGATTGTCTTAATGCCTTTTCATAATAAATAATTTTCTGGTTAAAGTATCTGAGTCGAGAATGTTGGTGATTTGTAGCGCACTTTATCAGTATGCTATTGTTCGGTGCTTATAGCACACAGAGGGTTCAGCATGCTCAAAAGGAAAACCGGCTATTGGGTGAACCTGTTATTGGAAAAAAAAAAAAATTAAGGTGGCAGCAGGCATAGGTATGCTTGCTGGCTGTTGTATGAAGTGCCTGCAGCTCGGGTCTGGTCTGCATT
Organism: Amblyomma maculatum; assembly: GCF_055883805.1. Lineage (NCBI taxonomy): Eukaryota > Metazoa > Arthropoda > Arachnida > Ixodida > Ixodidae > Amblyomma > Amblyomma maculatum. The sequence continues at coordinate 329,674,588 of NC_139344.1, forward strand.
TAGTTCATTCACCAGTTGTCAGTGTGGTTCAAAAAATGACTCAAGTACTTGGAATAAAATAAATGTATGAGTACATCGTGCACTGAGAGGTGAACACATGTCAAACAGGTTCCCTGCAGTAAAGTGTGCCGAGTTTTAAGGTGGCGAGGCAAAGCATACTGTAGTTTGATATTTACATGCCAAAGAAATGGTGCATGGGTTTGTAATGATTCAGGGGTGCACTTGAATTAAAAAAAAAAAACAATTTTTCTCACATTGTGTAGTAAATTTTATTTTGTTCAGAATTGCCTGGTTGCAACCTTGTGTCATGAATTCTATTTGGCCTTTGAATGTCTGCATGACTCCAGCATTGGTAATCCCTTCACTGAATATGAAGTGTGTACTGGCCGTTTCTTGATATTATCATCTTGGAAAACAAAAGTCATACGGTCCTTGCCGCGGTGGTGCAGAGATTAGGGCACTCAACTACTGTGCCCAAGGATGCAGGATCGAATTTCAGCCACGGCGGCCACTTTCCGATGGAGGCGAGAAAAGGCGCCCGTGTGCTGTGGGATGTCGGCTCACATTAAAGAACCCCAGGTGGTCGAAATTTCCAGAACCGTCCACTCTGGCATCTCTCATAGCATGTGTTGAGTCGCTTTGGGATGTTAAACCCCATGGACTAAACCAAACCAAAAGCCGGGTGGTGTGAGCTGGAGGCTCCAAAGTTGATATGGCAAAACATTGCAGAACTGTAGCTCTTCTGGTGCAGTTGTTCACGCAGGCCATTAACTTAGGCCTCTGCTTCGATGTCAGTGGCACTGCTTAAAATTGTCAACAAAATTGTCAACGCCACCTGAGAGAGAGATATTCAAAACTCTCAGTTCAAGTCTGCATCTTTCACTAACCATTAAAGCAAACAAAATTGGCCCGATGTCACCACATGCACTCTCATATAATAATGTAATATGTTTTTTTTTGTCACTTGTGCCCCAAGACGCTCTTTGCATCCAGAGTGGATCACGAGGATGCATTCTGAACAAACAATGGTTGAGCTGCATTGCCGTTGCTCCCGTTGCCGGTGTAACAGAGCGAAAGGGGGTCACGAGCCAAAGAGAATTTCTCAGAAGATGAGGAATTGCTTGCTGCTCTTCTTCCTCATAATGCACCTGGCTTGTCAGAAAAATAAAGAGCGCCTTGTAACGGCACATGCATACATACAAGCATCTCAAGTTATTTGCCTCATTACATCACGAAAACACCTATATAGCTGCGCTCAAATTTCACATTGTGGAGTATCGTAATTGCTCTTGAAATTTTTTTTAGTAGAGCTCTCTGTGTGCACGGAATTTGCAGAAGTACAGTTCTGTGCCACAATAACTGTGCTGTTCAGTGCTGCGGTTTGATGCCCTCTTCTTATTACTGCACTGCAGTTCTACAGCAAATTTGGATGGCTGCATTGCACGAAAGAAAACCATTTGCAGCTTTTCCCGCTTAGAGGAAAATTATTTGCATTTAGGAGGCACCCCCTTTAAGAAAAGTGGTGTTTGGTTGGTTAGTGGTGTAGTTTAGGTTTTCTACATCATACACTCGACCTCATTTAATATACTTTCTGCTGGAAGCAGTTGAGTTTAATATTTGGCTTTATTTTACAATGCGCACCACAACCTTTTTCTGGCAATGTTGCCTTGAGCTGAAAACGCACTTGATTTGTCATGTTTGTTCTATAACAGCCTTAGCTGCTTACATGCCATAAAGCCCACCAAAACATGCACATACGTTGTCCCATTGTTCGTTCTTTTTTTTTTTTTCCGCATTTCAAAATGTTTATGGAACTGCTCAGCTCAAGCTTGGATTTTCGGGTGTTTTTTTTTCCTGTATGGAAGCAAATCTATTTCATTTAAGTGTCCTTTTTTTTATTGTGAGGATAAAAAAATAACAATGAAGTTTGATGAATAGAGATAGAGCTGTATGAGCCGCTGTATTATTGTGATTGAAAAACCAATCGCCCGGGATTCAGGGTTCTGAGCGTCGTTTTTGCCTACTCCCTCTCACTAGCCTCAAAACATTGTAAAACTCCTGATGCATCATTTGTGCAGGAGAAACAAATTCGCGACAACTCCTTGCATAAAAAAATATCCATCACCTTTTTCAAGCTTTACTTCACTTGTCTTGCCTATTTTTTTGTTGAACTGATATCTTCCATTAGCTGAAACCTTTTTTTCTCACAGGGTCATATCCAGGGCATCAAATTTCGTCATCCAGCATGGCCTTAAACATTTGGTTTTCTCTCAATATAAGTTTTTAGCTGTTGGCGCTTATCGAAGTGTTGTTTTGGTCTTGTGTGAGTGAATGAGGAGGAAACTTTGCAGCAACACATATGTTGAAAGCAAGCTTTGGATTGTGTATGCAAGCCTAGGAGGCATATTTTACTACATTGTCACAGCGGGGCTTGCCTAATGGCTTCAGTCGGCAAAGAATGTGCTTAAAGCTAACTTTTTCTTCGAGCTTGGTTGTTTTTTACTGCACATGGCTTCTGTGATTTCATCCTTCGGTTTTAGTGCATTCTGCAAAGCACATGGCGGCTAAAAGCAAGAAGGTAATTCGAGATTCCTGACAATTTGAGATTCCATTTTCACAGTTTATTCTACTGACAGGAGCTTGATTCTGTCCATACTTGTGGTTTCTGAAATTTCGATTGTTTACCGACAGACCTCATTGACTTTATAGAATTTTTTGACATTGTCAGCTTGCCTTGTGAAGGGGTGGCCAGAATGATGGTGATTTTTATTTAGCACTCATTTCTCCTGCTTTGAACAGCTCGAACCATTTGAAAAAATTTGTGTACAGGTTAGTGCCGTTTCCTTAAAAGCCACCTGAAGCATTTAATATGCATCTGTGGCCATTTTTCCAAGACTAAAACAAATCATGAGGATATTCACTTTTCAGTGCAGTCCAACATCACATAGAAGTGTAGGTTGGTGGTATCGCCCATGATTCGAGCCACTCTGGCTCACACAAGCTCGTGTTCAGGTCATGATTCTCGGTCATGATTCTGGACTCCTTTTCAGATAAATGTTAATTTAGAGTTTGGGCTCAAATTCACATTGAAGTCATTAGTGTGGGCTCACGCAGGTTCAGATTATGTGTTTTTTTTTTGTGATGTTGATGAGGACCCTTTTTTGTTTGTTGACAGTGGATGCGAGGCAAGATTTATTTCCACGACCAAGGGCACTTGAGGGTGCGATGGGGTGGCGATGTATGGGGGAGCCAAGAAGGTGTTGGACCTTTTTCCAGTAGTGCAGCCCTCTTGCGGTTGCCATGTGAAGTACATTTGATTGGGCACGGCTGGTCTTGAGGGAGACCGCGAGACCGGCCGTGGACAGGATGAGTTACCGAGGCTCCCGCGCATGTTTTATGCAGAAATTTTCACAATAGTGGGGTGGGCTTTTTCCAAACAGTAAAGTGCAGGGCTGGCCTTGCCTGGCCAGTGTAGACAACCTTGACACACTTCCTGCACTGGACCTATTTAATTCATGACAAAAAAACGCTGGCGTACCTGACCGCGTCTTCTTACTTGATGCAACGGCAACCGGGTACAATGCATGCATTTCAGAAGGCCTCCAGAAGATGCTAGCACTGCACGTAATCACTGCAGTAGTTCGTCATGTCGATGATAGAGGGAACACACATTGTGGTAAAAAGCGGGCAGTGAACTTCACGCATACGCAAGACTTTACTGGAAAAAGGTCCATTCTGTAGAATATACGTCTTGCGTGTTTTCCCTGGCGTATATTATGGATTTTGCATACAATGGATGTCGCCACTATTATGCAGCATAAGGTGGCTAGAGGCCCTAGTCAAACCTCCTCTGCCTTTTTGTTGATGTCTGCTGGCGATCAAACCTTGTGTTTTATATAGGAGTGTGAGAATATTGAAATGTTCGAATACTAATTGAATACAAATATCAGAAAGCCTTCGAATATTGAATATCTCAGTAAAAAAATGGAAATTAAAAGAAACAGCAAACATTTTTCTTCTTGTTTATATCAGAAGTCACATGTATTTGAAATAAAATTAAACTACAATTGCACAGAAGTTTATACTCTACTGAAAATCCAGTATAAATATTTACAGAATTCTGTAAACTGGTTTGCTGGTTTTGTTCAACTGGTTTATAGGAAGGGCCTGTATGAAACTGGGTGGAGCTTTCATATCATTACTGAATACAGTGAACTCTCGTTAATTCAACCTTCAAGTGGCCAGAAAAAATTGTATACCGATTGGGCCTGCAGGAACTGCTGAAAATATTCGTATCGCACTAATTTTATCTGAACACCTGCATATGAGATGAAACCGAAGTGAAAATCGTGTTTTCCTCCGGTTTCGTCAAACGCTTCGCTTTGCGCACACTGTCGGGAAGGCCCTCTTCACAAAATGCGACAGGTCCGTTTTGTGAAGAGGGCCTTCCCGGCACTGCAAGTCCACGCGCTCAAGCATTGTAGTGAAGCGCGCAGTGCGGTGTGGTGGAACTGCGGTGAAACCGAACATTCTCGGTGTATTCGGTAATTTCCGAATATTCGGTGCAGTGGTGCAGTGGTCAAGATGCCCGATTACTGTGCCGGAGTACCCGGATTCAATTCCGACCGCCGGCAGCTCCGTTTTGATGGAGGCGAAATGAAGAGGTCTCCGTGTGGTGTGCGTTGTCAGTGCACGTAGAAGATTCCATGGTAGTTGAAATTACACCGGAGCCCTTCACTACGGCACCCCTTTGCGCTTTAATTCTCACCTTCCCTCTCACGGCGCGGTTCACGTGTCCACAAACAAGTGTGACAGATACTGCGCCTTCCCTTTCCTGTGAACCAATTATTATTACTTTTACGAGGCTGGGACGGTAAGTCAACGCCGCTTGCGGCGGGTGCTAGCCAGCCACTGAATTTTATCTGTTATAGGTCGTCATTGCACCCGCCACTGCTTCGGTGGTGGACGACGGCTGTTGTTGCCTTCCTCTTCTTTTTCCTTTCTTCTCTATTTTCTCTTCTGTCCGCACGAGGCAACGGAGTTGGCTCAGCTACAGAGCCAGTAGCAGGCCCGTGCATTTTCTTTTCCTTCTTCCTACAGCCACAACAACATCGCACAGCACTTGGACGCCTATCTGTTTCGCCTCCACCGAAACAGCCGCCGGCAGTCGGGTTCGAACCTGGGTACTCCGGCGCAGTAGTCGGGCGTGTTAACCACTGCGCCACCGTGGCAGAACGTTCGGTGCTCCCGAACGAATAGAAATCGGTTTTATTTCGACGTCGCCTCAAGGCCACCGACAACGGGAGCACCGTGAACGGGAGCTAAATCATTTCATACTTAAAAATTGAACTCTTGGTGACAACATTGTACAATATCGTCCGATAGCCTATGTCGAGTATGGCTCCCCTGCGCTAATTTTAATTCCTGACTATTATTAGAGCCGAGCTGAAATCCACTGACTCCCACAGCAACTGTGACGTCAGCGTTGTAGAACCACCGAAGCGGCGAAGTGGACGACCGCATGTACAATTGATAACCCCGGCCTATGCCGCCTCTGGTGCGCCATTTGAACATGGACACCACTAACGGACCTTTATGTTGGGCCAGATTTCCCCTAGATCTTCCGTGTCAAAACTGCAATGTGACTGTTCTTTGCGTAACATTCAGGCTGGTGTCGTGCCATTCCTCTTCGCGTTCAGCATCCATCTGCTAGCAAGTTGCAGGCTATTGTGCGATAGAGATTCTAATCGACGACGAATGTACCTCGGCCTCCAATGGTATGTCGTTAATTGTAAGTGGAAGTGTCCGCCCAGAAGTGAGGCAAACAATGCGCTTTCCTTTCCGTCAAAACCAACAAGCCTTCATTTCAGGGAAGACACACTTTGTCAAACTGCGCTAGTTTCTCAATTATGCTAAACCGCCAAGCGAAAACATGTAAAATAATGTTTCACATCATACGCCGCGCGACGCCAAAGCTCTGCCGCTCGTAGCTGTCGCCCAGATTCTGGGTTTCTTAAAGAAAATTTCGCCCGTTGCGCAGCAGCAGCTCGCAAGGCAGCCAATCACAGAAGGATTTTGGGGGTACGCTACTTCTGGCTTCTTTTGTGAGTGAATTTTGTTTTCCAAACCCGGTGTAAGCGAAGCGCCTGCAGACGCTTGTTTCGTCCGATCCGTGCATATGCGCACATCGAGGTAGTTCAGTGAAAGGTTAGCATCGTAATGAAGGGAAAGAAAGGCTAATGCGGCTAGATGCTGCTAATTATCGAAAAGAGCGGGAGAAAGTCACTTCTTGCAAGTTTCTGCGCATGCATCACAGTGTGTTGTTTGGCGTCACTGCACAGGGTGCATTATCAATGCGATACGTACTGGAATTTTCATCACTGCTTTTATGGAGGCGGTGATGGTGGTCCACCCTTTGTAGCGGGTCGCCAGATCAGCGTCAAAAAGCTGTAGGCGTGGCCAGAAAAGAACGAAAAAAGAAAATAATTGCTGACAGCAAGCCCGTTATACCTAGTGGCACGGGCAGAGGCATTTTATTTTATATTATTTTTGGGTAGCCTCACCATAATATATGTAGTGACAGCGTCACCCTTACTTCATGTTCAGTGTTAGAAACAGGATGCTAGCGCGAACTCTCCTTGACGTACGACGAGGTGGCGGTAACAAAGCACCATCGTACCATACGCACCACGAAACAACACGAGGAACGCATTGACGCCGTCATTAGGAGGTCACAAAGCGAGCATTGTATCTCCCGGTTGCCACCTCTAATGCGAGGTTGTCCGCAGTAGGCAACCAGGAACTACGGGAGGCTCATCTCGTGAACCAATGCGACTCTCGTAGAAGGAAGCTGGAGGCCGCCTGTTAAATCGCATACACATATAACACGAATGCATCCTTCAGCTACCCGGCCTATTGCGTCACAAGCGTTGGGCCCAACCACTCCCTGGAAATGTGGACAAGCAAACTCATGAAGGAAGACAAGTAGCATGCGCTCGGGCACACGGACATCAACACGGGTCACGCATAGAGATCTATACTGCGTGGACGTGGCAGGGCCGTCGCCCTTCGGTTTCTATACTGCAGCTATAGTTAACCAGGACTGCAACGTGAACGGGCTCTCCAGTCGAGCTCGAAATTCTGCGTATCGGCCGATAAGTTTGGACTCCGGGTCACCAGGGTCTGCGAGGCAACGAAGCTGCTGATGTGGCTGCCCAGCGCTTGCTTACCGGGCTCCTCACACAGATTCTTCTGACCCCGAGCCTAGACAACCGCTCCTGCGGCTTCGCGAAATCCTGATTCATGTCGCGAACAACGTCGGCTTTACCCATCTCCAGCAAATGGGTTGATACTTAACCAGCCAAAGGACGAGACACAGAAAAGTCCAGCTTGCTCAGTCGTCAACCTTGTTAAATGGGTTGAGTAGGGCGGATGAACGAACCCTGCGGCGCCTGCAGACCAACACCTTGCTGTGTCCTGCAGTAGCAAGACATTTTGGTGATAGATGAGCTGTACCTACACTTTGGGGATACTTCCAATGTTTACACATGGTGTTAAAAAAGATCCTACTCTTTCCTTTACTCCTTCCCCCACCCGAGAGGCATGGAAAGCGGCCCTGCTCAGCTGCTCATCGCTAAAGTCCCAATGGGCTGTGACCAAACGGGCAAGGGCAGCGGCTTTTTCCAGCGGAGACCGTGACTAGGGACTCCACTCATGTAAAAAGTCCTTTTGGGCCTGCTTTCTCCCTCTATTTTATTGCGAAAGCAATACTACGCCGGGTCTAACCGCTCGTCGTCTCTGTGTGGCGTGTCCGTGGTCTCCGAGCCGGCGTTGCGCAGAAGAAAAAGAAGAGGAAGGAGAAGAGGAAGAAGATTGATTGATTTATAGGAAGGGAAAGGACTAGAGGAAGGAGAGGAAGAAGAAGGAGAAGAGGAATGAGAAGAGGAAGAAGGAGAAGAAGAGGAAGGCTAAGAAGAGGGAGAAGAAGTAGAAGAAGAAGAACAATAACACAACGCTCGGTCACCCGCAGCTAATGCTTTCTCTCCATGTTCGGTTCAGCAGCGTTGAACCCTTCTAATTTCTTTCATTAAAGGTTCGTGTCGTGCGAAGCGCATCGCCAAGGGTTGTCGCCTCATGCGCAGTTGGTTAAACTCCGGCTAAATGTCTGTAACAGCTCTCAACACCGTCATGCGCTTTCGACGTGGCAAATTAAAAATTACCACCCATAACCAGCCCTGTCGAATATCGGAAAAATCGCGTGGAGCACTTCCCACATTAAGTGGAGCGCGCGTATATTTGAACGCGCCTATTTCGTCTGTGCCCGCGGAACTATGTCGTGAATAGCGCGGCCCCTTTTGCTATGCCGGCTGTATTGCACCACGGAGGTTGTCTTGCGGTCTCTGATGTTCTCTAGTTCAATTCAGTATTCGTTTTAGTTTTACTGCCGTTTTAAATTGTTTGAGGAGGGGGGGGGGGGGGGGGTATCTGTTAGGATTAGATTGCGGGGGTTTAAGGCAGAGGAAAAGCGTTAGTCGGATATAACTCAAGCTGACTGAAGTCTGCAGTAACCGCCGCACACAACTCCTTCTTCCGTGGCAGAAATCAGTCCCGCGTTAAAGCTTAGAAACTAACTGTGTTTACTGCTCAGCGGATAAATAAACACGTCGCGTATTGCGGCCTATAGTTAGAGACTGCTGTTTTTAAGTTGTATGCATAGCAGTTAGTATGAAAAAAAACAACAACAACAACAACAACAACAACAACAAAAAAAGAAAATAACGAGGTGCTTACTACGTCTAATCGGGGTTGTAGGAAAACCCGGACAGTGCGTTTGGCGTGCTTGGCAGTACTGACGTGCTGCTGTTTTCCCAAGCTCATTATTAGTGAAAGCGATGGAAAACGGAAGCACATGATAATTTACGGTGGCTTGAAGGTGGCCGTAATCGAAGGGTTTATATTGATTGGCCAGATATGTCTGCATAGCTGAAGACATTACTGTATAGTAGATCTGAGCATGTTGCTTGGAAGCACTCATTAACGCACTAATCAGTGGTGTGAAAGGAACTAAAAAAAAAAAAAAACCGCGATCCCTTGTTCTTGATATCTTTCATTTCAGTATCCATTTCATGCCGTTTTTCTTATCCTACATATACGGTCTAGCGCGCCCATGGCTGTGATGTCGGAAGCGGAAGGAAGGAAGCGGTTGTTTTTCGCTACGCCTTGTCAGGTGCTGCATCAAAGGCCTGTCCCTTCGTGGCCACGCTGAGTGCGCTGTCTGGCTTAGCGGAGGCATGCTAAAGCAAAATACGGATGAGGCGAGGAGTAGGCACGCAAAGAACGCTTGCAGGATATTTATTTTGTGGCATAATCCGATTCATTAAGCCTTAGATGCCATACTCTCGCTAAGCCGGGCCGAACCTCCTTAAGGGCTGGCCGTCATCCAGCATCCGCGAACGAAGCCCGCGGACACGAAATCTTTTTGGTAAAGAGAGAGAAACACGACGAGGGACATCAAGGAGGATTTTGCTGGCTTTACATTGTGACAAGGGGTCGTTTCTCATCCTCCCACTTGAAGTTGTACGGAACCTATAGCTAAATGGACAGAAGAAAGCGCATGGAGCATACCGTCTTTCCGGGAGAAAAAGAGGACGAAAGAAGAATGCTGCCCAGATGCGCAAAAAAGCTGACATCATTGCACAGAAATACGGCTAAGAATTTTATGAAAACGGAAAGGTAGGTTTCTGAGTCGAACATTCTCGAGGGGGCACGTCGTTGAATACTCGAGGTAAATTTCGCCGACTGTGGATTCTGGCTGGGCTAGCTGGTTACTTTCAGCCATCGTGTAGTGCGCAGAGCTTGAGGACCAAGACACAAAGACGCGAACGACGCACACACAGGTCAGCGTATAGGTGTATTTCCTTTTCGTTTTTGTCTTCGTCAACAAGCGCTGTGACACGAATTCCTAACGTGCATCGAAGTACCTGACGCAGATTAGTTGAAATTTCAAGCCTCCGGGTGCCACTGCATGTATGATATTGAATATGTGATCTTACGCTAAGAAGCATCACTGTGCTGGCGCTGAGACACTGTGCTCAGTAGTCAAACTTGAATGTCGTCGCCCCGGTGGCTCAGATTTGAGCGCTCGGCTGTGGATATTGAGCCGGGATATTCGGGTTCGATCCCGACCGAGGCGGCTTCATTGCACTGAAGGCGAAACGCACCGATGTACTGTGCGATTACAGTGCACGTTAAACTTCTTCAGGTGATCGAAATTATCCGCAGTACTTCACTGCGCTGTCCGTCCTATCCTGACTATATAACATTGGATCATAAAATCCCATGAAACGAAACAAAAACGAACTTAAACGTCGCATAACTTTTACGCATGCAAGTTGAGGGCTTGCCGCCAAGGTTTTCAAGCGTGATCCCTGAAGCACATTATTTTGTTCATCATTACTACAGCGCCAGCTGCAGCATAGTTCCCGCAGTATGGCATCGTCGTTATCGTCGTCCTATACCGTTGGCATGCCCCCATTCCGCCAGGAAAATTGAACTATGCGCGTACCTACAAGCTGCCGATTCGAGGACACCAGGTGAGGGGGGATGGGGGGGGGGAGTTGCCTCCATTCCCATTCCCATCTAAAGGCCAACAATTGGGCAATCAAATTCAACTCGAAAATGGCAAAATTACTTTTGAAAAGCAAATAAAAATATTGCGAATTACTTCTTAAAAACAATCGCCCGAGTGTCAATAAATTTACTTAACTATTGCAACTCCAAAACATAAGGAGACTGCATTACAATTATTTCCAAGGAGCAATGGAATTACAGCAATTACTTTTTGGTCTTCATGCTTTCCTTTCGTCTTCCCGCCGAATTTGTTTCCAAGTAACTATTCAGTTCAGTCGTTCAGTCGTGTCCGACTCTTCGTGACCCTATTGACCATGTCATGCCACGCTTTCCGGTCTCTCACTATCTTCCTAACATCACATAACTTCATCTGCAGTGCCTCGAGGATGCCATCTAACCATCGCGTTCGCTGCCTACCCCTTCTCCGGCGACCCTCAACCTTTCCCAACATCAAATCTTTCTCCAGCGACTCCTCTCTTCTCATCAGATGACCAAAGTAGCTGAGCTTTAACTTTAGAATTTGACCCTCCAGTGAGCAGTCAGGGTTTATGGTCGACAATATTGACTGATTTGATCTTCTGGCAGTCCAAGGAACTCTAAAGAGTCTTCACCAGCACCACAATACAAACGCGTCAATTCTTCGGCGGTCAGCCTTTTTCACAGTCCAACTCTCGCATCCATACATCACAACTGGAAAGACCATAGCACGAGTTATACGGATCTTGGTTGGCAGACTAATGTCTCTGCTCTTTACTAGGCGGTCAAGGCTAACCATTACTCTCTTTCCCAGAAGCAGGCGTCTCCTAATTTCATGGCTGCAGTCTCCTTCCGAGGTAATCTTGGAGCCTAAGAAGAGAAAATCTGTCACAGCTTCCACTTCTTGTCCCTTGATGCTCCAGGACTTGATAGGGCAAGACGCCATGATCTTTGTCTTTTTAATGTTCAGTTTAAGCCCAAACTTCTCACTCTCTTCTTGTACGCGTATCAGAAGTCTCTTGAGTTCCGCTTCACTTTCTGCCATTAAAGTGGTATCATCCGCATATCTAAGGTTGTTGATACATTTTCCAGCAATCTTCACTCCAGCTGAAGACTCGTCCAGACCGGCTTTCCTCATGATGCACTCTGCATATAGGTTAAATAGGCAGGGCGACAGTATGCAGCCTTGCCTCACTCCTTTCTCAATCGGAAACCAATCAGTAAGACCATGCCCAGTTCTGACTGTGGCCTCTTGCCCTTCATACAGGTTCCTGAGGAGACAGATGAGGTGAATTGGAACTCCCATCTCTTGGAGAGCTTGCCACAATCTGCTGTGATCTACGCAGTCAAACGCTTTCGCATAATCAATAAAGCAGAAGTAGATGGGTTTCTGGAACTCTCTTGCTTTTTCCATGATCCAGCGAAGGTTGGCAACTTGGTCTCTAGTTCCTCTGCCCTTGCGAAACCCAGCTTGCACGTCCGGAAGCTCCCGATCCACATACTGCTGCAGCCTACCTAGGAGGATTTTCAACATCACCTTGCTAGCATGCGAAATAAGCGCGATCGTGCGGTGGTTGGAACAATCTTTGGCACTGCCTTTCTTTGGAATGGGGATGTAAACTGACCTCTTCCAATCCTGTGGCCACTGCAGGGTTGTCCAAATCTTCTGACATAATGTATGCAGAATGTTAACAGCGTCATGGTTGAGGTTTTGAAGCAACTCAACTGGAATGCCATCAATTCCGCTAGCTTTGTTCTTAGCAAGGCTGGCTAAGGCCCATTCAACTTCACTCTTTAGGATGCCCGGCTCGAGATCAGTGACCACAACCGTCTTATGTTGGGTTTGCACATTCGGGTCCTTCTTGTACAGTTCTGTGTATTCCTGCCACCTCTTCTTTATCTCTCCGGCTTCAGTGAGGTCCTTGCCTCGTTTGTCCTTTATCACGCCCAGCTTAGCAGAGAAGCTACCTTTGATATCTTTGATTGTCTTATACAGAGCTCTTGTGTTCTTTAATTGGCTGTTGTCCTCAACTGCTTGGCACTGTATGTTCAGGAAGGCATTCTTATCTCTCCTTGCTATTTTCGGAAAATCCGCATTGAGAACCTTGTATCTTTCTCTTTCCCCCATAACTTTTGCCCTCCTCCTTTCCTCAGCAATTTGCAAAGCCTCTTCAGATAACCAAATTGCTTTCTTGCACTTCATTTGCTTTGGAACTACCTTAGTAGCAACTTCTTGCATTATATCACGAACATCAGTCCACATCTCTTCGGGCCCTTTGTCTTCTAGATCTAATTCTTGAAGTAACTATTACGTACCCTTTATTTTCAACAGCACGCGCAATTAAGAGAACACAATGGCAATAAAGCAACGAAAACAACATTTTCATGCGCCCAAGAAACAAGCGAGCGGCTAACCCATAGCGCCTTGCAACTCGGAACCGTCTACATCGCTTGAAGTTCCCGAGGCAGGCTATTTATTGCCTCGTTGGCCCCAAGAGTCAGCAGCCTGCACTGAGTAATGTCCGTGCCACGAGAATTTTCGCATGTCCGCGCATATCAGAAGCAGAAGGGCTATAGGCATATAAGAAGCAGGCATCACAATGGCGATTCTTGTTAGGCTCTTCCGTTAACAGATAAGACCCTCATGATAGAATCGGCAATTTTTTGTACCATTCCTCCATCACAGATATGTGCTGTGATGGAGAAATGTGCTGCCTAATGGCAGGTTGAAATTATTTTATCCCTTTATCTATGTATATCTTTGCACCATCACGGCGCGTCTGCAGGAGAGCATTAGCCTCCCTTGGCAACACCGAGGTGTTCAAAATGGACCAAATCAGGCCATCTCTCACGCAAAAAAATGACGCAAAGCATCCATGTTCTGTGTGCACTAATATAGTTCACTTTGAGTTTGTCCGCTCACACTGAAATGGCTCCTTGTAATCTTTTCTTTTTTTCTTGCTTGCCGAAAATTATAACTTGAGGGACACGGAGTTCAGATCACAGGTAGAGTGTAACGAACAAGCATAACTCAGGCGCATTTTGTAACGAGAACTATTCAAGACAAACGTTATATTCTAGTCTCAAATAAAATGGAAAGTTTATGTGTTGTTGCGTTGGTTCTGCTCCGGTAGCGGACCAACGGGTAGCGAAAAGCCGAGTCAGACGTCGGGCTGCATGCACTTGAACATTGGGCGGTGGTCACCCAAGCAGAGACTGGCCGAGAGTTAGAGAGAACTTAACGAAGGTTTATTTACATGGTGTACCTTCTCAGATTCACCCTGTAAATAAACCTTCGTTAAGTTCTCTCTGTAAATAAACCTTCGTTAAGTTCTCTCTAACTCTCGGCCAGTCTCTGCTTGGGTGACCACCGCCCAATGTTCAAGTGCATGCAGCCCGACGTCTGACTCGGCTTTTCGCTACCCGTTGGTCCGCTACTGGAGCAGACCCAACGCAACAGTGTGTATTTAAAAAAGAGGCAACATCAGCTAAACGTCTTCAGCAACACGTCAAACTCTTCCATTCTGACGGAATTGCAGCCTTATTCTTTGCCTAAAATATTCGTGCATATTTATTTTCCTTATTATTCAAAGCTGTTTCTGCAGCTACAGTGACTTGTATTAAAATGTTCCGCCATAGAACCTCACGAAGTCAAACCTTTTTGCTTGTTTTGAAAAACAATTGTTCTTCCCTGGACACACACACACACACACACACACACACACACACACACACACACACACACACACACACACACACACACACACACACACACACACACACACACACACACACACACACACGCACACGCACACACACACACACACACACACACACACACACACACACACACACACACACACACACACACACACACACACACACACACACACACACACACACGCACGCACACACACACACACGCGCGCGCTAAGCAAAAAGCTAACTTGCGACAGGGATTTGAGCCAGTGACATATGTGCCTGCAATTGTATGTTTTCAAACCGAGATTTCGGCGTATACATGGCTGCCATAGGGCGCCTGAACCATTGCAATCTAGTTGGAATACCGAAACACGCACCACCGAACGCAACACCAGAAATAACTTTGTGAGATGTAGAAAACCTCACTTCAAGTCTTCCACCGGCGAGCCTATTACTTCCGTATTTATACACATAACCTGCACTCTTGAATGTTAATTGCCAATGCCGATTTGTTATTCTTGCTTTCCTTATAGAATTCAATATATAGCTGAACTGCCGACACAGTTCTAAACGCCTTAGGCTTACGAATAAATAACCCATCGACGCAACCGACATGTGTTCTGGAGGCTACGTGGAGGACATAAAATCGACCGCAGTGTCGCACTCGGCACTTCCTGTCACGACACTGCGCCTGCAACAAAAAGGTAAGAGAGGCATAATTCGCAGCCATGCACTTGAAGGGCAACCGACAGATGACAAGAAACTCAATCATGCAATTACAGAGGCCCTTTACATCTCAGCTGCGCTCGCCTGTTTTTACACACCAACTACGATAATTAAACAACAACAACAAAAGTGTATTCCTGATTCAAAATTTGAAGGCCAACCTATACCGGTAGAGAAGAAAAGTATATCAAATGTCTATACAAATCTAAAATTAATATTACGAGCACGCGAAGGCGAAGAAACTCTTCTCGCACCTCTTGTATTGAAAATTAGGGAAACCCAATATACATATGTTAGCACATGCCGTGTTTGCTCGCTTATTAACCCAGTGAATCTCATATTCTTGCTTCGGAATGTGGGGCAAAATTCAAAACCTCGAAGCTTGTTCCGTGAAATTTGGCTGCGCCTGTGCACCAGGACGGTTTGTATTGCTGGCATGTAGTGCTAATATGGATGCTTATCACGCGCCCGCCTAGGCTTCCGCATATCTGGTCCGATAGTCTTTGCTATGCTGCTTGAGATTTTTTGCTGCTTTTACTTGATGCCAGACCAATTTCTCGGTCTTGAGCAAGACAGCTACAGTGGCCGTTTACCTCTTCCCGTGAAACAAAGAGACAGAAACAATGTTTCTTTCTGAACTCAGCAGCAGGAAAAGAGATTTAGGAGCACAAGTTATTCATGAAAACTGCTCTCTCGTCCTGTATTTGAGAAAATTTGAGAGAGGCTGCCATTGGCGCCTCAACAACATGGACAAAAGAGAATTGCAGCGCCGCACTCGACAAACGCAAGCAGTTCCTGCAAGAAAGTATCGTTGTCAAACACCATATATATCCCTAAAAAACATGTGCAGCAGAATACTCTCGTTAAGAGAAAGAGCGAAAACACCTTTCTGCTGACCCAGTTTTGCACAGTTGTTTGCTATATTGCGCGTTGGTGATGAGTATGGAGCCTATAGGAAGACCGTAGTTTCTACATTCATCACAAAAAGACACACGCGGCTCTCTTAGCACGCGAATCAAGCCGTACATGTCTCTCATGGTTTCAAGACAATCCGCTTACGCTCGGTGTATGCTCAATGAGATTGAGATTACGTAGCTCCTGTTTTCGTGTCGTACAGCAGAAGCGATCGGAAGCAGGAAAGAAAAATTGGGGCGGCGGAAGCAGTAGGTCTTAATCCCAAGCAGGACAGCTACGAAGATTACGCGGGCCTTAGGAGAATGCACGATTGTATTCGGGGTCGGAAATGAGATACTAGGGCCTCTCACTGAATACATTTGTTGTTGCTCTATATGTGAAGTCTTGTGCCATAAATTGGGTCAGACGTTCCGGACGCCGGTGTCCCTGGGCGCCTCTTATTGTGTTGACCTACGACTTGACACAGGGTGTTGAATAAATCACGTTTAAATAGCTAGACCAAGTTCTTGTTCGTTGGCGCTGTACTAATGTGCTTCCCTGTTTCAGTGGTAGCTGCCTCGTAATAAAGGATTAGTCATCATTACGCGAGTGTTGAATTTTTTTCTCTTTTCTTTTCTATTCATTTTTATTGTTTTTTTTTTTCGATGTTTGTAACCTCAAGGCATAAAAGGATATGTTATGATAAATAAAAGGTATGGTCAAATAATTGAAAAAAAGTTAACTGATGTAATGAAGTCTAAGAGTGAGCAATGATACGGTCCCTGCGTCGTAGCGGAAAGCCATAAAACATTCCTTTTATAAAAGCCGCTCATGGTGAAACACCGGTGCGATTTCCTCAAATTTTCTGTCATTGAGCCAGTGGTGCTAACGTGATGCAATGTACGCGCCACATAAATTAATTCGTCATGGCATTTTCGTTATTTCTGCAGGAAAACATGAATTCTTAAGAGCAGCGCAGGCCTACCGGCATCTTCTATTACGCGTCCGTGCTTGTATAACTTTTTGTAGCATCCGTTGACAAATCCTCCATAACATTATCATGATAGAAAAAGAAGCACAGATCGATCTCCCACGAGAGGAGAGAGAAAAAATAAATAAAAAAAAAAGCATGGAAAAAATGCCGCAGTTTACGTGCATTAGTAAACGATCTCGGCAAGGCAGGTTTGGTTTGGTTTGGTTTGGTTTGTGGGATTTAACGTCCCAAAGCGACTAAGGCTGTGAGAGACGCCGTAGTGGAGGGCTCCGGAAATTTCGACCACCTGGGGTTCTTTAACGTGCTCCGACATCGCACAGCACACGGGCGCCTTGCTTTTCGCCTCCAACGAAAAGCGGCCGCCAAGGCCGGGATTCGATCCTGCATCCTTGGGCACAGTGCCGAGCGCTCTACCACCGGGGTGCTAGGCAGGTTTCATCTTTAGGGTTTTAGCATTGCGTCGCTAAGGTTTTGCATCTTAGATGTGCGCACAAGTTATGAGAGACGTTGCACTGGAATGTTAGACATAAATTATGGCCACTTGGGATATTCTTTAATAACGTGCACTGACATAGCACAGCGAACGAGCGCTTTTTACGTGTTGCCTCCATCAACTCGTCATCCCTGGGTACAGTAGACGAACGTCTTATAGGAACCGTGATACCTCGGCGACTCGCTTCGGTTCAAATTTATGATTTACGTTTAATCTAAGCAAGACGTTTAAACTACAAGCAGTAACAAAGTTTCAGCACACGGATTTGCATTACATTTTGTCCCACTGCCACTGATAACAAGAATGCCCGAAAGTGCAGAGTAAGTTTACTTAGCAGCTGTATTGTGTCCTGTTTTTGTCTTCTATGATGCACATGAGCTCTCATCAGTATCAAATATCGGAAACTAGTAGCCCTGTAGGAAAGTTGAAATGGCTATAAGCTAATGATGTTGCTTTCAGATAAAATTTATGCAGAGCATGAGACTCCTTCAAAACCTCTTAAAGCTTTGATTCAATGCAGTCATTTGGAGCAGGTTTGGAGCCATTTATTGGCACGAACTGTCTCGAACAAAGCTCTCTGAGTTCTTAAATAGATTGAGGGTAAACCGAAGTCAACAGGAATAATAATTGCTTACCACGTTATAACACCAAAAAGGATATGTCGACTAATAAAGAATCATTTGCAGGCTGGCTGTAATGCGTCATGTTCTGCGTGTTTTGCGCATTTTTCTAGTTAGCGCAGTCGTACTCTTTTAGTCAAGGGCCAGCGCCAACTTGCTCAACTTTCTCCTGCACTGTTATAGGCTACAAAGGCAAAAATGAAAGGAATACATTTCGCGGCTCCATCAGCTACTTTCCGAACGAAGCTGCAGCAATGTCCGTACGTTTCCCCCCCCCTTTTTTTTCCCCAAAACAACCAGGCCATTCGCAACCACTGAGCGATCGCAGAGTGCTTGAGTGCTCAGTCGAGTATCAGGGAAAGAATTAGGTTTTCAATATGTAGGCTATAAATACAGCTTTTTCTCACCAACGAAAGCCACCAAAACCATAAAAAGAGATGCGGTGGAATTTAAGTTTGAATATGAATTAAATGAAGATGCCGCACAGTGCCCTTTAAAGGCTTTCGGAGATGATCTTTGATACATATAGAGCATGGTTTGGCGCTTTGCATGTTTGGACATTTTTGCGTGCAATGAAAACGCGATAAAAAAAAAAAAAAGATTTCGGTGCTGATATCATCGCCAGCCTGAAGGACCATCTAGGCGGAAAAAAATCTTGTAGAGGGAGCAGAATGAACATGAAAACAAGAAGCTGGCCGGAGTGAGAGATATGCGTCGCAGATTGAATCTCTTAAGCGAGTTAACTCATTTTTATTGGATGAAAATGCAGTTTAAGTAAAATGAAGTACAGCCTTTCTTTATTTTGTCGCTCCCCAGGAAGATGGACTTCCCGTCTTAGAGCGTTAGTTCGTTTTGTCTCGAATATAAAGTCGAGGAAGAATGGCAGGGTGAGAAAAACCTTAAGTGGATTCCCCGGAAGGGTTTCCAAAGTGAAGCGCTTTTTTGTTCTGTATTTGATTTCGCGTAGTATGATGGCTAACGCTTTCACGACGAGCGTTGCGGAATGGATGAAAATACCCTGTTCATATGAAGCACTGATTGTGTTATTTTGTATTTGGTGGGCTGGCTTTCTTCGGCCCGCAGGATAGTGCTGGACGTAGTATTATTCCTAAATAAAAATATTTTTAGAGTTCTTTATCTTTTTTTTTTCTGTGGAGAGTGTGACGTTAGTGGTGGAACGATAGTTAAAGGAAAGTACTGAGAATATAGTTAAAAGAAAGTACTGAGATCGGATTTAGATTTTATTAGGAATTTCAAAAGTCTGTAAAAAAGTGACGCACAATCGACTGCTACTAGATATCGGTAACCATCATAAAAATGAAATCTTGTAGATGAAATCATTGATTATTTGGTACCTTTAATTATATATAATTTTTGTTTTATACCTCAGATAAACCTCCAAAGATGAAGTGGCACCCTGCTACGCTAGAATAAATTGGTAGGATTCTTCGGGGAAACCATCAATAATCCGCGCCGCAGTCTGCTAGACATAAATACGCGTATCGCGACTTTAGATTTCCAATGCAGGCGAAAAGCAATGATGCTGCGTACTCTGCGATGTACGCGCGCGTGTTAAAGAACTCAAGGTGGTTGAAATTTTCGGAGCCTTCCACTACGGCGTCTCTCATATCCTGAGTCTATTAAGGACAATGAACCATGCACCAACCACCAACCCAGCGAAACCATAATTAAATCAGCAGCGGTAGACGGTTGCCAGTCAATGCTGAGTCGAAATAATAGATTTCGATGGCTTCAGGGGTATCGGTGTGGTGACTGCAATATTCATGTCCAGCTACCCTAAGATAGATTCTCATTGCCACGACTGATGAGGACGCGTCAGTCACTGAGACCACCAGATCACCAAAATATGACAGATGCATCACCACGAGACAGACCACGGAGCGCATAGTTACTGCAACAGGATCCGCCTTCTTAACGCTAACCTATCGACTGGGATACTGAAATTTGTGCTCTCTCGATCCTACGGCTCCTTACGAGCGACATGACGCATATGAAGAACTGCTTGCTGCACACATTGTAACAGTTCAGAAGACTGGGCAGCTGGAGTAACCAGTGGTGCCGCAATTGACATAGGGTACCGACTAGCACTACCAAGTTTTTACCTGATTGGATGACTGAAAGAACAGTTGCGTTAGAAAACTCTTCAAGATGAGAGCGACCACACTGCATCAGTGAAAAGGAAGTGCGAGGCCAACCCCAATACCGTTATGAGCGTGTATTCGCGTCATTTAAACAAAGATGGCGGCAGGGCAGTGGATCTAATGGATCCAATATTCAGTGATATTTCAACACCAGATCACCAATTCTTTCGCATACAAAATTTAATTTTCCCAGTACTTACCATTACGATGCTGCATTAAATTGTGCATTACTTTTTAACCGACCTTTGTATTAGCGTGTTCCAACGAGATGTAGCGTTTCAATCTTGTGTACTAAGCATTTGCACATCACCAATATTTGTATAGACTCGTCAGTTTTTGTGATAATTTGTTTGAAAGGAAAAACATGTAACTTTTTATCTATGAAAAGAGCAGAGACTAACAAACTGGACTGGAGGGGGTTTCTGCTTTTTTTAGTTTATTTATACACAATAAAGCGTTTCGAATAAAAAAGAAATGTGTGATAAATTTCGTTTTACCGGATCAGCAAAAAACTCGAAATTCGAGTCAGGGTAACCATGCAGGGATCCATTTGCGCACCTCCCAAGGACTTCGAATCGCAAATCAGCTGTATACAAAGACGCAAGGCTGCAGTGGGAGAAACATGCTTTCACTGGCTATGTTTAAAGACATGCTAGCGTAAATCACTTCATTAACATCCGCTAGTGTCAGACTTTTCACGCTAATACACGCTTGCTTGTTCTCGATAAGCGAGGTGCCAGCTTTGGGGCCAGATG
Source organism: Amblyomma maculatum (assembly GCF_055883805.1). Classification (NCBI taxonomy): domain Eukaryota; kingdom Metazoa; phylum Arthropoda; class Arachnida; order Ixodida; family Ixodidae; genus Amblyomma; species Amblyomma maculatum. The sequence continues at coordinate 329,695,539 of NC_139344.1, forward strand.
AATGAAGTTGCTATAAATGAGTACGACAGCTTCCTGATTGTGTGCGTAGGGGAGGATGGTCTGCGCAGTGGAGAACATGTATTAGCGAGAAAACAATCCTGAATCTTAGGTAACGTTACAAACCTTCTCTAAATTATTTAGATTTATTTTTTCATACACTTCTCATTAGCCGTAACTTGAGTTTCTGTATTAAATGAAAGGTCGTGTGAGCTTTTTTGTGCAGGAACTGGCGCGGTTACAGTTAAGGTGCTTAACTTATTAATTTCTTTCGAGCGAACAAATTGGAGACAAACAATCCTTCAGAGGTTGCTTTGAATCATTATTATCAGCCTGCCTTACAAAGACACGCAATCACTAGCGGAGTGTGCAGGATTAAGTCTTACGAAACGAGCCTTGTTTTGAGAGTGAAAACTTGGTTCAAAAGCACTGCGTGCAGCCATTTCCACAAATGGAGAACCAAGTACTTTGTTCCTAATCCATGTATACAACACCTTTTATCGCATCTCGAGAAATCAAAACTTTGGAGCCGTAAATATGAGACTTCCGCTCTCTTTAAGGAGGTTGGGAACCTTGGCGGTATTAACGAGCGAACAGCGCATGACACGAAAACAAATCCCTTGGAATGTATGTTTAATAGAAGGCGTATACACCTTAGCTGATTTTCTCCCGCTCAAGCCGTCACTTGTCTCAGGCCCAACTGCCATGTTCCTTCTATAAAATGAGGTTTTAGTTTCAAATATGTGACAACTTTGGCAAAGGAAGCGAAATTTAGGGATACAAGAAAGAGAGAGTAGGTGAGAAAGGAAGAGAGAGAGAAAGAGAGATCAACCTTGTTAGCAACTGCGTTAAATCGCTGCGTCGTTTTGGTAATCTAAAAGAACAGAGTTAATGATGAAAATAATACTTTGCGCCCATGCACTCACGCACATACTACTTGAGCTGCAAAAAACGAATGAATATTACGGGGAACACTTAAGCTCCGTCTTTAAGGGTATGACGCGGCTGCGCAAGCTATCGCCCGAAATATAAGGCCCCGCTTTAACGAAGCTTTAGAAGCGTGCATGCGTGGCCTGTATAGGTCGTAGCGTGCGTGACTCAGTATCCAAGAGCACTGGAAGGTTGATTAGTATTCCACCTTCCTGGGAACCTCATATGAGCAACCTGAGTAGGCAGCTCCTCCTAGCTTTCTGATATCATGTGGTCTCTTTAAAGTCGCAGAAACCATGGAAGAATTAGTGCTCAGCCATGTCAGCTGCCAGCTACTGCGCTCACAACGCCGACGCCGGATTTTCGGCGTAACTTGCCCTTTAACGCTATCGCTCTAAAATTTTGCCCGGTCTGACGCCGAAGCATCTACGCAATAGCAAACGCGGATGGTGCTAAACGTGTCTGCTCATCACGCAGATTTATTCAAGATACAAAGCTCCGCTTGGCGTCTTTATAATTCAAATATTAAGAGTGTAGTTGTTCCGGTAAAACACCTCAAGTATCTGTCGGGCGCTTCTGTACAACTCCTGGTTCCTCCACTTGTCTGCGTTGTACGCGTTCAGCGGACTGGAAGTGTCAGGTTTGGCCAGTAGTGCTTGAATGGAGAGGACTGTTCGTACGTCCAGCAGATCGCTCCACTTGTCTTTCAACGTGTCCAAAGAGGTGTCCGCTCATTCACTAACGTTGGCGTGGAAGCACGGAACCTTGGAACGGACCTTTGGAGGCTTGACCGGATGGCGGGTGTAAAAATTCAAGGTCAGGGTGTATGCGCTCCCTTCGTGCACCTCACAGACTGCACACTGGATGGTGATCGTCAAAGTGAAGTTGTTGCCTCCGAACGGAGACGCTTCGATCCCTACATCACCATTGATTTTCATCATCTGGTACTCCTGCTGCAACTTCCTGGCGGCAGAAAGAAGGGCCGGTGCGCAGTGGACTCACCGCTGCACTTGGGGCGGCTGTTCTGAGAGGCCGACAGTTAAGACGGATGATTGCAAGGATGGGGCCGCCGAATGTGCGCTTCTTCTCTCCTGTGTACACATGGCTGTTCGAAAGCTGGCTTCGGTGTTCCGTCGTTCTCCTCTATGATCGGTGCTTTGTGAAACGAGCGCAGTGAGCTGTGCTATTTGAGTAAGACAATTACGCTGCTTGTATCAAAAGAATCAAATAATATTTCAGCAGTTATAAAAGTGTCAGTAGCTTTATTTTTACCCTTTGGCGCTTCCTGCAGAAAGCGAAAAGCATAGCACCCCCCCCCCCCTCCCCCCCCCCCCCCCACACACACACACACACACATCTCCCCCAACGTGGCGGGCTTGGTTAGCATCTGATCAGCTGAAAGATCAGTTGGCCTTGGTGACCCTGCCCCAGGACATTCTTTATGCTTAGTAATGCGTTAAATAAACTTGTTTCCTCATTCTCCTCCTCCATGGCTGTCCGCAAACGTCAAGGAAACGCAGCGGAAGCACTGGGTCTACCGCGCAACTCCTCCATGGCTGTCTACAAACCGCAAGGACACTCTAGCCGCGCCTGGACGACACGAAGGGGCATTTTGAAGGGGGAGGTCGTATGAGGCGAGCTAGCTACGGGAACGGCGGAGGGAAAGGGTCGGCAGGGGACTGGGAGGCTGTGTGGAATTTTGTCAGGTAATGTACATTTGTGGAGATATGTCGGTACGAATAGAGCTTTGCAGATGTGCGAAGAAGTAGCAGGTGTGCAAAGCAGAAGAAGCGAAGCAGAATATTCTAGCGCACCCGGCTCCACGCGTTGCACGTGCGAAGAAGCGAGTGGTGCTGACCCCTCGCGCCGCACCTGAGGTAAAATCCCGGCGTCAAATGACCTTGACGAATGCCAGCAGTAGAGTTAACGCTCTAAAACCACGCAGCTACCACAGCGAACTAGAACTGTGCTTCATCGTAATTTCATTTGCCGCTGGCTGCCACCTCACAGTTTTTATTAGACGTGCTCCTCAGTGATTGTTTGTCGGATGTCTCACAATAAAGGAACCAAGGTTTTATAATATTTGCAAGAGTGGCTCTAATTCAACTGCCGTAGAGGCTAGTGCGGCCATGTCTGTGACATTTTTTGTATATAGACATTTTCAAGCTTTGGCCTCAGGAATGAGGCGCCACTACAGAAGTTGTAGGTCGTCTTGATCAACAGCAGACTGAAATCCTTACATCAAGGTCTCATTTACAGATTTATTTACTGACTGCACAAAAAAACTCCTATGACATGCACAGAGGCTAAAACATGACAGGTGCTTGCTCATGGCCACGAGTATGAGCCATTAATGGCAGAGAGTCGCTGCTCTTTATCCCACATGGTGTGGGCATGTCAATCTGGCCCCCACTTCCCTTATCATCCCACCCCACTGAGGTGAATTAGGCCTTCCTCCTCTGTGACTCATTGATCGAGGCGCAAAAGGCTCTGACCCGCCGTGCTCGCGAGACGGCTGGCGGCAGCTCGGACTAGAGCTTTTGACTTCGCGTCCTCGCATTGCAGGCAATAAAACGTTTCACAAGCGCAAGCAAACAAGCGTTATAAATCTGCAACTTAAGCACTCGCACTTTATTCCTTAGACCGATGCCTAGAGAGCTGTTAATATTTCACGAATATTTACGTTTTTCGAATATCAAGAAATGCTCCTGACTAGGACACGATCCTTAGCAACCCTCTATGGTTCCCCTCACCTTGAACCCTCCATCATTTAATTTCTTTTTGTAGCTAGAACATTCGCTATATACTCATCTCGTTCTTCTGTCCTTATTGTTAGCCATATGAGCGCATTTTGCCCTTTTCTCCTCTTTGCCAAGGGCAGAGTAATGAGCCGGAGAATCATATCTAATATCGAACTTTCTTTTGTCTGAATAAGCTGTCCTTCACGGTCTGCCCAGCCATTCCTATGACGGTCGCTAAGAATGTTCATGGTTAGGCTTATGGAGTTGAACAAGTGTTTCTGTTAGGAGTTTCCACCAAAAACCGAACTTACTGGCTACATTATGATACTTAATAGCAGTGAAACCTTTCCTTTTGGAGGAAAAGCGCATATATATATATATATATATATATATATATATATATATATATATATATATATATGAATGAAAGAAGCCAACAGTCGGCGAGGCCAAGGAAAGCATTGGGGATTGTACTTTGTCTTTTTTTTTTTAATTTTTACTTCGATAATCACATAAATTAGTAATGTAATCTAATTGAAGCCATAGGTAGCGTAAGAGGGTTCTAGCACAGCTTTCGCCCTCGCTATTGATCACGTTGTACGTGACGCTGGCGGTAACACAGGACGTTCCACGTCCGCCGCTTTGGTTGAGGGTGGCGCTGGTGAACACTCTCAAGGTTCGTATATAGACAACATTAATACCCAAGAAAGTAGCAGGGGGGGACAGCGGCCGATGTAGCTCAGTTGGAAGAGCAACGGACGCGATATTCGGAGGTCGTGGGTTCGGATCCCACCATCGGCACGTTGTTTTTTCTTCTACTTTGTGTTTAATTATCTTTCCCCTGAACAGATTACATTACTAATTTATGTGATTATCGAAGTAAAAATTAAAAAAAAAGACAAAGTACAATCCCCAATGCTTTCCTTGGCCTCGCCAACTGTTGGCTTCTTTCATTCATGTATTATAACGAGCACCCTCATTTCCCCTTCATTTTTATATATATATATATATATATATATATATATATATATATATATATATATATATATATATATATATATATATATATATATATATATATATATATATATATATATATATATATATATATATATATATATATATATATATATATATATATATATATATTACGAAGTAGTTTCCGATGGCTTCCGTTATTAAAAGTTGAAGAGAGTAGACACTTCTTAGAGACACATTTATTTGTTGTCGACGTTTCGGTCGGAGTCACATAGGTCAAGTGGCCCGTGACCACTGTCAAGGTCAAGGTTACGTGAGGTGAGGTCAATGTGACGTAGAAGCAGAGGGCGCTAGTCTTCTGCCTATGTTACAACGCTGTGCGAAATGGAGGACGAACGCCCTGTTACAGTAGCGTGTTGAACGCGAAGGCACTTCGGAAGGAGGCCCCGAAAAGGTTGCGTGCCGAAGAGATCGATGAAGAACTGGCTTTACGTTTGCTGAAACGCACAATGTGTTTAATCTAAGCTTGTCAATGAGCGTAGCCATATACATGAAGCTTTCGCTTCTCTCCAGGGTTAACCAAAGTTAAACCACCAGCTAATTTTAGAACGTGTGATCGAAAATTGATATGTGGCGTGGCATACTATTACCCAAGTGCCATCAAGACCGTAATATATCAAGAAAGCCAAAGAACGAAAGCACTAGTGCTGCTAAAAGGTGGCAGGGTAGCGCATTTATTATGACTAGACTAATGGACTTTTGAACAATGCTTGAAATGTACACTGAACACAGCGCAGAACCTTTGCCACTTCTACCGTGGTTCCACGGCAACGTTCGTGAACAGTGATTATCGCAAGGGAAAATCGTTTATCCAATCCGAAACTTATAATGTTTGCCGAGTAGGGCTCGTCTGTTCACTGTTCAAATTAAGCGTTGTGAAGACGCCAACGCTGTGTAGTCGAAAACCGCGAATAAAATTCCATTGGTGCGTATATTTCCTGCTGTTTGCTGGGTTCATTTTGAAGCAAGTAACTTTCCTCTAAGTTCTCGGTCAGCGATCCTAGCCTCTAACTTTCCAAGTGCTATATCTAGTAGAGAAAAGAAATACCGCGAATAGGCAGCCGTTTGGAGCCGACCAACAACGCAAACCGAGTGATCATTACTCATCACAGTGTTTACAAACATTACACCTCCGTTGCGTGGCGCTGCTGGCGGACCTTGACGGCACAGAACTAAGTGAATAGAACAGCGTTCTTGGAAACAATGGAAGTTCAATTTTTCGTGTGCAGCTGCATTAAATAATGGATGCTTGTGTTGTAAACAAGTCCTTGCCGCCTGCCGAGTTCTCTGCGAGTAAGTTGGTATGGTTGTTTTGATCAAGCCTCAGGAATAATTGTTCATTTTCACAAAGGAGCAAAAAGGAATCACTGAATTACATTTCGATTGTTAAGGCACGTGTTACGTTCGCCAGTGTCTAACAACGCCCGTGTTGTATTGCTCAGTTCCACGGAGGTAATGAGGGAATTGCATGTCAGAGTTCTCTACACCGACATATGCGATCATTCTCCTTCCAAGAACTTGGTTAAGAGCTATGGAAAAATAAGTTATTCACAAATCGATTTGTCCATGTTTAGGAATACTATCCGCAGGCTGTGGTGGTATTCCGTAAATCGATGGCAGTAATAACAGCAACGGCTTTATTGCTCACTTTAAGTACAATGACACTGTCACAGCACAATGGTGACAATAGTTCAAAGAAGGAGACTTCATCCTAATCCGAAGAGGAGTGAAAACATTAACTTTCTTGTCTTCAAAGAACCATGCTACGTATAGGACATTTCCAGGAAGACCTGGTTCATCAAGACACGCGCCGAGTTTGTTGTTCGGACTGGTATGAATTAAATTCTCTTTGGAAAACAGGTCATCGCGCGATTTATTATTATGTTTACTCTATGTAATTTGTACAGAAAATACCCTTCCGGTAGCTCTAAAGACATTGCTTTTGTTAGACAACCACACGGAACTTAAGGCATTGGTTACATTTAGGGATCTGAATTTTCAGTTGAACTCGGAAGAAAAAAACAAAAGGCTCGATAAATCTACGCCGATTCCAGTTTTCGTCATTCGGTTCATATTTTGGCATGCAAGAGACTGCAACCTGACTTTTTAGTACGAGTTTGCCGTTAAGAAGGAAAGCCAAGAAGATGATGCGGCACTGGGGTCGGTGGACGACAGCGCATTGTGAGATTTGAGCTTTTGCGTCACTATGCATGAAAGCCTCCCAGACTGGAAGATACCACCTTCCCGCGGCCTGCTAGCTAAGCACTGCTAATTCACAATCATTAGACGCTTAGAGTAAGTAGTCGGTTCTGCACGTTTATGCGTTGCATGTAAGACATTGACACGAATCCGTGCATGGACATTACGAAAACTTGGCACGTTATGGCTATCGCGACGATTGAGTGGCAGTTCCAGCGAGGACATCAATACGCCCACCCCGTGACGTCCGCTCTTCTGCCCAAGCCAGTGCAACAACGAAGCAATATCATGCCAACTTAGGTCTTTGACGTAAGCTTCCACAAGCGTTTTGGTGTGTCGACTGTCTCGTTTAGCTTGCTTGCAATTCCAGTGCAATAGCATTTTTTTTCTACAAGCGAAACTCGAGCTTCTACCATTTTCACGCTAATTACTGGTAAATAATTAAATGTTCGTACCGAAGAAAACGCCGAGGTAGATTATAGTACAATGTTTAAGCGAATTCCCCAAGGTGGAGTAGATTCTTAACAAGGCAGTAATTACTCATTATCATCCACCCGAGCGCAGCCATACACCTATAATACAACTTTCACAGAAACTTCGGAGTTGAAGAAAGAGTATCTTGGTCAGGGTTTCAAACTCGAGACTCCCGATTTTCCACCAGGGAAGTCGCTTTATCAACTTAGCCAGCAAGGATGGTTATAGCAGATCAGATGGTAGGATGACAGGGAAATTATCAGCAACTCTCAAGCAGTTGGACAGCCGCCCTCTCTCTGAGGAAAAGAAAAACTCTAGGTTCCAGGGCGAAACAAATGGATAACTTGTGCATGATGAAGGCCCTGTTCGATTTTTTAAGTGAAACGGACCTAGATTCCCGCCTGTGACATTTGCGTGTTCTGTAAAGTGAGTGAGTATCACAAGTGCATACGCGCTTGTGCTGAAACATTTGTCAGTGCACTTCGAGCTTTTTCTGCTGAAGTGCCTCGCGTGCGTGCTTCCGCATTTGTGTCGGCATGTGTGTTCAGCGACAAGTGGTGCGTGTCCAAGACATATGCGGCACGTTGCGTTCTATGAGTGTGCATGGTTACCTCAAGTGCGCGAGTACCACACGTGTATGTGGTACTTTGAGGTTTTCTGGTGCGTGTTCCTGTGTTTGTGCTGGCATGTGAGAGTGCAGAGTTCTTTGCAACTGGGGGCGGTGTCTGTTCAGTGACAAGTGGTGTTTGTCCAAGACATGTGCGGCATGCTACGTTTCACGAGTTCGTTATGTGTGTGCATGGATTCCTCAATAACTCGGACCAAAAGTGAAACCTCACTGTACTATGGCATCATCACTCTTCATTGACACCCTAATTCTCCTTCAACTTCAACTTTCTCTTCCCCCCCCCCCCCTTCCCCAGTGTGTAGTATAGCAGGCCAGGGTATATTTACCGCCGGCCGACCTCTCTACCTTTCTTCTCAATAAATTAGTCTCTCTCTCTTTAGTAGTAGGTTATCAGCAACTCGAAGTGAGAACATGCTTGTTCAGTGCTTGGGGAATGCCCAGATAAGAGAAAATTTGTAAAAATATAATAATTACTGTCAGCGTCCCATAAAGCGCAGAAACTTCGTAGTTGAAGAAAAATTCGCACTCGTCCAGGACCATAGTCAGTGTTGTAATGAAAAGTCTAGAAATTCGATTTGAAATGGAAGTTTTGGTTATCAGAAAAAGTTTTGTAGATGGTTTCTGGCTTTGTTTAGAAATGAAGCCGACGTCAACAAGTTTAGAAATTGTTTTACGTTTCATTGTTAAGACACTTGTAAACGCCCGAGCACTACCTTCATCATGGACCGCCTGAACTGTGAGAGTTTAGAGAGAGTACAAATTTCCCAAAAATCCCAGCCCATGCTCGTGGATGTAAGGAATACCATACTAGTCACAGGGAGCCGCATAAAATGGCTTTGAATAAATGATGCTATTGTGGAAACCTTGCTTCAGTGACATCTGAATTTCCTGAAAATAACCACGCATTTTTTTTTTTCCGAAGCCTCTTTTTATTGTCGGTGTCACAACTTTCCTATTTTGTTTTCGTTTTGCAAGCAGCTCCCATAACACAACAAAAGCAGAAATGCAAAAAAAAAAAAAAAAGGCCCACTTCAACATTTTCATCATGCTCGAACATAACCGGTTTCTTTCGAGGTGAACCCTTTCTAGGTGAGCTATCTAGGCGGTACCTTCGCAAAAATACTATTTCAAGCCAGTAAAGATTACTGACTTAGCAAGCTTGGCAAGAAAAATTGTCAAAATAATATATAGGTTTGGATTACAAGGCTTAACGTCCCAAAATATTAAGGCTACGAGGTAAAAATCATTCATTTCGGTATTATTGCCCCTTCCCTAATTGGGGAGAGAATTATGAAAATACGGCCAAGCTGAAACCTTAAGGAGATATAAATATTTTAACGGGGCAGCGTGAAGGGCCAGGTTCACCGACCGAAAATCCGGCGTCGGCGGCCGTAGCCCGGCGTTGCTGTTGTGAGAGAAAAAATTAGAAGAGTTCAACGCTGCTGAACCGAATATTGAGCGAAAGCAATAGCTGCGGGTGACCGAGCATTCTTCTTCTTCTCTTTCTTCTTTTTCTTCTTCAGCCCACACATAATGCCCCGCTTTAACCGAGCCGTATGAACGTGCCTTATTGGGCTCTTAAGAGAAGCGAACTGCCAGAAAACGCACTGAATCGTAAACTTCTTTCATAAAACCAAATAATAAGGGCCGATCGGTAAAATTGAAAGAGACCTCTAATTTTGGAAGAAGGTTCACTAGGTTAGTTTGCAGGGATGCTCTTCTTGAACCAACATTTTGGTTCATGGCCCCTTTTCCCAAGCATTTCACCCCAGAAGAACCGAGCACCAGGCCGGGGGAAATCTTGTACCCATTGGAAACCGGTGGGTACCCGGCGGCACTGGGGATCGAACCCCGTACCTCCCGAACGTGAGGCGGATGCTCTACCACAAGGCCACGCTTCGGTATTGCACGGAAAATTTTATACCAAGAATTGATATCTATGTTGTTCCGGCCTCCCTTATATCGTTCACTCTATTCTACTTATATGGGGCATGATGTGTTAAAAAGGGTGCGCAAAATGCCGATCTCACCTTCTACTAAAACGTTTTTCTTTAAACTTCGTGTCGAGGTTTTGCCTGTTAAAGTGTGGCTTCAGAAAAAAATATTTTCGTTTCTTCTGTTAATTGCCGGTTATGTGATACACCTGAAACCATCGAACACTGTTTTATTGCCTGCAAAGATGCAATATTATTTTGGGACGTTCTGCAAAGAACATTGAAGAAAGACTTTATTTTGAATTCTCACAGTGTGCGGTACTTGATAACCACCAAACATGACCACGAACCCTTTGACATGATTTTTCTCCTTGGACTGCACAGCCTGTGGAAAACGCGTATGTTGGATAGGAATGCTGAACCTCTAGTCTCCCCCGCTACTCATTTCGGTCAGATGGTACACCAGCTTAGAGACACGAAGATAGTGACTATCAATCGGACTGGCTGCCATTGTTGATATGTTGTCTTTCCTTGCCACCGTTTTAGTGAAGTTGTGCTAAGTCGTATTCTAGTTGAGTGTTGTGTTGTATATTTCAATTGGACTTTTCGCCTGCAGGCTGATTACTCTGAAAATAATGTATGTAGCTCTACGCTAAATTTAAAAGCATGTAATAAATACCATGCTGAAAAAAAAAGTGCCTTATTGGGCTCTAGGAGTAACGTGAATGCCAGGGTCCTGGCAGGCTGATTCTGACATAACCGTCCCATGTGAAACGAGAGACCCAAGTTGGCAGCTCCTTGCAAACTTGGTGGTCACCGCCGTTCCACGCTGATGGCTCAAACTGCGAGCAGTATTGCTTTCGCGAGCATGGCGCTGGCAGCTGACATGGCCGAGAACTAACTGGACGTAGGGTTGCCTGACATTACTTTTGGCAGGAGCTACCAACTCGTGCCTCTCCTTTCACATGGGAGGGTGACAACAGAATGAGTCAGCCAGGACTGTTGCATTCACGTTACCCCTTGGCCACGCAGGCACGCTCATACCGCTTGGTTAAAGCGGGGCTTTATATGTGCGCTGGTATCGTGTCAACTCTTAAAGTGGAAGCTTAAATGACTCCCATTATTAAGGCGAAAGTCTTTATTGCCTCATTGTTGTCGTCAGCAAAAGTGTCACGATTTTGAGGCGGCTTTGATTGGTCGAGACGGGATGACGTCATGGAGGTCTTGACCAATCACAGAGCACCACCACAGTATGCGCGAATGCGTGCCTTGTATGAACATATGTCAATCAATGATCAAGTACTAAATAATGGCTAATTAATTAGTTGGTAATAATATAATTACTACTTGATTAATAATTACTAATCAACGACTAATTAAATAACATCTTTGTTCCCTAATTAATGGCTAATTACATAGTATTCACTGCTTAATTAATACTTTCTAATTGGCGACAATTGCATAAATAAATAATTACTAATTACTAATTAATGTCATGCACCTGGTGAAATCAACCACACAACAGTAAACGTAGAACAACTGCGAGGATATAAGGAGCTCGATCTCGTCGCTGCCAAGCAGAATTCACTAGATAAATGCACTCGCAGAATGTGAAAGAGTAGTCGCTCGCTTTACTCGTAGCAGCATTCATCGCTACATGCGCAACAGTCGCGTAGCAGAATGCAGCACTCAGGCTTTCGCCTTTCATCAATTTAGTCACTAAAGTGTCCTTGAATTTTTTTTATGGACACACGGCTCTTCCCGAAGGCATCAATGTGCCTGTTTGTGTCAAATGATGGAAAGTCTAAACGGGTTGCTTTGCGAAGTGTGTCACATTGCAAATATATAATCTGTTTATGGTTTTCATGATTGCTTATGGCACGAAATACAGCTTTAGAGCTCTACAGTTGTTAGTAGCATGACACTGCAAGAAACCAGTCGCCTTCAGAACAGTCAGGGTTTGGCCACCACGAGTGGGGTAATGAATACGGCTGTACTAGCGCTAATGCACCGGCCATGAGTCTTGCTAATGAAAACAAGCCTTAATAATTAAGATTAGCCTTGCGTCAGAAGAAAAAAAAAAGACTACCGCACGTTTAGTACTCCTTCATTTGGGGACGTTAAGTTGCTTGGAGGGCTCTATCTTTTCCCCCTCCTATTTTACTTCCTGGATGACCAGTATCGAGCAAGTATCCGAAGTCGCTAGGCTATATGCCTCGTGCCTCAAGCTATGCTATTTATTTTTCCTTCGCATGCAACAGGTTCAATTATGTAGCCTCCAGTGAAACTCCTTCTGACCCGCCACTCCTTTTTGCGTATTAACAAAGCCGCACTGCATGCTCCTTCCCCATTTAATAAGCTACAGCTGACCATAACTATCAGCCAGCTAGTGTAAGGCAGTGACTGTAATCAAATTATAGAGCTACCGCCAAAGCTTTCGTTCAAACTATTGCAGCAATTTCGAGTTTTTATGTTCAGGCGTCTTGAGCGGAAATACATAGGCCCCTCTCGCGCGCGGAGTGCGGGAGAGCTGTTCGGTATCAACACTGACAAAAAAAAAACAAAAACAAAAAAAAAAGGCTGTTGTGGGTGTCCTTATATGTGACGACCCTTCGATAGCCAACGTAATTTAATTTCGTGTCCAGCACCACTGCAATGCACTTTTCACGTGTGCGTTTCCGTGTCTTGTGAACAGTCATCTTGTTGTGGCACCACAGGGACGAGGACAGATACGGAGAAAGACAAACCACCGTATCTGTCCTCGTCCCTGCATGTGGTGCCACAACAAGATGAATACTTACCAACTTGCCCTGTTTTCTACTCTCGTTCTTGTGAACAGCACCGACAGGAAGCGCACGTCAGCGGCTGTTGCTGTCGCAACTCAGCTGGAATAATTTTTTTTTTCGAGAATCCGACCAGGTACAAGAATAAGAATTCATGAAATTCGAAGGTTGCGTTTACCAAGTGGCTCTGCATTACCGTTTCAATGATATGGTGTAAACAGTCTTAAAATGTGTGACAAATTACATTCAGGACCTTATTACACTAACTCCCCACATTTTGCGCGACGTATCTGCAACTTTTTGTTTACCTATGTCCAAACACCAGCATAAAATAAATACTTTAGAAATATTCAGCGAAAAGAAACCGTGCTCCATATTTGAAGTTTCGATGTTCCTTTAGAATCCAGAGAAAGGCGAGAGTAGGAATGAAACTGGTTGTGCCATACGCAATATACAGCGTACGCATAGAAGAAGACATAAACACGAAGTCACGCGATGTGTACGAGGAAGCGCACGAACTGGAAAGTCGATTTGTCTCCCAGCTAGAAACTCGATTTATTATCCAGTTCCTGAGAAACAATGACCTGAAAAGAAAGAACCCAAAGAGGCGTCCACAAGAAACAAAGCCTAAACAAGAAGGTGCAAGATGCGCTCCCTGACCAACATCCCTGCAACCGTGGCACGTGTCCAGTGCATGTAATCCATCGACTCTCAGGCGCGTTGTCACGCCGACACGTAGCACGTAAACACATTCCCAAGCTGGTGCACTACGGTCCCCGAACAATATCATTGAGTACTCTCCCGTTCCTGTTGTTTACTTGGTGACTGGGCTCGTCTGTGCATTCATTATAGGAACCAGAATGTTGCTTCTCCTCGCAATGTGGCCTCCCGTATTTCACGTAGGCTCGGTTCCATCTTCCCATTGTTTACGAGGCAGGGCGGGAAAAGAATGAATTGTTCGTTGTCTCTTTGCTTTGATCGCCACCTGTTTTTAATGTAACTGTTGGGATGTTGATTTATTCTTTGTGAACTTGAGTAAAAAGTATAGCCACAGTGCAGTAAAGCATTATGCTTTGGTCGGTTTTCGACTCGTACGCCCGCACGTGCACAAGAGGAAGGGATGTAACATCCTTCATCTTTCATAATGGAGAGAATTTGCCTCGAGCTCGTCGCTGAAGCCCAGGCTCGAATACTGTGCTTAAAACACGAATAAAAAGGGTACTGTGATAGAAACGAAAGTAAGGAGCATAAAACGTTCTTTGCGACTGCAGAGGCACCAAACAGTCAAAACAATAGCCTGCTGTTTTCAGCACTGCTTCTGACCATTTACCTTTTCAGCATATCTCTGCAGAAAGGTACGCCATTCATCACATGTAACACGTTCTGCTCTGACATTTTTATTACTTCGGCTCCGCGTAGCGGATTTATTTACGAGGCGTGAACTGAGCAAGCCGTGCTGCGAGGGCTCAGTTTATAATGTCTGCCTGCTTTTCAAAGCAGGGAGCTTTTATCGCTCTGAGAAATGCTGGCTTTTCAGGAAAGAAGCCTCCGCGCTCGATGTTTCTGACAAGGTATATAAAAGGGCGCAATAAAAGTGAAAAATTCTGCTATTACTGCAATTTAAACGGTTGATAAATCTTAATATAGCCTGGTAGAGAGTTGAAATAGGTGGGTTTTGAGTATGTTAGTAGCTATTTATACCTGTGGGTTCTCGAGTCACCAATGTTTTCTTATTTAGAGTGCTTGAAGAAATGTAATACAAATAATTTACATGTGTGTTTTTGCAGGGACTTTGTGAAGCTGTGAGGGCAAGTTTATAAATGTTTAATGCTATGCTTAGGAAACCTTTGTAATTTTATTAGGAATAAGATAATTTAAAATTTCGCGCAAATCATGCAGCTTAGGGAGCGGGCGTTTCGATTCTTTGAAACGGCTAACCTAAGAACAAATATGCCAGAGCCATGTTTAAGAGAAAGGAATATTCATTAGAGGGCAGTTAACATGATGTACTGTGGCATGTATCTGTAGCCTTTAAATGAATAACAAGGCTAATTGTCCAAGAAAGCCTGACCTAAGCATGCATCTCTTATTCTGGTGGTCTTTGGTTCAAACAGTGGTGCCGCCGAGTACCCACTGGGTTTCCAATGGGTACAAGATTTCCTCCGGCATGGTGCTCGGCTTTCCTGAGGTGCAATTGTTTGATAAAGGTTTTGGATGAAACCTAAGCTTTTAAAACAATTGATTAATTCAATATGAATACCGCATTCAATCATTAAGTCGGCGTTAATAAGGGTAGAAAAATCTGAACAATGAATACTTGCATTAGCATTTCTGCAATTATTTAAAAATTTGTGTCATGAAGTCTGTAACAATCAAGAAAAAGTACAATAAGGTGTTGTAAAGCATGTTTACCAATAAAATGCCACAAAGCCTAGAGGTTTCAACAAGATTTGTAGGGCCTAAAGTCTATTTATTTGTAGCTGCTAATCATCTCAAGGAGGGAAACAAACTTTAAATATTAACAGTAGAGAGTGTAACCATTCTTTGGGGATGTTTTGTTCCCCGCCGTTCAAAATAGCCTAACTATTTACAACACCCGCCGCCATTTAGACGAATACAAGGTGAGAAAAGAGCACGCTAGTTACAGGAGCGCTGACTGCCATTACGAAAAGTGCTTCGCCATAAACACCGTGCTAATATACTGATGCTTCTACTCAGTCATGATCTAAGAGTAGGCAAGAGGTCTTGAGCTCGAACCCCACCAGCAGCGTGCAGTTGTTTTTGTCTTCTTCTTTCTAATCAATTAACTCTATGATTACAATATGATTTCGCATTGATCAACACATAAAGTCCTCTGCTCTCCTTCGTGCCTTGTTGGCTGCCTTGGTATGTATCTAATTTTCTGAAAGTAATCCTGGTCACAATGTTGCTTCACGGAGTTTTCGCAGTGAAAAAATCTTCACAAGAAAAAGTGAAGTTTCATTCTGCAACTTAAAGTGAAATGAGCGACCAAGGAAATAAACTGATAGATCTTCAATTACAAAGGAGACGATTTTGAAAAAGAATGCTTTCGTAGTGTGCTTTTTTAACACTTTCCCCACCATGCCAAAACTTCACTACGGCCAATTATCTAGAAGCTGAAAATATCTCTTGGTTGTCTTTGTTGTCCTTGAACGCACAGTTTATAATTATGTCAGTCTCATTTCAGTACAAGCAACGGCAGTGAGCGAGGGTCAAAACATTCCCTTTTCTGAAATTTTCTTGAAACTTTGTGAGACACTCTCACCGTTGTGAAACCAATCGACACTTTATATATAGTAACTTGGAAAATCCATTTTAAATCGTTTTCGGGGGGTCATGAGTGAAAATAGCAAGGTGGTTTCAGATCTTCAAGGAGAAAAGAACGGACTTGTTCATGCTTGCCTCGGCGGCCCCACAGCTGCTCACGCTACAGTAAAATTTTGACCTAAACGTGTTATCCCTAAAAATAAAAGATCAGAGGTTTAACGTAAACATTGCGGCTAAAATCAGTAAACTGCGTACCACGCGATATTGTTTCTCGTCTCGTCTGCTAGAGTCTCGTTCGTTATCGGAATTAACCAGACAAATCGCTCCACCAACTAAGAACGGCCATGCACCACCATACACCGAATCTGGAAAGAGCTCTCAATCTGTCAATTCTCCCAGTGTCCGGGCCGGGTAAGTTTTCCCGTGTTGAGTCAAATTAAGCCACAGGCTCCACTCCTGGTGGTGCCCTTCCGTCAATTCCTTTAAGTTTCAGCTTTGCAACCACACTTCCCCCGGAACCCAAATACTTTGGTTTCCCAGAAGCTGCCCAACGAGTCATTTGAGTAACTCAGGCGGATCGCTGGTTGGCATCGTTTATGGTCAGAACTAGGGCGGTATCTGATCGCCTTTGAACCTCTGACTTTTGTTCTTGATCAAAGAAAACATTCTTGACAAATGCTTTCGCAGTAGTTCGTCTTGCGACGGTCCAAGAATTTCACCTCTAGCGCCACAATACGAATGCCCCCGTCTGTCCCTCTGAATCATTACCCCGTATTCCAAAAACCAACACAACAGAAACAGGGTCTTGTTCTATTATTCCATGCAAGTTTATTCAGGCGACCCGCCTGCGTTGAGCACTCTAATCTTTTCAAAGTAAAAGCGCAGGCCACCTCGAGACGCACCAATGAAGGGCACCAAGAGAGGACCGGCATGATGTTCAGTACGAGCCGTCGCATCGGGTAGTATGCGAAACAAGAGGACAGAAACCTGACTCGCGAACTTGGACGTTTTTTTTCCATATTCGGTGCTAGCAAATAAGACCTGGTAAGGCTTCATCGTTCTTAAGAATAAATCAAGCCGTGCCAATAGATTGGAATCAAGTTTTTTTTAGACCACGCGTATGCCTTCTAACACAGTCAAGCCTGCAGCAGTGCAATGCAAGGCTGTGAAGACTCACAGAACATAATGTCAGATGACTCGCGTTTCCAGGGACTGCCGCTTTAAAGTCAGAATGATGCCTCAAATTTGCTAACGCTTTTTTGTTTTTACTCTGCGTCTGCTCTCTGGTTCAAAAAAGTGTTTAGTTTCACGGACGTCTGTCAGCGTGGGCCCACAATGGGAGACGCTGGTTTTTGTTCACAGGCACAAAGGAAGATGGATGAAGGAACTAGATTTGGCAAACCTGCGATAAGATCCGTGCAAAAATTTCACAGCGACAACAGAGATGGTGAAATTCGTCGATATAGTTTCACATCAACCAACACAGCAGCAAAATTGTGTATCGGCCCGACTATTCAAAGATGCTGGAAAAGAAGCAAACAGCAAGGTTGTCTGACAGGCATAGAATGTCACGGAATGTCGCGTAATGTAAAGATGTCTGTTTGATGAACCCAGGTACTATGAAAGTACTTGCAATAAAAACGACATCAAAGGAGTACAACACTGCACTGCCAGTATAGGGTTCACGGACAGCAAGTCGAAATGGTAAAATACGGATAGCGACATCACGGAAGGAGTCTGGGCGATAAGTATAATGGGTTTGTGTTGTTAAGCATTCTGTACACTATAAAAAGAGCATGAACATATGAATAATAAAGAACTGGAAGTCCTCGCAGTTTTCTGTGTTTTCCCTTTCCATGTAAAGTGTCAAGTTTCACTAGCGCGCCGTAGGAAGGATTTACTGGGCGTCTGCAGCACACTTTTCATTCTCCAAATCTAATCAATTGGTTAAGACTAATTAGACAATGTTTAATTGTCTTCTAGAGAAATAAAGTGTCAATATAAACGAGCTTCGCTCTTAAAATTGCATAATGGACAGGCATTGTAAATTTGTTGTACCAACAAAATCTCACTTTATTGAATGATTGCTAATCTGACGGAAGTGTTCATATATACTTTAAAGTGGAGGGGACCACTTCTTGGCGATGTGCTCAAACGTTGCATTTACTGTACTGCTGTGTCACTTGGCCTTGTACTGTTTTGAACAGGGTACTGGCTTCATACTACACATTTAGGCTCTTGAGAGTTGCGTGGCCTAGTCTGCAGTGCACGTTTCGTTCTTCAGGTTTATTTGTTTAGTATACTAATTAGACAGTTTTTATTTAGTTATTAAACATACCCTTAATCGCCGAATCATTGAAGAGGGGAAGGGGTACAGTGGTGATCCAAAGAAAATGAACTCGTGGTGACATCTGCTAGAACAGTGAGCATATGATACTAAGCACATTAGATAAATCAGTGTTAATAACGAAATTAGAACAATATTAACAAAATTACAACAACCAACAAAATCTCAGTTTATTTAAATAATTGTTAACCTGATGAAAGTGTCTAGACAAACTTCAAATCGAAGGGGCACCACCGCCTGGCGATGGGCTCAACCTTGCATTTACTGTACTGCTGTGTCACCTGGGCTTGTACTGTGTTGAGCTGGGCTTCATACTGACTTATACTGACTTTGAAAATAGTTGAGACGCATCGAAAATGGTTTATTGTGATAAGTAGCACATAAATATAGCGGTTGTCTAGTGAATGGCAAGCTGGGCTCACAATTTGTAACAGATTAACGGTCAGGCTTCTCTTTCATTTATCTCGAGTTAACAGTTGTGAGGACGCAATTTGCTTCTTCAAGGACCAACTTTTTGTCCGAAAAGGCGAAAAGCTATTTATGTGCAGGCAAGCTGCTTTGGCCTACCATAATCTTTTTGAGCGCACTGCTGTTCATTTTACGTCTGATTGGGTATCAAAAAAAAAAAAAAAAATCGCTCACAATTTCTGGGGCAAAGACATAGTATAATGGTGACAATTTTAATAAACTTGCTACTATATGCATATTACTGATATTAGTTTCCTTATTAAGGTTTCTGAATTCACTGCGTTTAACAGAGTATATTATAGGGCCAGTTGCTAAGATATTAGCTCAATGAAAACCCAGTAGTGCCCGTCCTGTCCTTGGTTTTCTTTGTACAGCCTAATCACCATGTTTTTGTTAAGCATAAAATACTGTTTAATTGCGCCCTCTCGGGTCAGTGCTCCCCTCCCTTTTTCTTCGAATCTCACATTTCCCTGAACAATCAAGCGCCCTCCCTTTTCCTACTGCAGGCCCTGAAGGGAAGTTTTTTTTCTTTTTTTCTCTTTGAGCGTACTCGTGTATGTAATCCAACGTGGGTTCATTCTTCTTGCCCACTCTACCCGCGTGCCATCTTGCTACTCGACGGCGTCGAAGACAATTGCAGATCTGCGTGCAGTGTGCGTTGGTACACCGTGCAAAACAAAACAGAGGCTGTCAAGAGGCACAGGTTGAGTGGCGACACCGTGTATCGAATGTCTCTTGAGTTCGAGCTAGATCTAAAATGTCTGTGAATTAGACTAGAAGTACAAAGATAAGCACACTCGACTAGTTGAGGATACCGCGTGCTGCATGAACAGCTCACTGTGATTGACGCTGAGGTCCTGAATACAACGACGGGCTGATGAATGAGTGCGCGGACCTCGTTATTGGGTCGGATTCCAAGGGACACTTCGATAGTTTTGACTGACTAAAACTATAAAGGTCGCACAGAAGCGGCCCTTCACAAATAAGTTTCGCTAAAACTGTGCTGACTGCATCGCACACTTTCAGTGGTCATTATTGTCTTCAGTAGCCGTCTTGAATATTTGTATATAACCGGGGAAGGGCTGTCCGCATATTTTGCTTGATGTTATTCGTGAGTAAAGAGGGGAGCTTAATCAGTAGGTTAATGCATCTGATTGCGCTTACCAAATGTGCATGCTATGAAAGACATATGGGTCACCGTCTTCCTGCTGCCTGTGAACAAAGCGTTGAACCCATTTTTGCACACTCTGACGGCATGGCTGCTCAAGCAACGGCTGCACCGTTTCCTGGCCAAGTTTCGCGAAAGTCGTTGAGCTTCGGTCGAGTGTCGCTCAGCTGATTTCTCGCTGCTTTAGGATTTAGGCTTCAAGCGCAACTTTCCTTGAACAAGCTCTGAGGTGAGCGCCTCCCTACATGCTTTCTTTACTTGACCGCTTTTTACGCGGTAAAGGCCAATGTCCTGCAGAGAACCGATGCTCGGAGCAGATTGTTGGCAGCATAGAGCATTTGAGCTTGCGAAAGGCCATGACTGCACTTGGCATTAAAGCATGGAATACATCCAAATCAACAATGCAGCGATCGCAAATCCCAGGTAATTGAGTGAAGGAGATGCGAGATCTGAACGAGTTCTCGTCCGCGCCGTGAAAAACTACACAGCAAGGGCAACAGGCAAGTTTGCACATCCAGAGTGGTTTCTAAGCCATAAGATAGCTTGAATTGGCGATTCTATACAACTCGGTCGTATCCACGTGTGCTCGGAAGGGCTGACATTGCGAGAACGAGCAACACCAATTTCGGGCGGTGAAGATGATAGCAGATTGAGCCTTCGACGAAGATGTTGGAGACGAGGACGTAGGTTTGGCAGTCTATGAAGCATGGTTTTAATGACCTATTAAATGAAATTTAATGCCTTGCAGTAGCATCGGATGAAGATTTATATTTGTCCTACGTACCTCCAGGCAACGGTAACGAAAACTAACGCATATTCGTAATTAAGCAAAATAGAAAAAAATTAGCGCTCGTCCTGTGTGCCTCGTCCTCGTCTGTTCCGCGCTAAGTCTCCCAGTAATCCTTCATTAAGGCTGACCTATTATAGCATGTAGCTCATTTACGGACTTCACTGAAGTGAAAGGAAAACGTCCCAATGTCATCCTTTTCATACTATGAACCAGCGCAAAAGAGACAGAGTACCAAGAAAAGAGATGACAACACGGGTGCTGGGTCGACAATATGGACTAGTTCCAACTTGCCCCAATACAGGTGTGCTGTCATATTAAGTCTTCCTTTTAATCTGGATCGTGGGAGAGAGACGGACGTATACCAAACGATGACAGCCTTTCTTCAAAGGCTCTTTTAGAGTAAAGTTCACTGTAAGCATCCCTTTTGATATGCTCTTAGCAGACACGTGAAAACTTTAAGACCTCTTTAAGATTAACGTTTGTTCGTGAAGGTATCTAGTGCAATTTCTTCAACTCATGTCCGTAATGATAAGCGCCAGCAAAAGAGTTCCACAGTGCGCAGAATGTCCAGAAAAGGCGGTTACTCGAGCGCTTTAGACCTTGTGGAAGTTTTTGAAAGCAGCGGCTTCAATTACACAACATGGTTGTTGTTTCAGAAATCATGTCATTGGAGCCCTCTGTTTATTTTCTTAAACTTACTACAGTTTTCAAACCTTTTACGCATCTTGGGTGGCTAAACAGTTTCGTAACTTTAATTGCTCAGTGTTCAGGTTTTGTGGAGTTCGAAAAACCACGGAATCGTGTTTCACAGCAACGTATATCAAGTTTTCATTTTTCTTGGCTCGGATAACGTGTGGATCCTGCAACTAAACCTTACGAAAAGCAAACATAACAGTGCAGTTCACGAAACGATGAAAGTATTTTTCAACTCTGTCGCTCTTTGTTGTCAGAATGTATCACGCCACGTAGATATAGCCTTCCTCCTGTAATCTTACGTATCGTTATGCCCTCATAGAAAAGCAATCAGAATGAAAATATCACATAACATCGGGGTTGGTTTCGTTTTACCTCGACTGGATAAAAGAGGTATTGTATTGGCTCCGCTGTAAAGTTAATAACTTGGGACATATAAATCATTAAAAGCTCATACACGCAACATTCGAGCAATGCATGATCTGGATAAAATGCGAGTGATTGTGGTATATAGTGCAAGTCTAGTGCTCTCGGGCATGGGTCAGAGAAATAAATTCTTTCTCTAAAATAGAAAACAAAACATTAAGACGCGCGAAATGTAACATAAAACGCGAAAAAAAAAAGGAGTGAATGATCAGAACTACTGCCCCGAAAACAACATGACGACGTGCGATCTGAAACGGCCGCCTAAGAGCTGCGCTATAAAAAAAAAAAAAAAAAAAAAAAGTACGCTTAGGTTTGGATGCACTGTGATCTGTTTTGTTTTTGCAGTAACCGTTCCTAATATATAAATGAATTTCTTGGGTTTGCTCATAAGTATCTTGCGGACTTTTTTATGAGGCTCGCGCTTCGTGGTAACACACTCCCCCTGTGGTGACCCGTTGGATAAAACTCCAAGTACATGCTTGCCTATACAAAAATAACGACCGCCCGTGTATTCAGGCTTACACTGTACACGACGTACCGTGACGTTTGCGCTATTTTTCGGTGGGAAAATATCCTGCGCAGGTTTTGTTTGGAGGTCTCGCACTCGCACGTTTGAACGCATAGCAATAATGTGGCACTATGAAAACTGCGGAGGGCGCTTTCTCGGTTACGTTAATGTTTAGCTTAGCATCAGTTCTAGAAAGTGAAGTGCTTTGATGGCCAGAACCAAAAGCTTTAAATAAGATCGAGCGGCGCTTTCAGAAGAACGGAAATGTGCCCACATCAAACCGCCAGACCTAAAAGCGGCGTCCCTTAAATTTAACTTCTAACATACAGAAAAAGGGTTGCGTGCGATGAAAACAGATTCTAATCCCGGTGCGGTATAAGTGCACTTTCGTCAGTGTATAAAGTTCATTTCAGCGTAAACGACCGGGGCTTTGGGGCGAAATAAGGTTATTCTATATAGGGCTAAGGGGCTACACGTGTGCAACTCTTGCGAAAAGACAACCTAGTTTTTACTCTGATTGTTTTGGCTAAGTGAAGCATGGTGCTCAGATGCCATAAAGTTCCCCACATCTTATCTTTTCCCACTCAAAATTTTGAGATGGGAACCGCAGCGATTAGATATAAAGTAGCGAACTAGCAGGTCTGGTTGAGTTGTGTAGCTTAAAAAAAAAAAAGAAAAACGTTTTGCAGTTCTAAAATAATTAAAAAACATTTTCTTGTTCAGTGACGAGCAGGAGATATTTTAGCTGCCATTTTGCTGGGAACCTCACTCATTTATTAAAACAAGGCATAATTCTGCTCACCTAAACCACATCAAAAATCGTCGAGGTCAATAATTCTATTTTAGTAGCGAAGTTGATTTTAGTATTAAAAAATTTTAACCATTGAATTTTTTTTTCCGAAAGCAAAAGTAAACGCTTGAGGCTCTTTAAGACTGCGAAGTCGTACCTGGGAAGACTTCGTTCACAGCGTATTCCTGCGTTGTAGCGATTAAAGTGAAAACCAGTATCTTCTTTTACACAACAGTTAGCTATGGATTCGAACCTGCAGAGGCGCGTATAAATCTTCTTGCCTGTCATTGTTTTAAACCACGCGGCCATTCCCGCTGCTTTGTTGCGGCATGTTAAATTGCTAACCTCTCGCCCTGTGATTTCTCCATCCACTTTCATACGCGCGCGATACACTCCAAGCGCAACAGCAAGCGACTTTTTCGGTTTCAACGCTGCGCTTGACGGCACTTGATAAAACGCTTGCTCATTTCAACAATTAGGTCAACATCACAAATGATTTCCAATAGTAATAAAGTGTGATAAGCAACCTTTCCTCGGCGCGTTAAACTTAGGCTCTGTTAGCGCTACCTGCACGTGTAGACGCTCTGTTGGTCGTCTGCTACTCTGTGCGCTTTGTTTATCGTGTTGTGTGAAGACTCTTTCGAGCGTAAACGATTGTATCGTTTGAACAGACTTATTTGCGATGAAATGTAGGTTGTGCGGCAGCATGCTAGACAACGCGAGAAAAGTGTGCGATGCGAAGAAGCCTCGAATAGCGTGCCTTCCGATGCTATGCTCAGCTTCACGAGACACGCTTATCGGAGCGTTTTAAAAATAAATTACCCTCTTAATGACGCAGCATAATTTGTCAAGCTCTTCTTAAGAGCACTCGCCAGCCTTTAACCATCGGCCGCCTTCAGTGGTGTTCAGAAAGGACATAAATATTCGGTTAAGTTTTGCTTGCATGCGTTTTTATGAGCCGTGCTCCCTACACGTACTTCCATGGGTTTCGCAGTGGTTTAGAAAATACTGCACCTTTTAAGTAACGTTTCATACTTTCGCTGTCATGGTATTCATGATGTTCATGGGTGCTCTCCACCAAAACGCTTGTCATGTATGCATACAGAGACCGCAGGAACCAGAACACCGCAATGCCCTTCGGCACACAGGCCTTCTATACTGCCGTTCATGAAACGACCGGGTACAGCCCCTTGTACTCTTTCTTTCTCTCTCTCTTCACTGTAAATGCCTGCCACAATCCTGCACTTTCCACCCATGATGGCTTCTATACGTCGTCTCACAAGACGTTTGCAGCACTCCGAAAGGCAGGGAACTCGGGCCCATTCAAGATCATGTTCACTATAATAGGTAATTGTGCCCCTAAGTGCACCTGCCCATGGACACTATAATAGATAATTGTGCTTTTACTGTCGCCTCACCAATTCGTGGGGCCAGAGGCGCATATGAGCAGCACAGCACTATAGCCGTGTGCGCAATCCTGATTGTACCAGGTCGCCCCTGCCTTTCGGAGTGCTGAAAACAGCTTGTGAGACGAAGTATACTTGCCGCGACTCTGTCGCTATCTGAAGGAGCTCACAGGATTGCACGTCTGCGGTATATTGCTGCGCAAATGCGCTTCAAGACGTGCTGCGATGACCACAGTTGTCATGCCACCGACAGCGCAAAAGGAAACGGCAAACGTCGCGGTACCGGGAACGCGGGAAGATCGCAGAGATCGCAAGTTATTCGCTGGGGACATCAGACGGCTTGAGCGATTCCGTCTTCAGTAAAGGTTTCCTGAAGCCACGATATAGTAATCTATATTGACTTCTATTTTGGTTTGTATTGATCGGTATTTTAGAGCTCCCTCTAATTACGTAACATGCAGTAGCAGCATAGTTGAAAAAAACAGAGAAAAAGTGCCCCTTTACTATAGAGAAGGCGGTATATAAAACTTTGCTGGAGGTTAAAATAGCAATTCTTACCGTGCATTGGAAGCCAGAGTTTTTTATATGCACAGCATATTAGTTCGCGAAGGTTAAAAATTTCCCCTAAATAAAGAAGGCCGGGACAGCTCTGCGCTGACGGGACCAGGATCAGAATGGCTGGGGAAAATCGAGTCTTGCCTAAGGACCGATTTTGTATTTGTTCTGTGTACGCCTGCACCGCGCCATAAGAGAAGGGAGGAAGACGGGAGTGAAAGCCGAAAGAGAGAAAGGGGTGCCGTGTTGGAGGGATCTGGAGTAATTTCGACCACCTGGGGATCTTTAACGTGCACTGACATCGCACAGCACACGGACGCCTCTTCGTTTCACCTCTATCGAAACGCAGCCGGCGGCGGTCGGGATCGAACCCGTGTACTGCGGCACAGTAGTCGGATGTCTTAACCACTGCACCAACGCGGCGGGGTAGACTTCACTTTAATGTCCGGCGCATACCTTCCCTTATGGCGCGGTTGAAACAAGTGTGACATATATACAGCACTAGCACGTTTCTCATTCTGTGCCCCGCAGGGGTGGCGCAATGGTTACGGCGCTCGACTACTGTTCCCAAGGGCGCGGGATCGAATCCCGGCCTCGGCGGCAGCTTTTCGATGGAGGCGAAAAGCAAGGCGCCCGTGTGCTGTGCGATGTCAGTGCACGCTAAAGAACCCCAGGAGGTCAAAATTTCCGGAGTCCTCCACTACGGCGTCTCTCATAGCCTGAGTTGCTTTGGGACGTTAAACCCCACAAACCAAACCAAACCGTTTCTCATTCTGCGATCGAGTTATTATTATTCACACGATGCCGGCAGACGCTTTCCTGCTCCACTTGGTCAGCTCTCCGCGGTGGCATGCTCTTCCTCTGCGTGCCGGCGCGCACATCTGCGGGGACGCCGCTACCCTCCGCCTCCTCTCTGTAGGGAGCACAGCGGCGGACACCTGTTGAACGGCGCAGCTGATTGCCATGGTTCCGACGCATGCGCAATAGCGCCTTCTGCCACGCACGGCGACCTTGACTTTACATGGCGTAGTGAAGCTTTCGCTTCAGTATACTTGTAGAGAACACTATTTCTGAGACCTGCGCTTAGTTTCTGTCTAAATTCTCAGGTAACCGGGTTCATCGGCAATTAAAAAGGGATAATTGGCGTCTCCAAGAAAACAAAACAAAAAAGGTAGCATGGAACTTTTTTTCTTTCTTGTCCATCCTCTTGCTAGTGTACTAATGACCCACTTCTTATGTCTGACAACTAACTATCTCAGCAGTTAACCATCTTAAAGGGCTCATTGGCTCGACATTAAGACTGGCTCCTTCACAGACAACGTTTCGTAGAAGCCCATCGCCATTCTTACGTTATTGAGCAAGTGTAGGAGGTCTTAGTGTGTTTAGCTTGGGTCAGTCTGGGTAAAGGTAAATCGACTTGAAGCACCAAAAACCAGCCTTTACAAACGACCACTACTCACAGAAATGTTTGAGCCGAAGGAGCGCTAGCGCCGACTGCCACAAAACGAAGATATTCGTACTTACTACATCCATTAGCCAAGTGCAACACGGAAAAGTTTCAAGCGCTCTGCTTCACGAGTGAATTCAAGTGCCTTAAGGCTCGTTCACACTTCGACTCGCAGATGTTGTACGACTGCTTTGATCGGAAAGCGACTGTCGCAAGTGGTCTCATTGTCTGAAAAGTGACAGTCGCAGGTCATTCGAGCGCTGCTCGGTTTTTCAGCTTTGAGCCTACTGGTCGCAAACCGGTAACCAATCATCGAATAATTAATTGAGCGGAACGTAGTTTACGCCCAGTTTCTCGTTACTGGTGAACAGTTATGATGGACAAGTCTCGTGCCGAACGAGACCAGTACGGGAGGGACCCCTGGGTCGTCTTTGCAACTGTCAACATAGGTCGAACAGAGCGAGTCCCTGGTCGAACTCTCTTCGCAAGTCGCGAGTGGGAACGGATCTTTAGTCCCACTGTCTAGTCAATAGATAGATAGATTCAGTGAAAGGAAAGGCAGATAGGTTGGCAGGAATGATTAAAATCTGGCCTGATACTCTGCACTGAGGAAGGGGAAGGGAAGAAGAGAGAGGATCATGATGGGTGACGATGTTGGAGAAGGCATATGAAAATATATACAAGCACATAACCTTGCTTTACAAGCGCGAATCAAGTCCGCTGGCGCACAATAAACGACAAAGAACCCGCACTGTCTGGACTCCTTTCCCCTTGTCCTGCCAAGCGCGCAGCGGCAGTTACTCCGACAGAGGCCTCTTGTCCAAACGCTTCAAGGAAACGGCTAGCACATTTCTTTCACGCGCATACACTGGACACTGGGTACATCTGGGAATTCCGCAGCGGCCGTGATTCGATTCCGCATCCTTGGGTGCATCAGTCGAGCGCCCTAATCACAGTACCGCCACGGCGGGGCATTTCATTGTAAAACTATGTAGATATTTTTATGAAGATTAAAGGTACAGTATCTCCTTTATCCAATAACTGTACGTACCATTTTCAACATTTAGTGTAGAAATGGTGTCCCTGTGCATTGTCCGTCTTATACTTTTACGCATTTTGGTCCACATGCCTCTTCAATTGTGCTGCGCAATGAGTTGAGTAAATCAAAGACGAAAGTGGTCCTTTTCTTTGAGCATTATGTGCTCAAACAACCACAGATCTTGGTGTTTTTTCTTTTCCTGAGCCTGAATTGGTAGAAGTCCACGGCAGCGCTTCTACGTCAAAGGCCCTGTGGGAAATCAAAACGAATGTTAGGCTCTTATTTCGTGATTTAGTTTCCGAATGCTTCAGGGCGAAAAAAAGTCGTAAAGGTCCGAACTGCCTCTACAATCCAAATCAATAGGGAGGTTTTTGGGCACACATAACAAAGTTCATTTCTCATGTACTGGACTTAAATTCGGCAGAGTTGAAGGCTGGTTTACAAACGGCGCTTGAAGTGCTTTAAGACCTGGAAAAGGACGCACCATCGCATAGCTAGCTTATGTTAGTACCTGTTTAGAGACTTCACATCGTGAAGGCTCAAATCCTGGCCGCGCTTAATGTGTTAAAATGAGAAGTTACGGCGCCAGTGCGCGGAGCGTGAGGTGTATGCGAAACCTTTGCGAGCCTATCTCCAACTGCGTAGTTTTACTAAATGTGCTTTTAAAGAACAACTTGAAGAAGAATGTGATATGCTCCAGTGTCACACTGTGCCAACCGTGAACGAAAACATCCATCATGTTCAAGATATCGTCCAACCTGGAAGAAAGAAAATAAATTATCGCAATAAAGGCAAAAGAAAACATATTGTTCACCGAGGAAAGAAAACGGCTGGAAAAAACAACCCTTTCGTCCTCATCGCAAGGAGACACTACATGGACATGGCGCGCTGGAGCGGAGCGCCAGACCGCGACCTGGCCCCCACCAAGGCGCCTTCGGACCCTATGAAAGGGCCGTCCAAGCCGCCTCAGGCAGATACAGCCAAGGCTCCTTTGCCAACTCTAAACGAGGGTCTGC
This sequence comes from Amblyomma maculatum, assembly GCF_055883805.1. Taxonomy (NCBI): domain Eukaryota; kingdom Metazoa; phylum Arthropoda; class Arachnida; order Ixodida; family Ixodidae; genus Amblyomma; species Amblyomma maculatum. The sequence continues at coordinate 329,724,204 of NC_139344.1, forward strand.
CAACCTCTGAGTCGGGTACCTACAATGTCACCTAGTAGAACACTGAAAGGTGCGTTAGTTCTCCGACAAACCTCTATGCACTCTGTCAAATGTTCTTAGACCATGCTGTGACACAAATTTGAGGCTGCGTGGTACGAAAGCCCTATTACTATTTTGAAAAGGCACATGGGTTACACGTATCATGTGACAATCTATACGCGTGCTTAGTTGAGGGCGGGCATTTTGTGTGGTTGTGCTTCGCCCACTCTAATCACCGTTGAATAGTGGGAGTAGCCGGCGTAGATAGGCTACCGGGATAACTTCAGTGATCGTTAAAGAGCATCCTTCTTCTCTAGCTTGGACTATCGAAAACGTCTTTATCCTGGGACCGGAACGTTGACCGTTCTACCGAAAATATTACATGTCGTAATATTGGACTTGCCTCGTTTGGTGGGCTTAGGATGGTTCACTGCCGTTTTGCGCAGATAGTCGGAACAAGTGTGTTCTCATAGCATACCGTAAAAACAAATTGGTTTATAGAAAGTGAAAGGCTCAGTACCTGTCATCCTTTTTCCGTGGACACCTGAACCGCGCCTTAAAGGAAGGAAGGTGGGAGTGAAAGCGGAAAGAGGGAAAGAGGTGGCATAATGGAGGAGTAATTTTGAACACCTGGGGATCTTTAACGTGCACTGACATCGCATAGGGTGACACTGACATCGCATAGGGTGACAGGGTGTAGACGAGCCGTATGTGAAAGTACTGAAATATATCTGTAGTGTCTGTAAAGCAACTATGTAAAGCAACATAAAGAAAGGTGTTAGGCAGGGAGACATAACCTCCCCAGTACTGTTCACAGCTTGCTTAGAGGAAGTATTCAGAGACGCGGAATGGGGAGCAGTTAGGATTAAGGGTTGATGGAGAATACCTCTGTTATTTGTGATTTGCTGGTGCCATTGTCTTGATAAGTAACTGAGGGGATGAACTGCCAAGAATGAATTATAACTTAGGAAAAGCAGAAAGGGAGGCTTGCAAATCAGCATGCAGAAGACTAAGATAATGTTCCCACCGCACTAGCCACACGCTTCAAGTTTTTCGCCCACGTGCCCGAACTGTTACTCTTTCAGCCTCCTTCTTCCCACGTGCAGCTAAAGATTGGAACGGCCTTCGTCAGCATATCGTCGACATCACCTGCCCTTTATCGTTTGCTAGCAGTCTAAACAACATTTTTATAAGTGATCACATTATGCATTGTGTTGTACCTTTTCTGCTCATCCCACCCCTTATGTAATACCCCTCGAGGGGTCTTTAAGGTTACAAAATTAAATGAAATGAAATGAAAGGAACAGCAGTTTATAATAGGTAGCAGAGCACTGGAAGTGGTAGGAGGCGAATATGTCTACTTAGGACAGGTGGTAACCGCAGATCCGGACCATGAAAGGGAAATAAGTAGAAGAATACGATTGGGATGGAGCGCATTTGGCAGGTACTCTCAAGTTATGACTAGCGGCTTACCGGTAGTCAAGAGAAAAGTATATAATAGTTGGATCTTGCCTGTACTCACCTATGGGGCTGAAACGTGGAGGCTAACGAAAAATGTTGTACTTAAGTTGAGGATAACACAGAGGGTTATGAAACGCGAAATGGTAGGTGTAACGTTAAGAGATAGGAAGCGTGCAGAGTGGGTCAGAGAATAACTCGAATTAAGACATTCTAGTGGAAGTCAAGAAGAAATGGGCATTAGTACAGCATGTAGTGCCAAGAGAGGATAACCGATGGTTGCTTAGGGTAACAAATTGGATTCCAATGGAAAAAATCGTAGTATGGAGCCGGCAGAAAGTGAGGTGGTCGGATGAGGGTAAGAAGTTCGCAGAGATCAAGTGGACGTAGCTAGCACATGACAGGGTTAATTGGAGGAATATGGGAGAGGCCGTGGCCCTACAGTGGGTATAATCCGGCCGATGATGATGATGATGATGATGATGACATCGCTCAGCACACGACCGCCTTTCCGTTACGCCTCCATCGAAACGCAATCGCCGGTGGTTGGGTCCGAACCCGGGTACTCCGGTATAGTACTACCGGTAAATATGTATCGGGCCACCACGGTGCCACCGGCGCTACCACGGCGGGACAGAAAAAAAAAAAAAAGCAGTGACTCAGCTCAGCTATGCCAGGATATACGTAGCCAGAGATACAGTCGTGGGCAAAAGTGGTATACAACACTCAGCCGGTGGCGGAGCTCCGGAAAACAGCATTATAAGTTCATCTAGCAAAACCTAGCTGAGATTGAGGCAATAGTGGCAGTTACCCATTTTATCCACATGCATGTGTCGCTATCGCTGTCCCTGACGCTGTCGCTAGATGGCATTTCGATGCAGTTTTCCCGAGCACTGTCAGCGGCTGAGGGTTATACACCACTTTTGCTCACGACGTACGTTTCCCTGGCTGAGCTTGTGTTCATTTATGTTTAGCAATGAGAGGCGTTGGGTATATGCATTTTTTATTCATTTTACTTGACAGAGACGAAGACTGCCCGTTGACCGGTGAAGTAGCATGCAGCGGTCTCAATTTTGTCTATAACGTATTTCGATTTGGCAGAGTTTCCAAACGAAAAGTCTCATACATTGGATTACTCACCAGTGTCAAGTCCACTGGTCCCACAGTCTCTCGCACACACTACACGTGTCCAAAAGGAATGTAGCAATAACACAAAAGGGTACAAGAGTGATAGTGACTCTAAGGCAGTTCAGTTCAGTCGTTCAGTCGTGTCCGACTCTTCGTGACCCTATGGACCATGTCACGCCACGCTTTCCGGTCTCTCACTATCTTCCTAACATCACATAACTTCATCTGCAGTGCCTCGAGGATGCCATCTAACCATCGCGTTCGCTGCCTACCCCTTCTCCGGCGACTCTCAACCTTTCCCAACATCAAATCTTTCTCCAGCGACTCCTCTCTTCTCATCAGATGACCAAAGTAGCTGAGCTTTAACTTTAGAATTTGACCCTCCAATGAGCAGTCAGGGTTTATGGTCGACAATATTGACTGATTTGATCTTCTAGCAGTCCAAGGAACTCTCAAGAGTCTTCGCCAGCACCACAATTCAAACGCGTCAATTCTTCGGCGGTCAGTCTTTTTCGCAGTCCAACTCTCGCATCCATACATCACAACTGGAAAGACCATAGCACGAGTTATACGGATCTTGGTTGGCAGACTAATGTCTCTGCTCTTTACTAGGCGGTCAGGGCTAACCATTGCTCTCTTTCCCAGAAGCAGGCGTCTCCTAATTTCATGGCTGCAGTCTCCTTCCGAGGTAATCTTGGAGCCTAAGAAGAGAAAATCTGTCACAGCTTCCACTTCTTGTCCCTTGATGCTCCAGGACTTGATAGGGCAAGACGCCATGATCTTTGTCTTTTTAATGTTCAGTTTAAGCCCAAACTTGTCACTCTCTTCTTGTACGCGCATCAGAAGTCTCTTGAGTTCCGCTTCACTTTCTGCCATTAAAGTGGTATCATCCGCATATCTAAGGTTGTTAATACGTTTTCCAGCAATCTTCACTCCAGCTGAAGACACATCCAGACCGGCCTTCCTCATGATGCACTCTGCATATAGGTTAAATAGACAGGGCGACAGTATGCAGCCTTGCCTCACTCCTTTCTCAATCGGAAACCAATCAGTAAGACCATGCCCAGTTCTGACTGTGGTCTCTTGCCCTTCATACAGGTTCCTGAGGAGACAGATGAGGTGAATTGGAACTTCCATCTCTTGGAGAGCTTGCCACAATCTGCTGTGATCTACGCAGTCAAACGCTTTCGCATAATCAATAAAGCAGAAGTAGATGGGTTTCTGGAACTCTCTTGCTTTTTCCATGATCCAGCGAAGGTTGGCAACTTGGTCTCTAGTTCCTCTGCCCTTGCGAAACCCAGCTTGCACGTCCGGAAGCTCCTGATCCACATACTGCTGCAGCCTACCTAGGAGGATTTTCAACATCACCTTGCTAGCATGCGAAATAAGCGCGATCGTGCGGTGGTTGGAACAATCTTTGGCACTGCCTTTCTTTGGAATGGGGATGTAAACTGACCTCTTCCAATCCTGTGGCCACTGCAGGGTTGTCCAAATCTTCTGACATAATGTATGCAGAATGTTAACAGCGTCATGGTGGAGGTTTTGAAGCAACTCAACTGGAATGCCATCAATTCCGCTAGCTTTGTTCTTAGCAAGGCTGGCTAAGGCCCATTCAACTTCACTCTTCAGGATGCCCGGCTCGAGATCAGTGATCACAACTGTCTTATGCTGAGTTTGCACATTCGGGTCCTTCTTGTACAGTTCTTCTGTGTATTCCTGCCACCTCTTCTTTATCTCTGCGGCTTCAGTGAGGTCCTTGCCTCGTTTGTCCTTTATCACGCCCAGCTTAGCACAGAAGCTTCCTTTGATATCTTTGATTGTCTTATACAAAGCTCTTGTGTTCCTTAATTGGCTGTTGTCCTCAACTGCTTGGCACTGTATGTTCAGGAAGGCATTCTTATCTCTCCTTGCTATTTTCTGAAATTCCGCATTGAGAACCTTGTATCTTTCTCTTTCCCCCATAACTTTTGCCATCCTCCTTTCCTCAGCTATTTGCAAAGCCTCTTCAGATAACCAGTTTGCTTTCTTGCATTTCTTTTGCTTTGGAACTACCTTAGTAGCAACTTCTTGCATTATATCACGAACATCAGTCCACATCTCTTCGGGCTCTTTGTCTTCTAGATCTAATTCTTGAAATCGATTCCTCATTTCCACAGCATATTCTAACGGAACTTGATCCAGATTATACCTGAAAGGCCTTCTAGTTTTCTGCGTTTTCCTCAATCGAAGCTTAATCTTGGCAACAAGAAGCTGATGATCGGTGCCACAATCGGCCCCAGGCCTTGTTTTTACTGCTTGTATAGCGCTTCTCCATCTCTGCCGGCAAATAATATAATCGATCTGATTCCTGTACAGACCGTCCGGTGTAGTCCATGTGTACAGGCGCCTCTTGTGCTGTTGAAAATGAGTATTCGTTATGGTCAGGTTGCTTTCTTGACAAAACTCTACTAGCCTCTGCCCAGCTTCATTTGGCTCACCAAGACCGAACTTGCCTGTAATTCCGGATATTTCTTCACTCCCTACCTTAGCATTCCAGTCTCCTATGAGAAAAACGACGTCTGATGATGGGGTGCGGTCTAAAAGGCATTGTAGGTCCGCATAAAATCTCTCAACGTCAGCGTCTTCAGCAGTAGTGGTCGGTGCATAGACTTGGATAACTGTTATGTTGAAAGGGTGACCTTGGATCCGAAGTGAAATCATTCGGTCGTTTTTGGGGTTGTACCCTAGCACTGCTTTGCCCATTCTTCTGTTTACTATGAGAGCGACCCCATTCCTTCTCTTGGATTCGTGCCCACAATAAAAGACATAATGGTCGCCGGAGTTAAATTCTCCCATTCCGGTCCAAGATATCAATGTTCAATCTGTCCATTTCTCGCTTGACGACATCCAGTTTACTTTGAGTCATAGATCTTACATTCCATGTTGCTATGTGATACATCTCCTTGCAACATCGGACTTTCCGGTCGCTTCCCGACACATCCACAACTGAGCGTCCTTTTGGCTTTAGCCCAGCCGCTTCATTCGTCCTGGAGCTGCTAGGAATCGCCCTTTGCTCATCCACAGTAACATGTGGGACGCCTTCCAACCTGGGGGGCTCATCTTCCGGCGCCATATCATTAATGGTATTGTGACTGGCCATAGGGTTTTCTTGGCAGGAAATACTGGAGTGGGTTGCCATTACCTTCTCCAGTGAATCACATTTTGTCAGAACTCTCCGCCGTGACCTGTCTATCTTGGGTGGCCCTACACAGCAGAGCTCACGACTTCATCGAGTTTCGCAAGCCCCTCCGCCACGACAAGGCAGTGATCCATGAAGGGGGACTGTAAGGCAGCCATTAGGAATTACGATATAGCTAGAACATCTGCTGCGCCCGCCAATATTCTTAAAGAAGCGGAAGTGCCAGCAGAGCAGATTACACTGATCTGGTCCCCGGCACATCAGGGCCTTGAGGGGAACGAAAAGGCGCATGCGATCGCCCGAGGGCTCACTTTCCGGACGATCACCGTTGACGCGCCGCCTCCACGCAAGAAACACCTCCCTTTTGGTGACGGACTCAGAACATTTACTGACATCATTTTTCATCACAAACTCGGTCGTAAGACCTATCTAGCAGCGGATAAACAGCTCAGCAGAAAAGAAGTAATCATGTGGAGGAAATTAGAAACCGGGGTGTTTCCAAACCCTCAATCGTACAGTAGATGACATCCGGAAGTTTTTTGTCCTAGCTACACTCACTGCAATAGCATAGCAGATCTAGTCCACATGGTGTGGACTTGCCAACTTTATAACAATCCTAATAGAGAGGTAGAATCCTGGGAGACCTTTTACTCAATCACGAAGCTGATAGAAACGCAAAGTCATCAGTCTCGCCCTGGCCGGCGCCGAGTCCCAATTGATTCCGGCTGACGGTTAGGGGAATGAAGGGGGGTTTATGCTAAAGACTTCTTCCCCGTCATTCTTGACGGATGCGAATGAAAGTTATTTATCTCTCTCTCTCTCTCTTTCACACAAAGTCTGCTTCAAATGTACTTTCGGAAACTCAAATGAAGTGATCAGTCACGCGACGTGCCTTCAGATCCTGTTTTTTTTTTTTTTTTTGTTTCTATAGACTGAACTCTTCCACTCCTTCGTCGTTATTAATTCCCTGTGCCTCAAACAATTTCGGTAACAAAACCGATTGCAGATCACTTCTTTCCAGTCATCAGGCAATGATTTATAACATTTTGAAATAAATATAAAAGGTCGACGTAGCAAGCTTTCTTTGATCTCACGTGGAAACACCCTGTAGTGAGTTTAATGCGTGTGTTTAATCTTGATTGTGAGAGATACTATATGTCACATTACATATTACGGAGTGATGTCCCGAACTGCAGTCGTGCACATTCGCTGCTAACTCGGGATCTGGAAGGCGCTTTGAGAAGAGGGAATGACTTCAGGAAAGCTTTAGTTTTTTGGAGTACGGCTTCGACAAAGTTCGAAACGCACGGATGAGCTGCGTACCAGAACTCATTTCGCGCGCACCATTCGTATATTTTATGCAAGCATTGACGAGCCTCATCAGTAACTTTTAATCGCACGCTCTTCAGGAGCTCCAGGAAGCAACGGTATATGAGCGAGCTTTGCGCATGAAATGTCGCTAATTTGTTGCAATGCTTTGAAATACTACTAGGTGAAGACATATTGATTATCGCTGAGTCAATGCAGCTGAAAGGTACAAAAATTAAGCCAGTGCTGTAGCGCAAAACTTTTTCCTGTCATCGGCTATACAGTCAAATGCTCCCGCTGCCATTGGACCCGGAAGCAGCAGGTGGCAAAGATCGATACGCGCGGAATTCCACTGCGTATTACTGCTGTTGACTTCACCCTCTCCCCCCCCCCCCCCCCCCCCCCTCATTTTTTTTTTCGAGCTGTGGGATCTCTGCATTCTCTAAGTTCGTTCATTTTCCACCTGGTTACTGTGACGTTCCTGTTACTGGCTGGAGCAAAATGTTCGCCCTTTACACTTTTCGTATCGCGAACGTCGAACTTCGGAACTCGGGAAACAAGTTAGTTTCTGTTCAGCTTTAGCGTTTTAGAACTTTCCGGTTCCAGAATTTGCATACTGAAAGGCTCGCTTGCCGGCATCACGACTCCAATTACGCGAAAGGTTGTGCACAGACGCGTTGTAACAGCCACCGCGATGGCTTCACGGGGTCGGCCGTTTTTTCCCCCTGGATAATTAACGTGCGGGGGCTCGATTGCAGGAGGAGGGGAGTTGCCTTTCGATGAAAGCGAAATTCAAATTTTTATTTCCAGATGTTCTGGGGCACTTCGTGCTAGTTACTCGTTGAAATTTTTAAGAACTCAGTATTGTGATCGTCTTAAGACGGCCACAATACTGAGTTCTTCAGATGAATTCATCCGGGGCTTCTCGTATTTCCTAAAAGAAGGAAGAGCTTGTTCTCTGACTCTTCATTCTTTGACTGAGTTAATATAAATCGCCCCACATTGTACACAAAACGTATAAGCGGCAGCTATGTGATACTAAACTAAAATAATTTTTGATGACGAAAGAAGGTGGGACGGTGCAGCCAGTCCGTTCCCTGACAGCGGCCGTACGCTGTACGTACAAATATGAGAGCAACGTGCGCTGAAGCGTGTCCTCAGTGGTGCGCTACTGGTCGCCTATGTCGGCAGGCTCGTTGGCCCCGACGCCGTTGTGTGTCAGGGTGGCTGAGGAGTAGAGGGGGGGTGCGTCGGTTGCGTGGGCAACGAAGCCTATAAAGTTCCGTTTGGACTCACGGCTTTTGGTAAATCTTCTGACTGAGAATAGACCAAGACAGTTCAGCGTCTCGTCTCTAACCGCGCATTTTCTTCTCCGTAAAAGAGATGTTAGTGTGCCTCGGGTGTGAACTCCGTGTTCGCCCTGCAGGCGTATTTCAATCTTCAGGCCCTTTGGTATATTTAAATAAATTCTGACAGCTTTAAATTGCGTTAGTCATTGTAAAATATAAGCTTTGTGTTTAAAGAGAATCTTAGCTTTGAAATGCAACCTCGAGATGAATAAATTTCGCAGACTATACTGCCTTTGTTTAGAGTACGGAGACCAAGGGGGCTTGCACCTAAGTCGCGCAGGTGGGGCTTTTGTATAGCTGCCGCTAAAAATCTTACCGTTGGAGGGATAAAGATTCTAATAGCGCTTATCACCTTCGCGAGGTACAGAAGGTTTTCTCTGCGTTTCCAGTCAGAAACAATCTTGACAGAAGAAGACTATTAATGTGTTTAAAACAATATTTGCTGCTGCTATACACTGTAGATATCAGCATGCGCATTTGTGTGCGAACGTCGCGGATCTCACCATACAACTCTCCAAACACGCTGTTGACAGCAAGTAATTGGAAGCATAATAGGTTTACAAAGAGCATAAATCATAGAAACGAGGAGAAAATGGGGTAAGGTATGGACGTCTATAATGGCTTAGTCTGTTGAAGGATTTTGCCTGTTCGAGAGGCTCAGAAGCAAGGGAAGGCAGAAGGTACACATGACAGTGTCCGTTGTGGCGACATACCAATTATGCAAATTGGAAGCGCCACTATGGGAGCGATGACGACTGCAGGCCAGCGCAAACCTTTGTTCAGAGGCTTGCTTCATTTGGTCATTGCATGGTAGTCAATGAATTCGAAATATCACACTGAATTTTGCAGCGCTAACATAGCGATACTGTATAAAGCAACACGACTAAAAGTCTTCTTCGCAGAGCGTCCTTACCACTGCACCACAGCGGGAGAGGGCGAGCTCTGATACGAGGAAGGCAGTTGTGTGCTATTCGGAGAAAGGATGAAACCGGATTGAATAGACCTCAGGTGACTATCACGATCTGCGCAGTCACGTATCTGAATTTGAGAATAGAGATGGATGATAAAATATTGCGTCATGTGTCCGTGCGCAAATATTCTGAACGTGCAGTGTATTCTTCGTTTCAGCAGAGCTATCCCCGTCTCTATGCCACGTTTAGTCAGCCGTCCTCTCTTGCAAGACGTGTTATTCGGCGATTAGACACATTCCAGGTGCGTTGTGAGTTATGTAAACGAATGTCCGAAGTTTTAGGGAAAAGTCGTCTGAACACTAGACTCCAAATGAATTAGAGGTTCTTTTTATTTAGTGGCATTTAGACATAAAATTGTGAATGACCAATCATGGATACGTGTGCATTGCAGGCTGTAAAATAAAGGTGGACTTTCTACTATACAGTCATGGCAAAGTTAGCCCAACAGAATGGCGCGACGATCAAAAGCTAGCGGTGGCTTTCGAACATGAACAAAAAGAAAAGCGAAATATGATTAGGACCTGCACGAAGTTCTCGTTTCGAATGGAATAGTCAATGCCTGTGATGACACGTTTGCGAAACTAAGCGATAGAAGTAAAAAAAAATAAATATAAAAAATGATTTTCTTGCAGAAAGTGTTGGGGCATGAACCTCGGGAATGTTTGGGCAAGAATCGATGAGGCCTGCTCCTGAACTCTCCTATAGAATTAGTGTGTTGACCCAGACGCATCAGTATGCACTTCCGTACAGGCTTGTATGTCGTTTTCAGTACTTAGGTATTGTATCTCTACGGAGTCATCGGTCTAATTTTTGGTTTCTCGGTAAGCTAAAGTTACCCTGCCGATGTCTGCATGTCTCCAGAGGTAAAGACGAAGCGGTTCATTTCAGCCTGCATTCCAGTAGAGTGGATATGTTTTTGTGAGCGGAAAGAACGTATTGCGTTCGCGTTCACTCTGACCAGCGTTATCATTTCGGGGCACCCTTCTTATGAAGCTGCTCCGGATTTCGATACAGAACTTCCTTGGGAAAAGGGCAGCCGCCATCGCCACCACTAGTGCTAGCACGCACAGGATGATCCAGCATTATAAGTAATAGATACAAAAAAAAAAAGCGAACAGTCACAATATATGCGCACAGAAGGGAAATGATTGCAATATGCGTGGACGGCGGCTGTTGTGGCGCGCGTTGTTGTGGTTGTTGTTGGCCAAATAACTTATGGAACATACCCACAAAGGGGGATCGGCCAAGAATTGGGTAGCAAAGAAAATGTTTGAAGTATACTTGCATTAAAAAAAAAATGATTTGAGGGGTAGAGGAAAAGAAACAAAACGGGAAATGAGTGAAATATAAAATGAAAAGTGATAACACACACGGGAGATTGACACTGCAATGGTAGAACAAGTGATGTTTAAATATTTAGCAAAGCAAACGATTCTTTCTCTCTCTCTTTTTCTTTCTTCTCTATTTGCTCTTCTGTCCGCACGAGGCAGCGGGTGGTGGCTCAGCTGCAGAGCCAGTAGCAGGCCAGTGCATTTTCTTTCCTTCTTCCTACAGCCACAACAACAACAACAACAAATGATTGCAATATGGTTTCTTTTTATTTTCTTTTTTTTCTCCTAGTTTCACGAGTGACGGGGCGACGAGGGACTTGCATTTCCGCCCACTCGGCGCAGTTCCGCGTTACTTTCAATGTGCACTTTGGAGCATCCCGCTCCCTGCTTTCTCCTCTGGAGGCGGCTGGATCTCGCACATCCTTTCAGGCCGTCAAGAGGATCTGTCACGGACGTGGCTATTTTTTGACATCATATGCCCTATTCACCTAGGTGGCTTTGCATTCACTCGTGGAAGCGAAGAAGTAAAAATACGCATTCCTGGACAAATATAGCTGACGTTGCTGCCTCAATGCGCACCGTAAACATTCCGTGAAGACGCCACGCTCCCCCCTCTCTCCGTCATCGGTCTTTCTAAGGCTAAAAAGGCGGGAACCTAAGCTAGAGAAAATGGGCGGCAGAAAGTTTTTAGGTTTAAAAGAAGAAATGGGGAGGGTAGGGGGTAGTTTTAAACGTCCACGAACCAGTTTTCTACTTGGGTGGTGGAAAACGATTCCTTGTCTCCATAGTGCTTTCGGGAAATTTATGGCGTGAAATGACTGATCATTATTTGAGGGAAGACGAACCTGCATCTCGCTGAGCTCGGGTCAATTTCCAACGCTCTGCCACTTCTTTTCTTTGCATGCAGCCGCCTAATTTCAATTCGCAGCTTGCGAAATTTTATTTATTTATTTATCTGATTTGTTTTGTTCCTGAAGGGCACTTACAATTTCTGTTCCATCTTTTTGCTTGTTTTGTATAATACAATATCCCAAACGTGCGACAGCCTCAACCGAGGCTAGCAGTACGTTGTAAATAAATAAATAAATAAATAAATAAATAAATAAATAAATAAATAAATAAATAAATAAATAAATAAATAAATAAATAAATAAATAAATAAATAAATAAATAAATAAATAAATAAATAAATTTAGAAATACTGCAGAGTCGCTTGACTCCAAACAGGGGTGGACACAAATAAAAACTAAATTACAAGAATACATCAACAAAGGCAATGTTGCAAATGTTGCTAGCCCACAAGCACCCTCGGAAAATTTGCACATTTCGAACAATGAGTACACTGGCAGCGTTCTATTACAAGCAGAAATTTGTGCAAGGGAAGCGACTGCGCATAGAAATACGCGTAAGAAGAACTGTGAAGCTAAGAGCGATCATTTAAAAGCGTTCCCAGAAGTCTTGGAAACACGCAGCTGTAGTCCTGGAGGTTGCGTTCAAAAATATTGGAAGTTCTCTTCGCTTTCAGGCTGCCCTGGTTTTGAGCCCAGTTGGGAAACTTTTAACAGGCTTATACTAAACTGCAGGTTTGATTTATAAACTAATACTGAGCGCAACGGGGCGTGTTGAGGATTTGCGAGCACAGTAAGCATTTTTGTAGCTGGTTTACTGAACTGGAATCTCTGAATAATGTCCCAGAAGATTAAACTGTATGGATAACTCTCGATAGTTCTCAGAAAGTCAGGTTATAGCTCCTGGATCATGTCGTATAATTCGCAAACCATTGCGAGAGCGCCATAAGAGTGTAAGGGGAACTTTTTTCTTAGCTCATCCGAACATGGAAGTGCTGGACGCTCTAACTTAATTTTATTTTCAGTACACCCTGCAGCACCGAAGCATTATAGCAGGGTAGTGGGTACAACATTAAAGTGACGAGCAGATCAACAACAACAACAACAAAAAAGAAATCACACGAGAGAAAGAACAAAAAAAGAGGGAGGGTAGGCAAAATAGTAATGAATAGAAAAAAAAAATACAAGAGGAGCAACAGTGCATTCGGTCAACAACAATAGTTTGAAGGAACAGTAAAATCACAAATCATTGATTGGCCCTAAAAATACATCTCGATGTATATTCACAACATCAGCTGGCAACTTGTTCCACTCGGAAATAGTACGTGGGAAAAATGAGTACTTTTTGCAGTTTGTTTTACACGCCAATTCCCGTATTTTAAAACTGCGGTCTGTCATGTTAGAAATATAGTGGGCTGTTTTGAGGTACTTTTCTTTATCAATGCCTGTTGTGTGGGCGCCCTGTCCTGTCTCTCTTGTCTGATTGTGGTGTCTCTCTTACGCTTTACATAAGTTAACGTATATTGAGTGCAGAAGCACGGCCGCTCAATGGAAGCGCACTGGGTGCGGCCTGCTGCGTCGCGCCGCCGTCAATGGGCAAGCGCGTCCTTGGGGAGTTTACAGTTGCGCCCGCTATTTCTGCTGAGGGCGCCACTGTTCGGGGACACGTCGCCGCCGGGGTCGCCGGCTCTGAGCGCGCGGTTTACTTCGTTTCCGAGCGCGTTCGCCTCGCGTCTGCGTGGTAAACGCAAACTTATGTGCGCGCGTGTGCAAGCACGTTAACGTTGAGACTGGATGCGTTTGTTTTTTAAGGCGAAAGCCGTTCTGTGCCCATGGTTGATATAAACAGCGCGAACACGAAAACAAGGGACAAGAAACAAGAAAGCCACAGTACATGCGCTGACTCACAACTAAGCCTAAGCCGTTTACTCCAAGGCCCAGAAAAACAAACATGAAGAAAACGAAACAGTCACGTGAAAAACCCCTGGGTTCACCTGCTGCATAAAAATTACTTTAAAAAATCACTTAAAAAAGACACCTCTTTGCTTGAAAGAGCAAGAGACGGCTTGCTGACACACTTATTGTCCGTTGAAATAAAATACGCTTCCACTATCTCTCTCGTTATCTTCTGTTTGTGGCGATATAAAATCTTAACACTGTCAAACTTCGGAGTGCACTTCTTCTCCTTCTTCATTATTTCACATGACTGGCAATGGGATACTAGAAACGTTTTGTCCTTTCGTTTCGTTTTCTTCATGTTTGTTTTTCTGGGCCTTGGAGTAAACGGCTTAGGCTTAGTTGTGAGTCAGCGCATGTACTGTGGCTTTCTTGTTTCTTGTCCCTTGTTTTCGTGTTCGCGCTGTTTATATCAATAATGAATAAGTACCAACTCGCCCAACAAAATATCTTGCTATGCCCATGGAACGAAAATCTATGCGCAGAAGCTGTGCCTGTTATCTGTGCGTCGCATCTGTGCGCTGGTGTGCTAGTCGCGAAAGCGGACGTGCAAGGAGGGAGATTAAGAATGAAAATGATTGATGGTGATAGGTAATCAATAAATGTGAAAGACATTGATAGAGATAATGACTAATGCTAATAACTAATAATGGTTAATAACGACTAAAATGATTTGTAATGACCAGTATATCAAACTACGACATATAATGACCACAATTGATTAGAAATGAGTAAAAGTGCTTAGCAATGTGTGGTAATGACTATAATAGCTAGGCATGACTCATCATTACGGTTATTGACAACGAAATGATCAATATCTGAAACGACATGTAATGACCACTGCTGATTCTAAATGAGTAACCTGCTTAGTTATGAGTGATAAGGGCTACAATGACTACGTAGGCAGACTCATCATGACTGAGAAACGACCAATATATCAAACGACGACTTGAAATGACGAAATGTGGCAAACGATGTGAGGCAAATGATAGGAGAAGGGTAGGCTTTCGCCGTCCTGCGCTTAAGAGACTTCTAAGAGACCCTCTAATTTTATCTGCTGAGCTCGCTTCAGGCAGACAGCAGCGAGGAGTGGAAATGCACTCGCTTCCTCTGAAATGAAAGCGGCGCTGCGGTTAAAAAGTCCAGATGCTGAAGCATATTGCCCTATCAGCTGCCATTGAATTTTCTACAAGGGACAGCAGATTGAACTTGTTGGTGATTAATTATAGGTTAACCGTGCAAACAACGCGACGGGAACCGCGCTAGTTGTGTCGTCCTCTTTTTCCTGTGTTCCCGTCACGTTTTTTAACCTATTTAGTTACCAGGGAGCTGGCCAGTGAACTAGGATTTTTAACTATGCGTTGGGAAGCAGATGAACACGATGAGGTAGCACCAGAAGCTTTTCTCGCAGGTTATGTTGCGAGGAAATATCAGAAAAAGCTACGAAGGTTTTTTTTATATATAAGCATGCAATTTGTTCTAAATTTTGCCGCGCTAGTCTGAGTGGCCTTGCAAGTAAGGGAGCCTGTGCATACAACATTTGTTTATACTGTTGAGACTGTTTGAGCCGATGCGATAAAACGAAAAGCCAAGTTCCACAGAAAATCCGGCGCCCGCTCTGTCGGCGGACAGTCGGAAAAAAACCTCTGTGGTAAGAGGTACTTTAGTTGGTGATATGGCCAGACACCTTTGGCGCAATGAGAAC
This sequence comes from Amblyomma maculatum, assembly GCF_055883805.1. Lineage (NCBI taxonomy): Eukaryota > Metazoa > Arthropoda > Arachnida > Ixodida > Ixodidae > Amblyomma > Amblyomma maculatum. Next base: position 329,739,454 of record NC_139344.1, read on the forward strand.
ACATGACATATTCAATGTGGCAGGAGTTGCCAAACCAGAGAGAGTCAATAAGATGTAAGGTTGAAATGGGAATTATTGAAAGCGGGAGGACCCTTAGATCCCAAGTCAGGTACATTATACTCCTATAGGGCACGTTCGTACGGCTGCGGTAAAGAGGGGCTTTATATAGCTATGTGTAGGGTGCTATTTCACGAGGCTCCTCAAGGAGACTTAACACCAAGATTTGTTTATCACTACCAGGTTGTTGCTTAATTTATGCGATATTTGGTATTGATTTTGAGGCGACATGTCAGTCGAGCAAGAGCCTGTTGTAGGAAATATAGTCAACTGGACCATTTACAGGTTAATGAAAACCAAGGACAATGGAGGCTTGATATACCCCGCAAAGGAAGTAATCAAGCTTTGTCAGCTTACGCGCACCTTAATTAACAGAATGATGAAGTCTGAAGAGGTCCGGTGAAGTAGCAAGCTGTGTAAACTTTTGGTTTCATCATTGTTTTCTCACTGTACACAGTACCTGCAGCTAATCTATAAAAACAATGATCGTGCCCATGCTAAGGCGTTATGCAAGATATCTTTAAGTTGCTGCCCCCCCTGATAGCGAGCTGGGCTGGAAATGTCAACTCAACAGTGGAGCGATGTGTATGGCTATGACATAAACCCCTCTCAAGAAAGGTTTTCCGTCTGCGATTGGTAATTTTCTTCCTTTTTTTTGCGTGGCCATTAAATAAGCGTACTTGGCTGCTTGCTGAATCTCGGCTGCAGTTGCGCTCTGACGCGTGAACATTCTTGTGATCACAGCTAATAGTTTCACAACAGCAACACTCGATGCGCATTCTTCCATTAAAAATTACCAACCAGCAAAATTGTATGGGTTTGCGAGCAGCCAATAAAAATAGTAATAAAAACTTTCGGCGCATATACGTAGCACCTTGAGGCAGACCGGCTCTATCAAGCGCGCTTACTTTGTCCGGTCATGCAAAATGCGTGAAGCCATGACGGATAGCGTTCTGGCGTACAAAGTTCAAGGTCTCCAACTGAGTCGAAGGTCCCAGGTTATCATCTAGATTTAACCTAATAAACATCTTCATATTTGCACCGAAAAAATTTGTCACAATGGGATAGAAAGGTTGGTTACACTGTAACCAACCTTTCTATCTCATTGTGACAAATTGAAAATGCGACAGTGTCTCATTTTCACAGAGGTTGCTCATAGTAGGACATTTTTTTATTGGATAGCGATGGCAGCTTAGAACAGGTTTACATCAATTTGTGTATAAAAGCTGTATGCAGGAATGAGTAAATGGTATGAAAATGACACACGGAATTCGCGACACAGTTAAGTGGTTATGCATTAGGCTACCATGGCAGCTGAACAGCTTCGAATTGTTCACAGCCGGGTCACATTTTAATGTGACGAACAACTGGATTATGCAACATCACGGTAATGCAAGCTCTCCATTCGAGCGGTCTTCAACCAAAGTGACTAAGTTTTTCGGGGTACACTCCAGTGTACATCCTTGCTGAGCAAGCGCTAAGTGCTGACATGGTCACCTAGACATGACAGTATATACTAATTTTTGTTGCCAAATTTTGTGAAGCGGAGCTCTTATATCCTTAAAATAAAGCGCTTCTAGCACGCCTACGCCTCCCTTAAAGCGCAGCCAGGCGCAGCTCTCAGAGCGCGGCTGTCCCCGAACGGTGGCACCGCGGCGGTGGCGACTGGAAGTAGGCGCCCCCCGCCGGTTTCGGGCGATGTAGCAGGCCGCACCTAGTGCGCTTCCATCGAACGGCCGTGGCAGAAGTTTGAGCCTTTGCTTCTGGCGCCTTATCTGTAGCGGTTCAAGTTCTTTGTGTTTCTTTATCTGTGTTATGCTTGCATGTCTGGAATACTGCCTTGATATAAATCTGGCTGCGCGGTTTTGTACAGCTTCTAATTTATCAATCAGGTACCGCTGATGCTAATCCCAGACTGCAGACGCATATTCCAGTTGAGGCCTTACCAGTGACTTGTAGGCAGTATTTTTAAGAATCTGAGGAGCAGTTCCAAGGGTACGTATGAGTAGGCTGAACATTTTCCCAGCTTTTTTGACGGTCATATCAATATGATTTGAAAAGAACAGATCGGCAGTAAGCAGAATTCCTAGATATTTCACTTCATTTGCTGTGCTGAGAGGGGTATCACCTAGTTTGTAGGTAGGTTCATTAGGAATCTTAGACTTCGCAAATTTTCAGTTCAGTTTAGTCGTTCAGTCGTGTCCGACTCTTAGTGACCCTATGGACCATATCACGCCACGCTTTCCGGTCTCTCACTATCTTTCTAACATCACATAACGTCATCTGCAGCGCTTCGAGGATGCCATCTAACCATCGTGTTCGCTGCCTACCCCTTCTCCGGTGACCTTCAACCTTTCCCAACATCAAATCTTTCTCCAGCGACTCCTCTCTTCTCATCAGATGACCAAAGTAGCTGAGCTTATCTGGTAACATTTGTTGGTATTCAGGCCAACTTGCCAGATTTGGCACTGCTATAGTGCTTCGTTAAACGCTTTACTAGAAAGGACGGTCATCCACGCGATTCAGCGATTGACTTGTGGTTTTGGGGAACGTAAACATATGAAGGCAGTTGAGAATGCAGTGCACTAAATACATGCCGGGCCTCTGAGATAACGGTAGCGAATAGTTTCAAACAAAAACAGTGCACTACCTGAGTGAAACTAATTAACTAACGCTGCGTGAGCGAGGGTTGCGTAACGCAGTCAGCAGTATCTTTTTCGCTACGTAAACTTAGTTAGTGGGGACTAATTGTACATCAACTAAATAACTGGAGCCAGGAATAAAATGTCAACCTCAAGTTGCAGGTGGCCCTGAAGTGCTTGCGCTAGGTACTACTTACGTAGTTTTTTTTTCTTTTTTACTGGCCTCAAAAGAAATTGGGTAAAATACAAAAGCTGTTACGTGACAACGCTTCTTCTTCGGTGTCCCAAGATATGTATCAGTGAATGAAATCTACTCTCCTGAACACTTTCTTCTCCTTAAAAAAATAATTTATTAGTTCAAATTTTCATGTAGTTCAATATGCTCTATACCAACTTTTGTCTCGACATTGAGGATTATCACTGGTATTTGTCTAGCGGGAAATGTAAGTATTTTTAATCGAGCAAATGTTTTTGAGCTCGCACTTGACATCCAGAACCTGAATTGTAAGTACAAATTCACACCTACGGAGATGTTGAAGCGCGTGTGGCAAAGTTCATAATTTTGTTAGATATAGAGCTGGCGCCTGGGAACATGATGCGAGATACACCACTGTTTTATTATGAATATTTTTTATATTAGGATGTAGCAAATAAATCAGTATTACGGATAAAACTCTCTCACGAATTGCTGTGATTGCAATAATGCCCACAATTCTCAATCAAATGCCACAAAACCTTAAAGAGTATAATCTGACCGAATAAATTAAGCGATAAAAAATGAAGCGAATAACTTTATTACAAAAACCTTCTACAGCACTTTGTCAGTAGGTTGTACCTCAGTTTTTCTTGAACGAAGAATCGCGTGTAGAAACTTAGCTTAAACGTTTAGTTTTCTTAAACGTGCCCCTGACAGACACCTTTGATCACAGATCACGGGATTAAATTCTGCCTTGCCGCAAGCTGCTAAAAAGTCTGCTGTGAATGTTGTTTGTCTTTATTTCGCCAATATGCTGAAAAGTGTACATTGTCTAGACAAGTTGATGTATCCAGGAGCGCCCATGAGAATATAATCTAACGCTGGAGAACGGTCCGGGCTGACACCGCATTACTGTATAGGGTCGCGCTGATGAAGAAGGGAAATAATGTGAAGCATGGCCCCAGGAATCTGGTATGGTGTGCAGGAGCAAATTAAGGCACGATAGCATGCCACTTTATATACACGAAATCCAAACATGTACTTACATGCGCTTGCTTTAGCGCTGCATAGCTGACAACTAACAAAAAAAAAAAAATGAAGGTGCCTTTCTAAATCTAGATTTTTGATCCAAGTGAGTGCAGGACTTTACATATCGCCGATGTTTTTTCTCGTGTGCCGGCGTCCTTTTACCGCTTCGAATTCTCCGCAATATCGATTAGATAGGCCTCAGCGTGTTTTACTATATTAAACTTGTGCGTCAACTTTGATAAATTCAGCGAATCAACTAACGGGTGAGTCGGTTTAACGACTCATGACATTCGTAGTGTTGCAAGCTGCGGCTGTTTCGGCCCGTTAGGCCGCTGTTAGCCCTTTTAGTAATACATTACCGTTGCAAATGTTGTGCCGACTGAAAGCGCTCGGAAATGCGCTCACATGGTTTCCTTCTCCTCACCAGCGACTTTCAACAAAACGAGCTTTAAATGCACTACAGAGGAAAACACCGCAAAGCGCAGGCTTGAGCCTAGCAAACTATTCCTTACATTTATTCTAAGCTTCGCATAAATCAAACTTACAGCTTTAACCTGCGTACACATTCAAAGTCTGCAGTTACCTTCTGCGCACTTCGTGCCCCCCCCCCCCCCCCCCCCCCTCCCGCGCTTTTCTAGCCTTTTCTCTCTTTTATTATGTGCTACTCTCTTCATGCCCTGTCGGTTACAAATCGGTTTCAAAGCTGTGCACTGTTTGCGACGTGCGGCGAAAAACAAGTCTGTCTGTTTTCTGAGGTTCCAAAAGGTTTTTCTGAGCCGGGCTCATATAAGCGTACAGCGGCCGCTTCACAGGGAGCAGATTTGCAGGGACCATCACACTTGCTTTCCTTCGTTCGGCAAAACTTTTCCGAAAAAAAAAAAAAAAAGTGACCTCCTTGGATCGCCATTACGTGCGCACCCACACGGTACACCCAGCGCTTTAGTTTTTTTGCTGTCTTTCTTTCACGCGGATGCCGCAACGCCACATCTCGTCATAATGGTCTTTGGAAACGCGCTGAGGCTTCCCGATATTTGCGCCTTATTTTCAGTAGATACGAAAGTACGGATGCCTCTTGGTTAAGGAACGGTGCTGCTCCGGACGCTGAGCGCATTCGGAAAGGCTTCTATAGCCTAGTGTAATGTGTGTTGTGGATATAAAGAAGAACACTTCGTAACACGTGTTCCCGCTTGCTCTTCGACGGATCGCCCTAAAAACATTTTTTTTTATCATATGTGGTAGCATCGAGCGCGAAATTTTTATATGTTGCAGTCGGCTGTTTTGCGGCAGACATTGCGCAGTGCGCAATGCGTAAATGGCCAACTTTGCCGATAATAACCGCTTGAAATGTTGGGACGAATACGCGTTGGGAGTTACGTAACGAACTCATTGTTCCTTTTTCCTTCATATTTTATTTGGCGTGCTCTGATTAGATTGAACGACCCTCTCCGTTAACACTCGTTTGTGGCATCCGGTGCAGCTGCCCTCAATTCGGACTACAATCTAAGGAAAAAAAAAAACCGTTGCACTATACCGAAATACCGTTGCACTACAGCCTCGGGAAGGAACAGCAGTTTGCATTAGGTAGCGAAATACTGGAAGTAGTGGGCGAATATGTCTACTTAGGGCAGGTAGTAACCGCAGATCCAGACCATGAAAAGGAAATAACAAGAAGAATACAATTGGGATGGAGCGCATTTGGCAAGCACTCGCAGATTATGACTAGCAGCTTACCGGTATCGCTCAAGAGGAAAGCTTACAACAGTTGCATCTTGCCTGTACTCACCTATGGGGCTGAAACGTGGAGGCTAACCAAGAGAGTTCTACTTAAGTTGAGGACAACCCAGAGGGCTATGGAACGAAAAATGGTAGGGGTAACATTAAGATATAGGAAGCGTGCAGAGTGGGTCAGAGAATTAACTTACTGACATTCTAGTGGAAATTAAGAAGAAATGGGCATGGGCAGGACATGTAGTGCGAAGAGAGGATAACCGATGGTCGCTGAGGGTAACAAACTGGATTCCAAGGGAAGGAAATCGTAGCAGGGGGCGGCAGAAAGTTAGGTGGGTGGATGAGATTAAGAAGTTCGCAGGGGTCAAGTGGATGCAGCTAGCACAGAACCGGGTTAAGTGGAGAAATATGGGAGAAGCCTTCGCCCTGCAGTGGGTATAACCAGGCTGCTGATGATGATGATGATACCGAAATATTTCTCTACGCCGGGTAGGTATAACATATAAAGAAAGGACATTACAGTACGTAAAATTAGACTCCCGCTCAGCGCAAAGACGGACGAGTACGCATCATCATAGAGGCGGCACACCCTAGCGTTTCCAGCTATATTGAATAAGTGCCTTGCCAGTGGATAAAGAACGAACGCGCAAAGGCATTTTCTTTTAACAAAATTTTGCTAGTCTCAGACGTCGTTTGGAGTCTAAGGCAGTGAAAAGAGCAAAGTGGCAGCTAGTCTGCGCGGAAAGACCAATTAGAAACGCGAGGCCTTGCTGTATTGATCGCCGAGAAAAAAAAATAAATAAAATCCCGACCTATGAAATGACGGATAAATTACACCATTAAAAATCGTCTCGTGACTCTAAATAAACTGCGAAACATGCAGTTTGCATAATATCAGTACCGTCCCCCGCTTTCTCAAAAAATCCTGCCAGTAGATTTGGGCAATTGTTTTCCTACATACGGCTGAACATCAGTATTGCATTATTCTGAAATTTTGTCCGCATCGGCACTACGAAGTAACTTAACAAAAATGACCTCCTTAGGTTTCTAGAGAAAGGAAGGAAATTAGAAGGTTTAAATATCATCGCGAGCTTATTTATTTCCTTTTGCATAAAGCCAACGACTTCTTTTTCGGCATTCACCCGAACAGCGAAAACTCTACCATTCAAACTGAATGACTAATTTTATGGAATAATGATGCTTTAAAGCAGGAAGTCTTGTGAATCAATTACCCATTCGAAGGCAGTGCCTGCAGACGTATTCTTGCTTGAGGGTGTACCGGTTTTCACCAATACATCTATATTTAGTTTTCATAACTATTTAGAATTGTGTTTTTGTAGTTCATGATATTTCTCGTAAATAAGGTCAGAATGCGTCGTAATGAGTCCTTTACATTTGTTTTTGGCTGTTAGGCACATAAAAATGCATTGCCCCTACTCGTGATTGAGAAAAATTTGCCCAGTTTTTGTACGAAAGATACGAACACGCATCGTCTTTCCCAAGCATTGTGTCAACAGTATGAAACTTGCGAAGTATCGATGATCTTTTAGTAACAGTCATGTTTTCACGGCATTTAGTCCCCGTGTTGTTGTAATCAATTGGTCGGTTGATCGGTCGGTCGGTAACAAACAGTTAACGCATAATTCAATCATTCAGCCACTCATGGTAACAAACAGGCAAAAAATCAATCAGTCAGTCTAATAATATAACAATAAGTCAGCGAATCAATAAAATGAGTCTAGCAATGAATAACAATTTTCAAATTCTAAATTCAGATTCATTTATTTCTGTCCCGCATATATAAATCTAACAATCCAACAACGAGTCAGATAATCAAGCAATGAGTATAATAGATTCCAATCGAACAATGAGTTAAAGGCTAATAATCTAACATAGAATCAGTGAATGAATGATAAAAATAAATAAATAAATAAATAAATAAATAAATAAATAAATAAATAAATAAATAAATAAATAAATAAATAAATAAATAAATAAATAAATAAATAAATAAATAAATAAATAAATAAATAAATAAATAAATAAATAAATAAATCAACGAACCAGTCAGCTATTCAGTATTTTATTCGTCATAATATACATCACGTAAGATGCTTTATTGCGTGAGAAATTTTTGTTTAGCTCTATTTCTTTCACCTGCAGAACATTGAAAACTGTGTACGCACGTTAGGAAACATGTCAAAACCTGCTCAGTGGCTCACTTGAATAGGCCCTTCAATTGTGCAAGTAATGAAGCGGCGGCAGTGTGAGCAAAAGAAATAGAAAATGTCAGCGGCCTTGTCTAAGCACTTACGTCACAGCTAAAATGCCGCCAGAAATCAGCGAAACAGGGCTGCTTACGACTTCTGGTTCGTGGTAACAACAGCAACAGTGCCCTTCCTCAGTTCAAAAAAAAAAAAAAAAAAAAAGCCTTAATTTTTACATGGAAATGTTCGTTCTCGTTTAAAACCATCTTCCATCGATCACCAAAAGCAAATAACACGAAGCTGGCTTTTCTTGTTCTACTCAAGTCGACGCTGACGTCGCCTCTCCGCTCTTTTCTCCCCTTTTCCGGACAAGAGTTTGGTATCAAACACATAAAAAAAAACGTATTCGCGCTGTCAAGAGACGTGGGCGAAGCTACGTCTCTTCTTCATCACTAAAAAGCACCAATGGTGTGGCAAAATTATGCGCATAGTTAAGGGGGGAATCACTTTGCCTCTCCCACACGATCGCATACGCATAATGCAGAATGAAAAGTTTTCCGCAAAAAAAAAAAAAAAAAAGCACCTCATCGTATCGGAGATTTAGGCATGTCATAGAGAACGCCTCAAGAGGGAGTTATTGTTTTTTCATACGTTTACTGCGCAGGAAGAGTAATCCGTACTTAGAAGATGGCAGGAAGAATAAGGATATATTACACCATCGTGACGTCATTGTCAAGATAGCGGCATTAGTGAACTTTCATCGCCATTTTAGACGGTACGTTATTATGCGGGAAATTTAGGCTGGATGACTCCTCTCATGCTGCCGAGGCGAAAACGGTACAGCAAGTTTACCTTTGGTGGCGGTAGACCAGGGCGAAGAGGCAGGTCAGAGCCCAGGCAGCGCTAGGAGGGGGACTAGATCAAATTCATTACCCACTTATACACAAGCCAGAGGGTACTGCACATGAAAGTGTCTGCAGATGTAATTTTTGAAGCCCAATTTCGACGCTTGACTGAAGCTGATTTTGAAGTAGAGATCTAGAGGCGTCGTTTATCTCACTTTAAATTATCTCTTTACTCCTCACTGCGGACAGCTCGCGAAATACTGTTTGGGCGCAGTGTATGCGTCGGTACACAGTGCAGAAAGTTTAACGTCGGCATGTGCTCGATAGCCAGCTGTTTCCCATACAAAAGGCTGACTGACGTCACCGTGAGCAATATGTGGGAAGAGAAGGTGGGCGGGAATGTGTGACGTTAGGCCAGTTTTCAAAAACACCTTCTCCGTCATTATGAGGCAGTGTCGGTGAAAACAGGAAGTCATTCGTTGGGTATAAAAATTCTGCGCCTCTGGTCCCTGGAGTTAGTTCGCGTGCTTCCATTTGACCTTTCATACTGCTCGAACTATACATGTTCGATATGAACCAAACACTAGTTGTTTCAAACTGACCAGTAGTTCAACGTCATCGACGCTAACAAAATTTCGCCATTGCCTTTTGAATGCGGACGACATGCAGGAATAAAAGTGGAGAATTGATCACAAGATTGTTGAGAAAAGGTTTGATTTGGTTTCTCGGGTTTAACGTCCCAAAGCGACTAAGACTACGAGAGACGCCGTAGTGGATGGCTCCGGAAATTTCGACCACTTTGGGATCTTTAACGTGCGCTGACATCGGTCGACACACAGGCGTCTTGGACGCACAGTGGCCGCCGCGGCCGGGATTCGATCCCGCACCCTTGGGTACAGAAGTCGAGCGCCCTAACCACTGTACCACAGCGTCGGGTTTGTTAGAAAGTGAAATAGGAAATGGATAGGGTGGAATAGGAAGATTGGGAAATGGAATACGCTGAAGTCAAGGCGAAATACGTGGCTGATGAAAGACGAAGAGCGTACATTGTGCTTCGACACATGCTTACGATGTGCTAACGACACTGTGATAACTCGTCGCGCAAGCACGAGGCAGTAAGTATTAAGAGCCGAGGTTTGATGCCACCATATTTTTCGAAGATTTCACTGCTCATTAGAGGGATGTGGTCGAGGTGTTCTAGAGCACAGAACAGCGCTTGTATTTTAGCTCTGAACACAGACTGTTCATTAACTAGGTGCTGTCGTGTTTGGCTGTGACAAGGGCTTAGGTATGCAAACACAAGATAACGGCTAGGTAGGGGAATATTCCGATTGCAAGGCGTAATCAGATCACACGAGTAAAGTAGGCCTCTCAAGGAAGCAATTTTGTATTAATCTTTTTCATTATCTGGGAAAATTTTGAAAAAAAATTTCTTACATGTAAATAGAGCAGATATTTTGAAGTAATTACCGACATGACATGAATAATATATCTGTCGCATATCAGCGATAGTTTTGCTCCTCAATGTTTCTCAATTCATTATTGTAGCTTTCTTAACGCTCTTGAAAACTGCGCGAAAATACCAAAAGATTAGATGCACAAAAAATTTTCCATCAGCGAGACTAAGCCGGGCGAACCTTTCTCCCATACTCTCTAATTAACCAAGTCCTGTGTCAGCTGAGGACTCCTGACCCACTCAGGATTCCTGTTAACTCATCCAGTTACCTCACTTCTTTTTGCCGCCTCCTACAGTTGCCTTTTCGTGGAATACCGTCAGTTACACTTAACACCCGTTGGTTACTTTTCTTTTGTATTCCATATCTTGCCCGTACCTATTACTTCTTTATTTCTACATGTGCATAGGCGTAACACTGAAAGGCCGGAAGAGAGCAGAGTGGGTCAGCCAACAAAGGCGAGTTGACTACAAGAGAAACTAAAGCGCAAATTCCAAACGCTTCATTGGAACCCAATAAAAAAAACATCTCGACTTTTTGCCAGCCTTCCTCATTTAGTTTCATGCTTTCCTTTCATTTGCTAAATGATGGCGCTCGAATCTTGTGCGCAACAGCAAGAAACTTGAACAAACAACAAGAAAGCAAGGCAGAGGTTAGGGCTTCTCTCTATTCTGTCGGCACTGTTTATGAAAACACGCGCCGGGATTCAACGCATACTTCAGAATTCAGAGACTGAAAATGCATCTTAAAAATGCATTCAGACTTGATTGAATCATCTTTTCAATATGACGCTATGTATCGAAAATTTTGGTGCCTGTTGACGACATGTGCGGGAGCTGGCAGGAAATCACATCTCCATTCCAGATGTCACTTAACGTCGTTTTCTGCTCGAAGCAGTGCATGCTAATAACAACAACAACAACAAAAAAAAAAAAAGCAAAGGATGAAATGGAGAGCACTCAGCGCTTGTGTATTTCCAAGTAAGGTTTCAGGTTCTGCTTCAAGCAGCGGCATAAGTTCTTAAAAAGGGCTCCTCGCTCCGGATGTAATTTTGGTTGTGGCGGAACGTTACCGACCGCGCTTCATGTTTCCGGCTTGCCCAAGGAGAGAATAGGCCGTCTCAGGATGCAAATAATGCCGAAGCAGGTTCGTGTGCTTGGGTTTCGGGAAAAATCGTACTTCTGGTGAAAATATTGACAACGATGATAAGATGCTTGCTTCGTTCAGTGGTGTTCTCTGAAAAGAAGCCTTATTTCTGTGCTCTCCTCCATTAAAGGCAACAGAGTGCCGAAAAGAGAATGAATTCAGGTTGTTGACGAGAGCTAGAAAATTATTCTCCGAATGTTCAGATGCGGTATGAAAGAAAACATCTAAAAAGTATTAGTGTAACGAATAAGTGCTAGTATTAAAGGAAATGTTGCCTACAAAAGAATATGCGTGGTACCCGTTCTGTTGTTTGTTCAGCTCTGTTATTTTTTAAAGTTCTTTCTCTTATCTGAGACAGCTGAAACATCGTTCAAACTTCATAGTTGCTGGTTACCTTTCGTTGCTCATGTTTTATTTCAGCAGTGACTCTAAATGACATGCTCACCCGTAGAACCCATACTTCGGAACAAGATCGCTTACTGCGAAACGACAGTGACATAAAAAAATAGGTTATCTGAAAAACGTGCGCATAAATAGTATTTTCTGAGAAACCACTTACTTCACTTGGTGGATGTTGAGCAGCTTGACGTACAAAATGAATAAAAACACACTTGCAATGATGAGGCATGACTATAAGATCTAACTAACTGCTTATGCCATCACACGAAGCAAGTACAATGTTAAGGGTGCGCGTTTACTTTTCTGTTTATAACTGTCTGCTCTTGCCCTCCATGCTTTGTTTCAGTGCTTCCTCAAGTGATGATCGAAGGATAGGAAAAAAGTCTATTAGATTTCAACACCACACCGGCTTACTGCCACCTTCATTCCTCGTCGGTAAGAGCCCTCCATATTATGAAAAAACAAATAAAGGTACTGGGGTTGCCGAGGCACTCTCGTTACGCATCAGTGTTAAAAACCACCATTAAGAAAATAGAAATAATGTTATTGTAGAAATCTTTTTAGATATAAGTTGTTAAAATAAGCAACGACTGCTAGCAAAAGTAATATTGCTAGATATAATTGTTATCCGAGGTTGCGTGCTGGACGTGAGCCAGTAGACGGTTAAGTGTCTGAGTCTTCCTGATTACTACGACGCTGAGTGTTTGCGGATATGAGCGACCATCAACTACAGTTCAGCGAAAAGCTACCTTTTGTGAATCTCCACTGCAAGGATAAATTTGAACGCTTTTATTTTGCTTGAAAGCTAATGTCGTTTAGGGCTTAATATTCTTTTGATGACAATTAGTTGTTATCGAGCGTATTTCCGTCCATAAATTGGGCCGCTGGCTAAAACTTCACTACACTTTTTGACGCCAGTTTGTGTCCTCTTGTTGTTAAGTTATGTCTATTCCAAATTTCCGTACGTTCTGTGAATGTCGGTTATTTTTGCTCCTTGGAAGTTAAAAACCAGACTTTTGGCGTTTATAATTCAAAAGCTAAAGCTGCAATACAGGGCAGTCTGACTTACTTTCATACTTGTACAAAAATACGTCTCTCATGCTGTAAAGCTATCTTTAACAGACGCCTGATATAATGTTTTTTCTTCTCTTTACCGTTTAATTCACACAGTTTACTGTAAGTCGTTAACGGAGCATGCAGTTTAGATGTTCGACTAGTCCTCCCCCCCCCCCCCCCCCTCCCTCCTTCTTAAAAAACAAGAATGTAATTATTATTTCAGGGTAGGTGATGGAGAAACGTTCTAAACACACGGCTTGCAGCTGAGGCTTGCGTCACTGTCGCCACATTCTGAAAGCGTGACCGATAAGGCAGACGGCGTCGATAGGGCGTACGCACGATGCATCTCCATGACGTGGTTGTGATAAATGACGTTATTACCTCCGGTGAGTAGGCTGCTAAAGAATCAAGAGCAGCGACGAAAATGTCCCCAGTGTTAGGCAAATTCAAGACTTCAGCAGGGACCTCCATCGTGCTTGAGCGTGTACCGGTTGTGCGGTGTATGAAACTTGCGTCTGTAGTCTGAGGATCCAGAGAAACAGGAAACACCTAGTAAGTGCGCACCACCGTGGTGATTGTATCTGGCGCTGGGGGACTGATTCTTTGGGCAAATATCTGTGAATCAGTGCAAATATTTGCCTCTGCAGCAGAGTCAGCCTCGAAAATGTTGTGGGCGTTGAAGCTGACGTCTTATTTTCACGGAATACGAAGTTATTACATATTTAGAAAAATGGCAGTGATGTATAGCTATAAGCTAGTGCCCCTGCTCCGTTTATATCAAGCAAATATTGATGACGTCAACAGCAAATTTCAATTTTTTTCCGGATCACTGAGGCTTGGCTACACCATCATTCTCTTTAAGATGTTGATGAAAGAGACTTTCCTGGTCCCAGGACGTCATAAGTTTAAATTCAGTGGGCGGGAAGAAAGCTTTGTTTTTACGCACAGCTTTTTCGCAAATGAAGGCAGGCTTTCTTGCCGAATATTTTCAACGCAGAAAAAAGGTAAACAAAATCGCAGATTGAAGTTTTACTCAGAAGTATTATTGAAAGCAGCTGCACTGAGAATCTTTTAAAATGTAGTAAAATACAATAACAAAAATGTCCTGCATGCTTACGTTACGTTAACTTACGCATGTTTAATGCATTATTATTTTTATTGCGTACGCACGTGTCAGTTAGAGCTCCCCGCCCTTCCCTTTGGAGCATGAATTGAGGTGTTCATAGTACCAGTGACTGACTCGTTAGCGCATCCGCGTCGAAAGTTGGAAGTGCAATTCTACGCCCAGTAGTTCAGGGGATACGCGACAGTGATGTGATGGGTACAGGTCTTCGTCTAGCCTAGTGCTCGGCTTTTCAAGGGTGCAAATATTGCAGAAAAGGGGGTTTGGGAACCCGGCTTGTGTAGATGAAAAACACTTCGCGTGATGGAGCACTCTGACCAAAACTGCTCTTGCTTTTGTTAAAACTCACCATCAGTTATGAATCAACAGAGTGATTCATCGTTATAAACTAACCCAAAGTTCTATGCATGCCGAACGGTTACTATTTTTGACATTTCTAGAATGTATGCTATGTCCGGACACGTAATTCCTTCAATATTGCGTAAGATATGCACACATTATGAAGTGTCAGCCATAAGCCAAGCTTTGGCGCTGATTTGTTTAGAATTGATTTCATCCTCTGGAAAGCTCCCATAATTTATTGCTGGTGTACATTAGGAACAAAACCTCTACTTAGGCCACAATAGCAAGGATAGCTTCACAAAGAGAATATACACGGAAAGCAGAACAAATTCTTCCTTTCGATTTCTTTGTTTTATTGGCTGGAGCCAACGCAGAGTTGGAACTTCCTTGACAGCTTCATCAGTGCTTCTGTTCTGATTTCTGAATTGAAAATCGCTTGTTTATGCTCCGTCTCATCAATTATCGCATACAAGTTGTGGGAAGGCCCCAAAATAAAATGTTTTCTGGCTTATCTCAGCATATTTAGTGAGGAATGAAGGAAACATCTGTACCAGCTGTGTACTTGTATGGATCCTCCTGCTCCTATGGTGCATTACAATAGCTGTTGATGCCGACGTTGTCCTTTAATGGGTCTGTATTTTGCTAGTTTCCGTCCTCCACACGCAATGACTATTTTCACGTCAGGCTTGCTAGACCAAGCGGGAACTACTTGCCTTTGAAATCGGAGGGCGTCACATAGGTTCATAACACGTGATAGCTGGCATAATTTTCACTTCTGAGAGCGCCAGTGAGGCAGTTATTGCGTATGCTGCTGCGAAAGAGGCACTTAACTGATCGCGGAGATTTGCATGCGAGGCGCCCATAGTGGGTTGCCCCAACCCATGGCCTGTCTTCCTTACCCCGGTCAAGCCTCGAGCCAACCTTTTTAAATAGAGAGAGAGAAAGAGAAAGAGAAAGAGAGAGGGAGAGATGGGAGGAACTTTATTGTCGGGAATATTGTCACTGGGTCTTAGTGGAAGAGCCAAGTGGCCGTTAGCTGGTGGCTTGCGGCGACTTTTTCAGAGCGGTTTACGGCGCCCAATTATATATCGGGCCTCGCGTTGCGCAGCACTTTCTTCCAGGATTCAAGTGAGGGAGCTTCAATTATAGCATTGGGAGGTGGGTCCTCTGAGCAATCCCATAAGATATGATTAAGGTTGGCTTTTTCACCGCACCTAGCGCAGGATGAGATTATGCGGTCCGGAAATATGTGTGCTTAAACCGCAGGGTTAGGGAAGGAGTTGGCTTGTAGTTTTCTCCAGAGTCCAGACAATTTCTTGTTGTGTTGTTAGTGATTTGTGTGGTGGTGGGTATACTCTTGTGAGATGTTTCTGCGGCAAGACAAATTCCAACATAAAAACGTAACAACTGTTCGTTCGATTAGCGATGCCAGCGGACGAGCATACCAACGCTACGCTACGCTCGTCTCAGTGGCGGAAAGAAAAAGCCAAATTTTCCAGCCGGGCAGCCTGTTTTTGTAGCCACCGTCGCTGATGCATGCCTCGGGTGACGCAGCGGTGGCGCTATGTTTTATTAGTAACGCAGTCCAGCTTGTGGCCGTGTTACGCTGGGCCGGATGATAACAGGACGGAGGCTGCGCGGAAATATGCGCAGAGTGTGTCGCTACATAACCCCCCCTTCCCCTCCATCCGCGGAGTGGAGAACCTTCAGGGCTTGTAAAAATCCGTGCAGGGTACCCGACGTCCATGGCGTGTAAAGACAGAAGTAGGCTGCGATGTCGGGGGTCGGGGATGGTCGCCTGCGGCTGCGCTATATTTTCTGGTTCAGCGTAACTGATGTAGGCGCTTCAGCCGATCGATAGAGACGCGGACGTCGTTCCCTTAGCGCGCAGGGTGAAGGTTCTTTTGTCGTGACTGGATAGGGTCCGCTGTAAGGTGGCCGGAAAGACTTGCGGATGGTACCGTTGCGGAGAAAAGTGTGCGTGCACTTTGCCAGATCCTTGAAGACGAAAGGGGCAGTCTTACAGTGTAGAGCTGCAGGTGACGGGAGGAGGCCAGCGTTGGTACGTCGGAGCCTGTCGACGAAATCGGTGGGATCTGGTGTCGCGGTGATGGATGGTGCCGCAGCAAGAAATTCGCCTGGGTGACGGAGCGGTTTCCCGTAGATGAGCTCTGCGGGTGTAGCCTGAATGTCCGGCTTGAAGGTGGCTGGAAGAATTAGGGCGACGTGGAAAGAGAGAAAGTGGAAAGAGAGAAAGAGGAGCCGTAGTGGAGGTCTACGGAGTAATTTCGACCACCTGGGGATCTTTAACGTGCGCTGACATCGCACAGCACACGGACGCCTCTTCGTTTCGCCTCCATCGAAACGCAGCCGCCGAGGTCGGGATCGAACCCGGTTACTGCGGCACAGTAGTCGGGCGTCTTATCACTGCACCACCCCGGCGGGGCAGACAGAAGAGATTTGATTTATAGGAAGGGAAAGGCGCGATAACTGTCTCACTTGTTTTCTGTGGACACCTTAACCGCGCCGTAAGGGAAGCGAGAAAGGTGGAAGTGAAAGTGGAAAGAAAGAAAGAGGAGTAGTAGTAGTAAAAACATTTATTTTAACAGAGGAGTTCGGAGCGCGCAGGCCCCTGGGCCCCCGCACGGCCCCACTACACTCAAACGTTCATGTTCCTACGGTTCATGACGTCGGCAGCACGGTCTGTGGCGGTCTTTTGAGGGACCGAGTACTTAGGGAGTAGCAGGGTCTCCCATTCCTACCAGGTGGTGAAGTGCTCCAGACACCGCGGGGGAGGATCCGCCGGGCATTGGAATAGAATGTGGGCGAGGGTGGCAGTGGGGTGGTTGCAAAGGGTGCAGGAGGTTGTTGTTGTGGCTGTAGGAAGAAGGAAAAGAAAATGCACGGGCCTGCTACTGGCTCTGTAGCTGAGCCACCTCCGCTGCCTCGTGCAGATAGAAGAGAATATAGATAAGAAAGAAAAGAAAGAGGGAAAGAAAGACGCGCGCCGCAACAACAGCCGTCGTCCACCACCAGCGGTAGCGTGTGCAATGACGGCGAGAACCGATAAAAATTCGGTGCCAGGCAAGCCCCCGCCGCAAGCGGCGGTGACCCACCTGTACCAGCCCCATCAGGTGAGTAAGAGTGGGGTGGTAACGGGACCTAATGTAAGGGGATGGGAGGGTTCGCATCTGGAGGCGGCGCCATAGTGTTTGGTGGTGATTGCTGAGGCAGGAGTGAGGAGGGGGGTAGATCCCGGTAGGCCTGAGTCATCTCTTTAAACGTGTGCATGCGCTCCCGGGATAACTCCGACGTGGGGACCGCCCGGGCCCGGCGTATTAGACCTCGGGCTAAGCTGTTGGCGGCCTCGTTGCCAGGGTTCCCCGAGTGCGCAGGCACCCAGATAAGCTCCACGTGGCGGGGAGGGTTGGCAGGGGGCGAGGTCAGTATGCAAAAAGCAAAAACATGAACTCGCCCACGTGCGAAATTTAGTAATGCAGTTTTTGAGTCTGTGAGTATATATTTAGCTTCCGAATCGCTGCCTCCTCGGCCACTTCTGAGGAGGTAACAGAGGGGAGGGGGAGAGTTGCAATGGACTGAAGGGTATTGTTCACCACGGCTGCCGCCGCCTCATCGCCCGAGCGTGCGGCGGCCACCCATACGGCATCCGTCTCGGAGCCGTAATATTTGTAGAGCGCCTTTGCCCGGGCTCGGCGGCGGGGCTCGTGGTGTTGTGGATGGGAGTTACGGGGAAGGGGTTTGACAAGAAGATTAGAGTGGATAGGGCGTGGGATGGAGAGGAGTGTGGGGTCGTTAGCTGGGATGTGAACATCGAGTTTTGAGGATGTGACGTCCGGTGCCAGTCTGTGTCAATCGGATATACTGGGTCTGTCTGTGGGCCTCCACAAGCTCCCCAACAGTATTATGGAGACCCAGCTGAAGTAATTTTTCTGTTGAAGTGTTGAGGGGTAGGTGGAGGGCGATTTTGAACGGGGTACGAAGCATCGCGTCCAAGGTGGAGATCTCTTCACCTCTAAGTCTGAGGTAAGGGAGCGTGTATAAGAATCGGCTGAGGTTAAAGGCATGAATGAGAGCCATAGTGGAGGGCTACAGAGTAATTTCGATCACCTGGGGATCTTTAACGTGCGCTGACATCGCACAGCACACGACGCCTCTTCGTTTCGCCTCCATCGAAACGCAGCCGGCGAGGTCGGGTTCGAACCCGGGTATTCCGGCACAGTAGTCGGGCGTCTTACCACTGCACCACCCCGGCGGGGCAGACAGAAGAGAAAATAGATTGGTGCACAGGAAAGGAAAGACGCATTATCTGTCAAACTCGTTTCTGTCGACACCTGACCCTGGAAGGGAAGAAGGTAGGAGCGAAAGTAGAGAGAAAGGAGCGCCGTAGTGTAGGGCTACGGGCTGATTTCGACCACCTGGGCTAGAACAGGTAAGTCACCGCCGCTTGCGGCGGATGCTGGCCTGCCACCGACGTTTTATCTGTTGTAGGCCGTCATTGCACCCGCCACAGCTTCGGTGGTGGACGACGGCTGTTGTTGCGGTGCGCGTCTTTTCCTCTTCCTTTTCTTTCTTCTCTGGACAGAAGAGAAAATAGAGAAGAAAGGAAGAGGGAGAGAAAGACGCGCGCCGCAACAACAGCCGTCGTCCACCACCGAAGTTGTGGCGGGTGCAATGATGGCCTACAACTTTTTTTCTTCTCTAGACAGAAGAGAAAATAGAGAAGAAAGAGCCCTGCAGGGGTGGTGCAGTAGTAAGACGCCCGACTACTGTACCGGAGTACCCGGGTTCGAACCCGACCTCGGCGGCTGCGTTTCGATGGAGGCGAAATGAAGAGGCGTGTGTGCTGTGCGATGTCAGCGCACGTTAAAGATCCCCAGGTGGTCGAAATTACTCCGTAGCCCTCCACTACGACTCCTCTTTCTCTCTTTCCACTTTCACTCCCACCTGCCTCCCTTCCCCAACGGCGCGGTTGAGGTGTCCACAGAAAACAAGTGAGACAGTTACCGCGCCTTTCCCTTCCTATAAACGAATCAGAGAAGAAAGAAAAGGAAGAGGGAGAGAAAAACGCGCGCCGCAACAACAGCCGTCGTCCACCACCGAAGTTGTGGCGGGTGCAATGACGGCCTACAACAGATAAAAATTCGGTGGCAGGCTAGCATCCGCCGCAAGCGGCGGTGACCTACCTGTTCCAGCCCAGGTGGTCGAAATAAGCCCGTAGCCCTACACTACGGCGCTCCTTTCTCTCTACTTTCGGTCCTACCTTCCTCCCTTCCCTTACGGCGCGGTTCAGGTGTCCACAGAAACGAGTTTGACAGATACTGCGCCTTTCCTTTGCTGTGAACCAATTATTATTATTATTATCACTCTCCTGCAAACCAATTATTAATGCACAGGCATTGTATGGATACTGTGCCTTCCCTTTCTTGTAAACCAATCAATGCCTAAGCATTATATCGTTAATAATAATAACAACAACAACAACAACAACAACAACAACAACAACAACAATAATAATAATAATAATAATAATAATAATAATAATAATAATAATAATAATAATAATAATAATAATAATAATAATAATTGGTTCATAAGAAAGGCGCGGTATCTGTAACAGTTGTTCTGTGGACACCTGAACCACGCTGTAAGGTAAGTGGAAGTGAAAATTTAGAGAAAAGTGTGTCGTAATTCAGGGCTACGAAGTAAGGGGAGGTGGTGAATGGTGGCAGTTCCTGGCCCTACGGGGCTGGGACTGTAGGCCAACGCCGCTTGCGGCGGGGGCTAGCCAGCCACCGAATTTTATCTGTTGTAGGCCGTCATTGCACCCGCCACTGCTTCGGAGGTGGACGACGGCTGTTGCGGCGCGCGTCTTTCTCTCCCTCTTCTTTTTACCTTTCTGCTCTATTTTCTCTTCTGTAGAGGCGTCGTGTGCTGTGCGATGTCAGCGCACGTTAAAGATCTCCAGGTGGTCGAAATTACTCCGTAGCCCTCCACTACGGCTCCTCTTTCTCTCTTTCCACTTTCACTGCCACCTTCCTCCCTTCCCTTACGGCGTGGTTGCGGTGTCCACAGACAAATAAGTGAGACAGTTACCGCGCCTTTCCCTTCCTATAAAGAAATCCGTTTTCTCTTCTGTCCGCACGAGGCAGCGGAGGCGGCTCAGCTATAAAGTCCCTTGATAATTGGGCTTTACTCAGCTACAGAGCCAGTAGGAGGCCCGTGCATTTTCTTTTCCTTTTTCCTACAGCCACTACAACAACAACCGAAGTATTTTCAACCGCCCGGGGATCTTTAAAGCGCACTGACATTGCTGTGGTAGTACTCCCCCGATGGGGCTGGGACAAGTAGGTCACCACCGCTTGCGGCGGGGGCTAGCCTGCCACAGAATATTTATCTGTTGTAAGCCGTCATTGCACTCGCCACCGTTTCGGTGGTGGTCGACGGCTGTTGTTGCGGCGTGCGTCTTTCTCTCCCTCTTCCTTTTCTTTCTTCTCTATTTTCTCTTCTGTCTGCAGGAGGCAGCGGAGGTGGCTTAGCTACAGAGCCAGTAGCAGGCCCGTGCATTTCTTTTTCCTTCTTCCTGCAGCCACAACAACAACGACATCGCACAGCGCACGGACGCCATTTCGTTTGGTTATGTAGGGGTGGTGAAAGACATTTATTGGCTCAAAAGAGCATTCACAGGGAGGTATAATTAGACCAACCCTTAAGGGGCCAGTCATCACCACTAGGTGAGGTTGCTAGTACTGGTCTCCAGTGGCGTCGCCGCTGCCCGGGCGCGCTCAACCAAGGCCTTTTGGTCCTTTAGGTCAGAGCGTCCGAGCAGGGTCGCCTCCCAGTCCTCCCTGGTAGGGTTGGGATGAGGGGGGATAGCAGGGTAGGAGGGGCAGGCCCACACCATGTGGTGAATGCCTGAAGACTTCGCACAGTGTGGACAGCTGCCCGAGAAAGAATGGTCGAAGTGTTTGAGAACTACCGGCCACATCAAAGTATTTGTATAAAGGAGGAGCAGAAGCCGCTCCTTCGCCTTTGAGAGGACTTTACACGGGCGGGGATAATAATAATAATAATAATAATAATAATAATAATAATAATAATAATAATAATAATAATAATAATAATAATAATAATAATAATAATAATAATAATAATAATAATAATAATAATAATAATCGGTTCACAGGAAGGGAAAGGCGCAGTATCTGTCACACTTGCTATGTGGACATCTAAACCGCACCGTAAGGGAAGGGATGAAGGTGGGAGTGAAAGTGGAAGGAGAGAAAGGGGAGCCGTAGTGGACGGCTACGGAGTAATTTCGACCACCTGGGGATCTTTTACGTGCGCTGACATCGCACAGCACATGGACGCCACTTCGTTTCGCCTCCATCGAAACGCAGCCGCCGTGGTCGGGTTCGAACCCGGGAACTCCGGACAGTAGTCGGGCGTCTTACCACTGCACCACCCCGGCGGGGCACGGGGATAAACAATGTAGGCGAATTTCGTGTGGGCATGACTCTTGGCGTTGTAAAAGAACTAGTTGGTATATCAGAAAAAGAATGGTATTATAGGATAGAGCGTCAAAGAAAGCTGTGCAAGGGACAAAATGGTTGACGTGGTTTAATTGGATAATTAATTAGAACCAATAACAATGATAAATGGTTCACAGAAAAGGAAAGGCGCAATGTCTGTCACACATTCAGTGGACACCTTACTGCGCCATAAAGAGGAAGAAAGATGTG
Organism: Amblyomma maculatum; assembly: GCF_055883805.1. Taxonomy (NCBI): domain Eukaryota; kingdom Metazoa; phylum Arthropoda; class Arachnida; order Ixodida; family Ixodidae; genus Amblyomma; species Amblyomma maculatum. The sequence continues at coordinate 329,761,438 of NC_139344.1, forward strand.
AGTGAAAGCGGAAAGAGCGAGAGAGGTGCTGTCGTAGAAGGCTTCAAAGTAATTTCGACTACCTGGAGATTAACGTAGGGTGGCTGCTCCAGGGTCTACGTGGCTGGGAATGAATAGGCCCCCGCTGTTTGCGGCGGGGCTCGCCTGTTGTTGTGGCTGTACGAAGAAGGAAAAGAAAATGCACGGGTCTGCTACTGGCTCTGTAGCTGAGCCACCTCCGCTGCATCCCCGATTGTCCCCGATTCACACATCACCTCCATACTCCCTTAAAGGGGTCGGTACTCCGCAGGGTTCTCTCCTCTCCCCTTTCCTGTTCAACGCGACAATGATCTCACTCGCCCGCAAACTTACCACGATACAACACCTCCGGCACACCCTCTATGCCGACGACATAACGTTGTGGACCACCTACGGCAGTGATGGCGACATAGAAGGCACAGTACAAAGCGCCGCCACATTAACACAAGAACACGCACGAAGCATCGGACTCTCATGCTCCCCAGAGAAGTCCGAGCTCCTCATCCTCCGCCCCACCATTCGTAACCCTCCCAGCGCCCCCATAACCGTTGCTTTGGATGATCGCCCCATTACGGAGGTGGACACTCTCCGGGCCCTGGGGCTTCATATCCAAAGCAACGGTAGAAACAGCCTCACAATAAAGGAACTCAAGCGGGTGACAGGTGCGATCTCGCACCTCATCCGCAGAGTTTCGGGCCAACATAGGGGCATGAGGGAGCACGATCTATGTCGTCTCATTCATGCCTTTATCCTCAGCCGATTCTTATACACGCTCCCTTACCTCAGACTTAGAGGTGAAGAGATCTCCACTTTGGACGCGATGCTTCGTACCGCGGTCAAAACCGCCCTCCACCTACCCCTAAACACTTCAACTGAGAAATTACTTCACCTGGGTCTCCACAATATTGTTGGGGAGCTTGTGGAGGCCCACAGACAGACCAAGTATATCCGATTGACACAGACTGGCACCGGACGTCACATCCTCAGAACTCTCGATGTTCACATCCCAGCTAACGACCCCACACTCCTCTCCATCCCACGCCCTATCCACTCTAACCTTCTTGTCAAACCCCTTCCCCGAAACTACTATCCACAACACCACGAGCCCCGCCGCCGAGCACGGTCAAAGGCGCTCCACAAATATTACGGCTCCGAGACGGATGCCGTATGGGTGGACGCCGCATGCTCGGGTGATGAGGCGGCGGCAGCCGCGGTGAACAATACCCTTCTTTCCATTGCAACTCTCCCCCTCCGCTCTGTTACCTCCTCAGAAGTGGCCGAGGAGGCAGCGATCACCCTTGCAATTGCCCACACGGAAGCTAAATATATACTCACTGACTCAAAAACTGCACTACTAAATTTCGCACGTGGGCGAGTTCATTTTTATGCTTTTTGCATACTGACCTCGCCCACTGCCAACCCGCCCCGCCACGTGGAGCTTATCTGGGTGCCTGCGCACTCGGGGAATCCTGGCAACGAGGCCGCCAACAGCTTAGCCCGATGTCTAATACGCTGGGCACGGGCGGTCCCCACGTCGGAGTTCTCCCGGGAGCGCATGCACATGTTTAAAGAGATGACTCAGGCCTACCGGGTCAAGAGACAGATCTACCCCCCACTTCACTCCTCCCTCAGCAATCACCACAAAACACTATGGCGCCGCCTCCAGACGCGAGCCCTCCCATCCCCTTACATTAGGTCCCGTTACTACCCCCTCTCACCGACCCCTCCTGCACCCTTTGCAACCATCCCACTGCCACCCTCGCCCACATTCTATTACAAAGCCCGGCGGATCCCCCCCGCGGGTTAGACCCTGCTACGCTCTAAGGACCCGATCCGGCAAAAGACCGCCACAGACCGAGCTGCCGACGTCATGAACCGTAGGAACATGAACGTTTGAGTGTAGTGGGGCCGTGCGGGGGCCCAGGGGCCTGTGCGCCCCGAACTCCTCTGTTAAAATAAATGTTTTTACTACTACTACTACTCCCCGATTGATTTACAGGAAGGGAAAGGCGCGGTAACTATCTCACTTGTTTTCTGTGGGCGCCTCAACCACGCCGTAAGGGAAGGTGGGAGTTAAAGTGGAAAGGGAGAAAGAGGAGCCGTAGTGGAGGGCTACGGAGTAATTTTGACCACCTGGGGATCTTTAACTGGTGGTCAAAATTACTGATTGCTTTTATAGGAAGGGAAAGGCGCGGTAACTGTCTCACTTGTTGCTGTGGGCACCTCAACCACGCCGTAAGGGAAGGGAGGAAGGTGGGAGTGAAGGTGGAAAGAGAGAAAGAGGAGCCGTAGTGGGGGGCTACGGAGTTATTTCGACCACCTGGGGATCTTTAACGTGGTCGAAATAACTCGTGCGGACACAAGAAAGTAGAGAAGAAAATGAAGAGAGAGAGAAAGACGCGCGCCGCAACAGCCGTCGTCCACCACCTAAGCGGTGGCGGGTGTAAGACGGCCTACAAAATAAGAACTTTTGGTGGCAGGCTAGCCACCGCCGCAAGCGGCGTTGATCTACCAGTCCCACCCCGTAGGGTCAGGAACAGCCACCATCTTTCACCACCTCCCGCCAAGGGGCTCGCCTGCTACTGGTTGTTGTACCTGCTGTAGGCCGTTATTGCACCCGCCGCCGTTCCTGTGGCGGACAACAGCTGTTGCGACGCGCCTCTTCCTTTCTCCTTTTTCCTTTTCTTTATTCTGTATTCTCTCCTCTGTCCGCACGAGGCAGCGGAGGTGGCTCAGCTACAGAGCCTGTAGTATGACCGTGCAATTTCTTTTCCCTGTCCCTACAGTCGCAACAACAACTGACATCGCACAGCACATCAAAACTTAATCAGAGCCAGTTGTGTGGTTTACAGGAAAGGAAAGGCTCAGTATATATCACTCGCGGAAAGGAAACGAGTTGGTACACCAAAAAAAAAAAAAGAAAAAGGAATGGCACCATTGGTTAGAGTATCAAGGAAAGATGTGCAAGTGACAAAATGGTTCGTGTGGGTTAATTAGGCAGTTAAATAGAGGCAATTAAGTGGTTTACAGGAAAGGAAAGGCCCGGTATCTATCACTCGCGGAATTCAGCTGACACATCTCGCGGTAACACAGCAACAGGCTTACGTATTTCTCCTGAGCAGATTCTGCAGTGATCTCGGAAATTATTACTTTACCTACATGGACATACACGCATGCAAATATAAGTATACATACGTACATACAACCATGCGCACGCCCCCCCCCCCCCCCCCGCCACCCCCGCGGTGGCGCGGTGATAATCACACCCGACTACTGCACCGGAGTACCAGGGTTCGTGCCCTACCGCCACTACCGCCGACGGCTGTTTTTATATGGAAGCCAAACGGAGTGGTGTTCATGTGCTGTACGATGACAGCGCACGTTAAGATACTCCACGTGGTCGAAATATCTGGAACACTCCACTGCGACCACACACACACACACACACACACACACACACACACACACACACACACACACACACACACACACACACACACACACACACACACACACACACACACACACACACACACACACGCACACGCACACGCACACACACACACACACACACACGCACACGCACACGCACACGCACACGCACGCACGCACGCACGCACGCACGCACGCACGCACACACACACACACACACACACACACACACACACACACACACACACACACACACACACACACACACACACACACACACACACACACACACACACACACACACACACACACACACACACACACACACACACACACACACACACACACACACACACACACACACACACACACACACACACACACACACACCAAATCCCGGCCTTGATGTCAGTGCACGTTAAAGAACCCCATGTGGCCGAAATTTCCGGAGTCCGCCACTAAGGCGTCTCCCATAGCCTGAGTCGCTTTGGGATGTTAAACCCCAAAAACCAAAAACCGTACATACATACATACATACATACATACATACATACATACATACATACATACATACATACATACATACATACATACATACATACATACATACATACATACATACATACATACATACATACATACATACATACATACATACATACATACATACGTACGTACCTACTGTCGTGAGCCTTACGGATTAAAACAGGCGAGCGCGTGGCAGATATTCCCGTCCAGAACTAGTGGCGAAACGTTACGGCAGACGGTTGGAAACGTAGCAGAGAGAGCGGGGCTGTTCAATCTGCTGGCCGCAACCCGTGCATTAAGAGAAACCTTTGCACCGGCAGCTGAAGATCAGTGCGGCGTCATACTGACGGGAACGATATCTTCTTTCGCTACGCACAAGATCCGCCAGGGAAACCTACTTCTGGCCTGGCATAGCCAAGCTAAGCCACTGCCATTTTTTTTTTCGCAAATCTCTATTGGAAGCTCTGCTATGCACCCGGGATACGACCCGATACATTCCAAAATTATGACGAGTGCGTCATCAAACTTTACTTGATCGCCCCTCCCCCTTTCTGCCTTGCACTTCGAAGCACTAGAGCCTACCCATAGGCCTTCTTTTACAGCCTACATGCATAGTTTCGATGATATAAAGAGAAGTATAAAGAGCCAACGCACTTTAAGGGGCCGTAAAATATGGATCCCTTGAGTGCGCGCCCCGCGGGTGCATTTCAATGAAAACGCGGTACCAGGAGAAGCCTCCACTTCCCGCCATTCCACTGCCCGTTATAGGATAGGACTTCAGGTGGTCCGAATAGAGCCCTGCGCGTGTTCAAGTACGGGTAATCGTTTGCGATAAGAGCTTCTACTAAGCACTTTTTTTTTCGTCTTTGCGCGCAAGAGCTAAGCGGCGAATTCCTCTAACTAGTGTATTAGTTAGTGGAAGTGGCCGCCTAGGCTGCTATGTTTAGACTGCGGGGGTGCTGCGCCTATTTACCGGAGTTAAAAGTTAACCTTTTTTTTTCTTCTGAAATGCAGATTTCTGGGGCGCAAACATGCCCGCCCTTCCCTTCTTCCTTCCTAGGTATTCCTCAGTCTGCACTCGAGGTTACGTTTTCTGCTAAAGAATGGCTTACATTTATTGATTATTTTAATATAAATTAGTTTTATGTTCCATATATAATTTTACTTCATTTGAAAAATTGAATATATACATGATTGATGTTCATGCCTCAGTTGAACTCCATATCTGGGACAAGTCTATGACATATCACCAAGAGAAAAACAGATAATTTTGGGAAGAAAGACGAGTACAGTTGAAATGTGTCCATGCCTTAGATATGAAAAAAAAAAGAAGGAGATATTAGCTGTTTAGGACGTGAAAAGACTACTATAGTTTAAAGTCAACATGGTATGTAAAATAGTAGTACAGAAAAAGGAAAAAAAATTACCGACGATTACGTTACTTCCTAATGCGAAATTTGAGCGCAGCAAATAAGCTGTTTCACCTTTTCGATAGATTGAGGCAAAGAAATCGAGCAACTCGTGTATGCGCTTTCACAGAATATTTTTTTTATTTTTCACACGTATTCCTTTAACAAAGACTCCACTAACAGTTCTTGACAGTCATGAAGGAAGCTTTGTGGTCGGAGAAATAGACTGATATATGTTCGACTTGGTACACCAATGCTTGATTCTCAAAGACGAGATCTATACAAGTGCCTCGCGAGGTTGTCACAGCCGTGGGACGCGTTACGAGCGAGAGGAACGGGATGTTCTCCCGCATAAGTGTGAAGAAATTCCTGTTTGTCTTTATGTCAACATTCGTCTCGCTCATGGCTCAGAAAGAACTGGCAGATAATTTCGCAGTGGCGGACGGCAGCGGCAATTTCGGCTCGGGCGGTGCACATATACAGATCCGCCGCCACCGATCTGGCTCTCTGATTGCCACCGCACAGGGGTTGCAATGGAGGAGGAGCGAAGAAAGGAATTAAGTTCGAGCCGGCGCTTTGACAACCGGAGACTCGCAGGAAGAGGGGGGAGGGGGGCGGCGTGTACACCCAGCGGCAAACGATGGGGGCAGAAGCGCGCGCAGCAAGCGGCCAATGCGATAAAGGGAGGAGGGAAGAGATAGCAGCGACTGACTGATGCTGCTGACGCCGATAGTGAGTCAACCCCAGCTGCGGAGTTGGTTTCAGGGACAACGCCGCCGATGCTGACGCAAACAATATGATACCCTTGCTTCCGCAGCGCCAAGAACCAGGTCTAGCCGTGGGAAGGTGGTCACGTATTCGTCGACGTGCCGGGGCCTACGTGAAATAACCGGCGCGTCGGCAACTGAAGAGCACCCTATCCGCCACACAGGAACAGGGGGGGGGGGGGAGGGGGACCCTCCCCTCCTCTTTTTGCATGGCGGCGACGGTGTTCTATGCAGTCAAGTTATCTTGACTCTCTAGCGGCGTCAGCGGCATCCAGCGGTATCAGTCGGTCGCTGCTAGGGCTGGGGGGATGAAAGGGGGGCGGAGCTGGTTACGAGGCCGACGACGACGCCGACGCGAAACCCAGGAACGGACGCCAAAGAGCTGCGCTCTAAAAAGACGATACAGTATGAAAGCTCCCTTGAATGTTTCTTTTGACGATTCTCTTAGTGCTGATGGCAGTTTTCACCTGTTATGCAATAACTACTACTGATCTAGAATGCTCTAGCTTATTCCAATACCAAAGTTTTCAGAAAAAAAAAAGCGAAGTTTGCTCGGAAAGAACTTTGTAATCTAAATCGCCACTGCACAACGCTGCATCTAAGCTTATATGGATGACATCTGTACTGAAGAGAGTACCATACTAAAATATAAAATCTCTCCGTTCTCTGCACATCCGAGCATATGAAACGAAATCACGATGAGACGAGAAGTTTCGAACACCAAGAAGATACCCATTCTCAGCACAGAAATCTCTGCGGAAAACTGCTCTCAGTTTCCTCTATGCTTTTTTATTTTTTAATGTTTTAGAGATCGGGTCCTGTCAGCATCTAAAGTATGAGTTTGCGGCGCAAGTGTCTGAGCCGTGCTTGTTTTACCACCATCGCGCTCGCCGAAATAATCTCGGTATTTTACGACTTCTGCGGCAGACGTCTGAAGGGTTTTCTGCCTTTCGAAACACGTCACGATGTTCCGTTGTTGGCTGGATGTTTCCAAAATGCGTCGTAGGCAGCCTAAGCGCTCTTGAAATATTAAAACCAGCGCCTGGTAGCAAAATGCGTCTGAAACGTAGAACGTCAGAAAATGGTTACATCTAAGAATTATTTTCAGTGGTTGTATTTCAAGAGTGTCTCGCTTCTTTGCTCTACTGGCGCGTCTGGTAGCCTCGAGGCTCAACTTGAAATTCTCGACCTTAAAGGGGCCGAATGTACGAAACGCGCAGAGGAAATGTGGGAAGACTCTCGGGGAGATAGCATCAAAACCGCGATGGCATTTAGGCTGCCCTTCGCAGTGCGTCGCCGGGAAAGGGCATTGCAAGGCGCTCATGATGAAATCATTTCCAAGTTTTAACGTTTGACGCGGCATAGAAGTTAGCAGACGAATACGTAAAATGCCCGAAATCTCACTTATTTCGTCATCAGCAAACTTCTCCGCACAGCACAAAGCTGTAATGAGGGCTTCAAATATATATATTTTTTTTCGTACGAAGTCAGCAAACGTTAGAACAAAACATTGTAGAGATTCAAATATTCCTGAAACAAGTTTCATGAGCATTAGCCATCGGCTGCAGCCGCAGTCGCTGCTGCCGCTTCGATCTTGGATCGATTTAGCGCTTTGTAAGCTTCTCGGCAATGTGCTAGCCTGGCTTCTCGTTCTTCGATAACCTCGGCAGCTAATTTGGCATGGCTGCGGCTCTGTTTTTAGCGAGATGGCGCACGTGTATGGCGCAGTTACCTAGGTTAAATGAAGCAGCGGCGTAGATGTAACCTCATGAAGACGATGATGTTTACTGCACAGTGTGATATTGTGTTGCAGTTTTATACGAGGCGTGATCTGCTGCTGCGATAGCATAGTGCTCTCATGCCTGGTCACGACGATCAAGACGACGATGTATGCTGCACAGCGCGAGATGACTCTCTCCCAGATGCGCTGCTCGCCAAAGGCATAACCTAACTATAATCCCGTTTTACTCGCGTAACAACGGTTTGAAATCATTCATCTTTCCCCACACAATAGTCGAATGAAATCAGCTGCAAAAACAGCACCATTTCTGCACCAGCATTAACTACGTTTCTTTTAAGCTTAGAACAACGCTATTTTTTTTTTGTATCATTGCTACTTTGTTTTTATGATTTAACCTTGTGTATGACAATTTACCTTTTTTTTTTTGGTGGGTTAAAAGGCTTAGTACATATTTGTTGCTCACTTGAGCCCAGCTGTGCTTTGTGTGCTATTTTGCCTTGTATTGTATAACCAGTGCTTACTGCATTTATTTCTTTACATGTCATTGTTGTGTTTCAACCACGCTTGCACCATCCTGCTAAAATCAGCGTGTGGTGATTCCACAATATTATAGATAAATAAATAAGAATGCGGCGCATGAATACGTGCTGCCTTCTGTGGAATGCATGAGGTACTAGGTCCTGGATAACGCACTATTCTTCACAAATGAACTCAATAGAGCTAACAATCTACAGATAACTTCGTATGCTTAAAGGGCAGCTGCATCACTTGTCGAGAATTCTGCGATATTCAAGGATTCAAATCTTCATAAGCTGTCGGTAATGCTTGCAAAGAGTTTTTGCGCTATCGTTAAACTAATGACGCAATCGACGAATAAAATTCGAGCTTCTCCTTACAGCACGGAAGGACTGCGTAGAAGCTCGCTGATGACGTCACGGACGGTAATATTTATTCTTTTCGTTACCTTGGCCCACATCCTGCGGTGCCTTTTCTGATGCTACCAAACAATGTTTCTAGGCCTTCACTTTTGGTAGCCTTGTTTTTACTTCTTCAAACCAAGCCGTTTTATGCGGGAACATATCGATACCTTCAATGACGTCATCATGTGCCCCCACGCGTAGTTGTGCGGTGCGGAGTAGCCTGACAGCCGAAGCGGTTTTAATCGCTATTTGCGTCATTGTTTGAAATGCTAGCGCGAAGATATTTCGCATGCTTAACCTGGAAGTTGTAATCATTCGATTCTTCGAAATTCATCAAAATCTACTACCGGTACAGTTTCCCTTTAAAATAAAAACCAATGCTTACGAACTCTTGAATCTTGTCTAATTTTAAAGAATTAAATGCTTCAACTTCCCTCACGGAGCTGCCTAGTGTGACCTGTTTTTACTTTGGTAAATGCGAACGTAAATGCACACGTGCTGGTGCCTTTGCATGTTTCCCAGAGTGTGCACGGGAGGGATACGCAAAACTGCAAGCAAAGTATACGGGCACGAAATATCTTCAGCCCAAACGACAGAAACAACTCCGCAGCCTTCTTGGGCTGGCGTCGTACTTGCGATGTTTTATCCGAAACTTTGCTTCTATTGCGGTCCCTTTACACAATCTCCTGAAGTCTGACGCGCTTTCATTATGGTCAAATGTGTGTGAACAGGCCTTCCAATCTCTCAAGCAAGCACTCGCTTCAACTACTGTGCTTCGACATTTTGATGAGACAGCTCTCACCATTCTTATACTGACTGAAGAACAGGTTGTGGCATACGCTAGCTGTTCTCTCACAGCAGCTGAGCGTAACTACAGCACTACGGAGCAAGAATGCCTTGCCGTTGTTTTTTGTTTTCGCTAACTTGCCTTAAGGCATACTATATAAAGTCGTGTAATTCGTTTTCTGCCAGAAACTGGAGAAGGCTTTCGCTTTTAGTGTTCTCTGTTTACCACATCGAAAAATTCTTCTCCCTCGTCGCCGACAGTCCCACTTCCTGGAGAATCCGTGTCCCTGAAGCCCTCGTCCCTGCACAAGTCCACGGCATGTGACTAACATCAACCTATGCAGCCGATGTAGAGTGTAGAACATTTCGGGCAGGTGGTCGGTCCTATGTTTTGGGAGTCCCATCGACACTTGACCGACATGGTAAGGGCCGCCCCAGCCCTTATCCTTTAAGGGATACCACCTTCAGTCTACTTAAGTTATTAGGGAGGAGGTAAGTACACGATGGGATAAGGACATGTGTACTTTTCCAGAGGATGGGGACAACGGAGCTGTCATCAAAAGGTAGCTTGATGGGAGTGCAATAATGCTTAGAACATGGTTTGTGGGGCTGTCAACTTTTCTCTGCTCAGCGTTCTCAACATTATCTTGCATCCAGTGTATCTGGAAGCATATCTCTGTTTCCTTATGAAGTGCATGGATCTCCTGGGTTATACGTAGTGTATTTTTCACTCTTTTCGGCTGTCTTATGGCGGCTAAGCAGTCTGTATAGATGTGGGCTTGTGATATGGACTCTTTATTTATGGCCTTCACTGCAATGCGGATTGCATAAAGTTTCATCACAAGCGAGTCCGGATGTTCTGTTTCGTATTCATTATGTATACGCTTAGGTCTTCGTGAGTCGGGCTGGTAGCTGCTGTTCTGCCGCCATTTTATATAATCGACGCGTCTGTATATGCAATACAGGTTCCTGGCAGTACATCAACCAGAGGGCGAGATGTTGGCGTATCTTTACGACGTAGCATAGTCGTTTTGTTCGTCGTAATAGTGGTGCACTCCCATGGAGGGGTGTTAGCCATTGTCGGTGTTTGCCTTGTCACCGCATTGGCCAAGGATGCCATGAGTATAACATATTTTCGTTTTATATTTCTTTTTGCCTCTCGCTGTTCTATGAGCTCTTTCAGTGTATTGAGCTGCGCATATTGCTGAAGAATATGAATGGGGGTACGTTTCGGTAAGGCAGTTATTGTCCGCATTGCGTTCCTATTTATTGTTCTCAGCTCTGCCCACTGTCGCCTCGTGAATATTTGGAACTGGCCTGCTGTTTGGGCTCTCCAAAAATTTCGACCTTGTTTGTATGGTCGTCACTTCAGAATCGTTGCTGACCATCATGTGCTCTGTTGGCTGTCGTCGTTAAAGAACTTATGAGGTCGGCTCGGCTGCTCGATGCTACGTCTACAAGAGTATACCTTCTCCCTCATTTACAAATCCGGCAGAAAACAAGTTGATGCTGACGTCCTCTTTCCCGCTGCCTTTTACTACAACCAACTCCCATGCGTCCTCTGAACTTTGCCCCCTCACGACAGCCCTCTGATAATCTAGGTGTTGCACCCATGACGTGTCTTCGATGGATATCAACAATGACTTCCCGGCTTTGCAGCAGGCGGACCCTTACTGCAGCACAATCATCGCTCGCCTCCGCGGCTTCCAACAGTAGCTTGCATCGTCGGCTCCGCCTTTTCCGGATTCAACACGGAATGCTCTACCGCTCTGTTTACCACCCGACTGGTCATCGGTGGGTTCCCATTGTCCCTCGCTCTCTCCATCATTGAATGCTGGAGGCTTACCACGACGATGCCACTGCCGGTCATTTAGGCCACTACAAGACGTACGACCGTACTAAAAGCCGCTGCTTTTGGCGCGGGCTTTATATCAGCGTTGCCAAATATATACCATACTGCGCGTCTTGGCAGCATCGTAAGCAGTAAACATTTCTTCCTGCTGGCCCCCTGCAACCTCTTCCTTGTCCATCCGTGCCTTTTGATCCTGGTGCCATTGAATTATTCGGCCCCCAACATCTCCCGCCCGCCGGTTACAATTGGGTTGTAACCTCCATCTTACGCGGTACGTTGAAACAGCCCCTCTTCGCTCCGGTGCCGCTTATTAAGTTGCCGTGTTTTCTCTGCCGGCGATCGTCTTGCTCCATGGTGCTCCTCGTATACCCTGATCAGCGGCCGTGGGAAGACATTTCTTTCCCAAATCGTGGCGGAAGTACTCGCGCCGCCAAAAATGTCCACAAGACGTCTTGCAGCTATCATCAAATGACCTTGTCGAGCGCTTTCACTGCACCTTGTCCGACATGATTTCTATATACGTCAGCCCTGAACATAAGAACTGGGGCACCGTTTTGCTTTTTGTTACCTATGCGTACAATTCCACTGTTCAGTGCACCACTGGCTACAGCCCATTCTTCTTAGTTTATGGCCGTCAACCCGCAACACTATTCGACACTGCCTTCTTCTCTGCTCCTGCCTCCCCATCTGTATCTTTGGGCCGTCAATTTGCTACACGTATGGGCCATTGCCGACAAATTGCTTGCCGGAACACTAAAGCCTCCCAGTAAGAACAGAAACACCGTTATGACCAGCACCACCGCATTGTCGCCTTTTCACCAGGTGATGAATTTCTACTCTCGATCTCGATGCCAGTCCGCACTCCTGGATTGTGCGAGAAGTTTCTCCGCCACTATTTCGGTCCGTGTTCCAGCACACATCTCCCGTGAATTACCGCGTTGTCCTATCGCATACCTTCATCGATAGGCATGAAGCCGTTCACCCGCCAACCCGCTTCTATATGAACAGCGACCAGGGTGGCCGCTTCCTTGCCGGAGGGATTTCTGTGAGCGCGGTGGCCGAACTTTCACCTCTTTCACCTTTACATGTGCATCATCGTCATCATTCAACGGTGTTTGTAAGATCACGCACAGAGGTTTGCATACAAGCTGGAATAAAGACGTTTGTTAGAGTGGTGGCTCACAATATTCTTTTCGTGACGTTTGGACGCTATAGCTCACCACAGTAAAAATAGGAAAGACTGCTGAAAATTTTTGGCCAGGCATACTTAACACATATTGAGTTCTCACAGGCTTTTTCACATTTGTGGCAGCTTTAAGCGAAATCGAGATTCTCTTTTTGATTTCGTGGCGCATTGCTTTTGTTGAGGCTCACGTGTTTGTTGAGATCCTAGAAGAACGCAACTTCTTTTCAAATCATGAAACGTCTGCCGAATTCAAGCTGAATTTTGTGAACAAATTTGAGTCATATGTTCATTGTTATTTTTTTTTTACAATTTACTTCACCTCATATAGTTCCCAAAATTGACATGAAAGTATTAAATAAATAGGTAAATACACAAATAAAGAGATTAATAAACAGCCCGGATGCGTACGTTTTGAAACTGTTCTTGGCACTCTTAAGTGGTACCTGCTATGTGTGTGGCACTATGCACAGTACAGTAATTCTTTTAATACAAGCCGTGTTCATATCAGGTCGATGAATCGCACAATCATGCTGCCCGTGAAGCTCATTTAAGCCGTTATTTTTCCGATCGTCTCCAGTTCACGTGTAACCTATAGGGAGACCCTTCTTTAATATCAATCAATCAATCAATCAATCAATCAATCAATCAATCAATCAATCAATCAATCAATCAATCAATCAATCAATCAATCAATCAATCAATCAATCAATCAATCAATCAATCAATCAATCAATCAATCAATCAATCAATCAATCAATCAATCAATCAATCAAAGAAGTTAATAGTGCAGTGTCCGACGCAGTGTGTTTAATAACTTTGCCAAAACAGTGTGAAGGTGGTGGTAGTAAAAATGTTTTAATGAAAACGTTTAGGAGGTTGTAGCGGCGGTAGGAGTCCTCAGTCCGGAATATCACTGGCGTAGGCTGCTGTCCCCTCCTGCGTTGGTTATTAATAATGATAGTCTCAATTCGCTGGCATGCCCCCACTATATGGTACAGGTCCGCCTTCTCCCCGCATAATTTGCATTGTGAGTCAAATGACTCTGGATCTATTGCGTGTAGTCTTCGTGGGTAGTTAAAAGTGTTGGTCTGTAGCTTGCGGAGGTGTACTTCTTCCCCTTTGTCGAGTGACTTTGCCGGTGGAGGGTAGATTTGGCGAGATAACTTTACGTGGTGAAGTATTTAAGTATTTAAGTATTGAAGTATGAAGTATTTTAGCGTAAGTTAGCAATGGGGTAGGAGGTTCTATGAGATCCGTATTGGGTGCCTGGGGGAGAAATGCTCGGGCTAAGATGTGTGCGCTCTCGTTCCCTGGAATGCCCTGGTGACCTGGTACCCATACTGTTTATGCGTGGGTTGGTAGCCACGGGTGTAACTATTTTGCAGGATTTTAGTTGCTAGCGGTGCAATCCCGCCCCTGACGTAATTGCGATATGCTGTCTGTGAACCTGTAAGAATGTATTCTGAGGTAGTGTGTGTTCCAGCTAAGGCAATCGCCACTTCTTCCGCAGCCAGTGTGTCTTCGCTGGGCAATATTAGTCCGTCCAGTGTTTGATTTTGGTGTACTAGCGCAACGGCCGCCATTCCCCGTTCAGGACCCGTAGCATCGATATAGAACACGCCCTCGCACCCGCCGTAATGCCTTTTTATAGCTTCCGCTCGTTTGAAGAACTGGCTGCTTGAAAATACTAGAGAAAACGTTCTATGGGCTACACTGCTGTATTCAAGGGGCGGAAGTTTGTAAATTGTAGAGGCAGGAATGTTTTGCCAAAACATTTCTTTGGAGTCAGTGCCGGATAACAGTAAAGTATCTACAGAATGGAGTAGCTGCCTTTGACCACATCTTTGTAAAGGCAGTACTGCCATTTGCATATGTGAAACTTGATAGGTTTATGGAGCAAATATTAATCGCATGTTTTCGCGATGCAAATATTTATTATACATAGCATGATGATTGGCCTATGTAAACATGGCTGCCTTCATTTAGTCACGCTTGCGGAAGGAAGCAGAACACAAATTGAGTCAAAGAGTGGTAAACCGCACTTAAATCTCTAGAGCCTATCAAGGAATGATCTCTTAATCACACTGCAGTTTGCTACTATTTCACAGCTTCAATTTTCGCTATACGTTTTATTTTGCAGTCCAAGATGCACTGTAACAGGACATATATTTTATGGACATAAAGTTCTGCATGCTTTTTTTTGTGCTATAATTGAAGGAATGATTACAAGGATCTGCGAAGTGGAAGGTCTTGCACTGATTTATTTGGACTTGCACTCAACGTTAAGTAATATATGACTACTAAGGAGTTTTGCCTCTATTTATTATAAGACAGCTGTTGTATGAAGAGTATCTCTTACTACGCGTTTTGCAGCTAATCATCACCACAACCTAACTGAATGTAGTTTTTTTTTAGCTTTTTATTCAGCACATTGACTCTCACTTGAGATTTATTTGCGATTCACAGCTGGTAATAAATATATTGAATTACAGCTGCTTGTTTATGAGACGTACTGTACCTAGAAGACTTGAAAAATTTAATAAACTATGAAATTGAAACGTGTCTTGTTTATTTCGAGAGCACTACTCCACGATGTGCTAAATCCGGACTCAGGTTATGTGTCCCTATTCTCGATGGGAAAAAATTATCAGCCTATCATTGTAACTGCGTAACAACAGTCAAAGGGAAAAAAAATACAGGTATTTCTAGTGGGAAGCGAGTATGATTCCTCGCAGCTATAAGCACTGCCGATCGAAATGCGTTCTTATTGTGCGCTTGGAGAAGAACGCATAATAAAACTGCGCGTTTAAATGCCACTCTCTCGCGCTGTGCATTGCCCGTAGTCATCTTCATCATCATCCATCAGTACGGGATGAATCCGAACACATCGCTATCGCATCGCCCTCTTAAGGTGCATTAAAGTGAAAATCTTTTTGACTAATATTCTTTACGAACCTCTAAAATGAAGTCGGAAAGTTCTTTAATGTAAATAGATATTCAAGATTTGGATGCTTTTGCAAGATAACCTTGGTTGGCGAAGTCAAACCGCCCGTAATATTTGCCCAACGAAATCTTGCAAGCATTTTTAGTTTCTGCTTCAGTGCATGCGGTGTACCGTTGAAGCATGCGGCTAAAAGAATTTTATTCCAATCTTTTTCGCATGTTCCGAAGAACCGCATGTTTTTCCTCCTCCATACTCTAAGAAAAACCCCACTACCGCAGCCTGCTTCTAGATGGAAATTTAGTGGTTGCTCGTCGCTCGCTTCCGTAAACATTTCGGAGAAGTTCCACTTTATAGCGCTGGTCTAAGAGTTTCGAGAGTTTCATCTTGACGACAAAGCTGTTGACAAATACCTGCCATCTCCACGCTCCCGTCATGACGTTACGAATTCGAGAAGGGGTGCAGTACGTTTGCTCGTTCGCGTGTTCAGAGAAGCACTCTAATGTACTCGCCGCTGTTTCACCCAGCGCCGCCTGCCACGATTACGGGCGAGTTTCGCACTAGTCATTCGATGCAAATGAATGATTTATGAGTCAGGAGCCTACCGAAGGGGGTGCTATAATGGAATGAGTTCCACTAAATAGACTTGCGGCTTCTCGTGAAATGTTGCGGACGAGTCTAATGCGTATTTAATGAAACCACCTGACTACTCGCTGGCGGGAACGCTGCTGCGACCCGGAAGGTTTTCATTGCCTGGCGTAGGTTTACGGAAGTAAGTTCTGAACATAGGTGGCGAATTGAACCCTTTTGACGACGTACAGGGCATACAAGTACCTTGCATTTCTCGCGATTCTTTGCACGTCTCCCTCTCTGCGACTAACGGAAGGCTTGTGCAATTAGCCTTTGCAGGGTGTTCCACGTCCATCGCTATAGCCGTAGGCGGCATTGATGAACACACCCATGACCAGGCTGTATTGAACAAGTCTCCTTCAGTAGATTTCTTCCGAAGTTTTCAAAATAAACCTCTGAGAAATATGTCATTATAAAAACTTCGCTTTATCCCACCATTTCCCACCACTAATTCGGGGTACACATTCCGCCCTAATATCGCATAACATCCTTTGGAGAAATGTCTCTCTTATTTGCTATTACTGGGAAGGGAACTTCATCTCTAACAAGCCAAGGGATGCTGACAGGGCGAACTCTTGAATTACAAGAGACACAATCCACCTCGAGCTGAAAATAAGGTGGTACCGTAGAACAAAATCTGCCAGCTACACGTATATTAATAAACTTAGGTCAACTCGTGCCACAAAACTGCGTGAAAGCAGAAAACGTTACTTTAGTGAAACTATAGGGCTTCATGTAACAAAATACAAAGCTGTTAAGGCAGCTTTTTCTTTTTTTCTTCAAAGACGATCCCAAGCTGGAAAAAAAGAAAAAGGACAGCTTTGATCATTCGCCTGTCACCGACAGAAAACTAGATTGCGAATGCTTATATCTATACTTTCAACGCGTATTATCTTACAAGCGGCGAAATAATTTCGTTTCATTTATTTTATGCTCTTCATTCACTGAAATTATCGAAACTATTCAAGCTATATAGTACCATTCAAGTTACTTTCAACATAACAAGCGAAGGAAGTATAAACCCGGTTATGTGTCTTGTTCCTAAAAAAAAAAAAAAAAAAAAAAAGAACAAGGTCTAGATTAAAATCCATCTTCGTTTGTCTGAAGAAATGCGAAAGCTCTAGCACCACATTTAGTAATACTGTGTGAGCAAGCCAGACTGCGGGGCCGTACCCGATCACTGGAAAGTCTCAAGGGTTGCTCCGAAATTGAAGAGGGATTGCCCATCACAGGCCCATCTCAACAACCTGAAGAAATAGACAGCGCAAACAGAGACGACGACGAGGAAGTACACGACACAAGTGCTGTATATTTTTTCAAGATGAACTTAACTCAACTAGCCCAACTTATACTGCAACAAATTTCAACAACTATTTGCAAACTACAAATACTGGTCAAATTTTGCTCTAACCGAGATAAATAATCTCCAACGCTCAAAACAGATTGTCGACTACGTAGTAACAGTAAAGGAAACTTCCAAACTCACGTCGTTGGAAACCAAGTTGACTTAGTTTTACTCGATAACTCGAAGGCCTTTGGTGAAGCGCGTCGTGATAATTTGATCCCAAAAAATACATATGTTTAGTGTGTTCAGTAAAATAACCTTCTTTGATAAACCGCAAACGGTTTGTTACTCTTGATGGTGAGAACTGTTGTTCATCAAAGGGTCATTCTGGCTTCCTCAAGAGTTGGTTGTAGGGCTTACACTGTTTGTTATTTAGATTATTGACTTTGTGTATATGCACTGAAACTCGCAGTTTCAGTTGAATTCACTATGATTTTATTTATTTATTTATTTATTTATTTATTTATTTATTTATTTATTTATTTATTTATTATTTATTTATTTATTTATTTATTTATTTATTTATTTATTTATTTATTTATTTATTTATTTATTTATTTATTTATTTATTTATTTATTTATTTATTTATTTATTTATTCTGCAGCCCTGCTGGGCTAATGCAGGAGTGGGTGTAAAAGGAAACAAGGAACAGAGCAGTGGTAAATAGCAGAGACAATGAGAGCAAAATGACCAAACGTAAAAAAGGCAAATTTAAAAAAAAAAATGTCTACACGAAGAAGACGAGTATGACCAGGCAATGGATTCTAGCATTCGATTACACGTGGAAAGAAATTGTATTTAAAATTGTCTATGTGGGTAAAATAAGGCGTTATGTTTAGGCTGTGGTAATTTCTTGTTTTAGATGGTATCGCAGGAATTATGTAATGGTTTGAAGAGGCCCGACAAAAGGAGCTAATAATGGAATACATAAAGTTTAAAGAATCAGTCATTCGGAGAACCAAGACAATTTTAAGTCTAGCGATTAAAAAATTGTGGCGGGCGAAAAAGCCTTGTCGAACCTGTAGCATCTTCCTTGTAGACTTTCTTCTAGACTGCCTCGATTTGGTTAATTTCACGTGGTGTATGCGAGTTCTAGATAGGGGAAGCGAGTTCAAATAGTGGACGCATTATTGATTTATACATTAACAGTGTCGTGTCCCTAGGAGCTGCCGTTATGGTTTCTCATTTCGTCTAGTCTGAAAAACAACTTGATCAGATTCAACGCTTAGCATCTAGCGTCGGTTATAATCGATACAGGCGCCGGGATTCACATTTCTCTTTGCTTATTCCTTCTGGTCTTGATTCACTAGGCTAGAAGAAATGAGAAACCAAGCTCGACCAGCAATTATCAGTTTTTATATATTCTTGAACTTAGTATTAATTCTAAACGCTACCGAAGAACTGTTTAAATGAAATGACTCTCAACAATAATGAGAAATAAAAAACTTTTAGGTAGAATCACAAATAAAATTAGTAAATTTAAATCTAAATATTCAACCATATGGTCGGAGAGGTGAATGAATATACATCTTAGGCTTGAAGATTACTTCTGAACTGAAATGGACGTAGCATATTGAGATTATATGCTGTAACACGTAAAAACATTGCGTTTCTAATGCATCGCAAGGTCATGTGCCCAAGGTCATTAAAATGTTTAGGCATGCACGACCTATGTGAGACCCACACTTCAATATTTCTGTGCGGCATAGTACCCACAAAAGAAGAGTGACATTCAGAAACAACTTGAGAAGACTAAACTCTTAGCAGCTTGTTTCAGTTATAATCGATACAGGCGCCGGGATTCAGCTTTCTTTATGCTTCTTCTCTCTGGCCTTTATCCACTAGACCAGACGAAATGCGAAACCAAGCCCAACTAGCATTTTTTAATCGTTGCATATTTTCGAACTTGCTATTAATTCTAAACACTAAAAAAAAAAATCAAGGGCCTCTTACTATAAGCACTGTCTTAACTATCTCTAGTATCTGCGCAAAGTAATATGTAAATACTTTCTTTTTTTCTCGCCGACAACTGCTGATTAGAATGCCTTACCCATTATCTCTCCGTTTTTATTGCCCCTCGATAGAAGTATGACATGTTCCAGTCTGTGTTGCGTTTTCATTCTATCATCAACACGCCATTGCATCACGTATTCTTTTTTTGTTTTGTGAATTGCGCAGCATTTATTGTAGTAACCTCTCCTACTTGGGCACGGTATGCATGATGTATTTATTGAATAAGTAAACGAACATTGAACGAACAAACAAACAAACAAACAAACAAACAAACAAACAAACAAACAAACAAACAAACAAACAAACAAACAAACAAACAAACAAACAAACAAACAAACAAACAAACAAACAAACAAACAAACAAACAAACACACACACAAACAAACACTAACGAAATTCCGGCCCTATCTCTACGGTCGCCAGTTCGACGTCGTCACGGACCATCACGCGCTATGCTGGCTGTCCTCTCTTAAAGACCTGGCCGGCCGTCTCGGTCGATGGTCTTCCCACCTTCAGGAGTTAGACATTCGCTTCATTTATCGCCCTGGCCGTAAACAAATGGGCACCGACGCTTTATCTTGCTCTCCCCTGTCCAGCGACACTGCTTGCTCCTCAGCAGCAGATCTCGTCCACTTAGCGCTTGTCATCACTGATATGCCAGCGGAGCAGCGGAAAGACCCGTGGCTTGCGTCCCTCATTGACGTTATATCCATATCTCCAAAAGTTGCGGCTTCTCGGGCTTTACGCCGTCAAGCACCACATTTTATCGTCCGGGATGGCCTCCTGTACCCCCGAAACTACGTACCTGATGGTCGACGATGACTTCTCTTCCTTCCCCGCCATTAGAGATCTGAAATGTTGCACCTCCTTCCACACTGAGCTTCAGTGTGCCAGCCCTGGTGTAGTGAGAAAATTTCAAAGAATTTATCAAACGTACTATTGGCGCGGCATGTAAGGATACATCCGTAAATACATACCTTCTTGCATCGCCTATCAGCGGCGCAAGTTCTCTGCTCCCCCGTGTGATGGCCCCCTTGCAATCATTGCCGTGTCTGGCATGTCCTTTCGATCGCATTAGCGTTGACCTCTACGGGCCACTTCCATGCACGGTCTCTGAGGACCGCTGGATAATTGTTGGCATCGACCACCTCATCCAGTATGTCGAGACAGCCGTCTTACCCATCGCTACTGCCTGCGACGTAGCTTTGTTCTTGCTGCATCATTTTGTTCTTCACCACGGCGCGCCGCGGGAGCTGCTAAGGGACAGAGGCTGAGGTTTCCTTTCCAACGTCATTGAAGCGCTGCTTGCCGAATATCGCATTATATATCTGACCACCATAGCATTCCACCTTCAAACTAAAGGGCCGATATAGCATTTTAATCGTACCCTTGGATACATGCTGACGATGTACGTCGCAGCCGATGAGACCAACTGGGACACTGTCCTTCCTTTTATAATGTATTCGTACAACACCGCCACACAGTCGACCACTGGCTTCAGCCCTTTCTTCCTGCTTTACGAATGTGACGTCTCCTCCACGATGGACACCAACTTACCTTATAATAGTCCAGAAGCCTCCGAGTTGACTCCTCTCTAAAAAAATCCAAGCATGCGGAGGAATGGCGCCAGTTGGCCTGTTCTTTTACCTCAGCGTCCCAAGCTCTCCGAAAATATCGCCACGATGAAGATCAACCACAGCATGGTTTTCTCATCGGATCACTCGTCTGGGTCTGGGTTCCTGGAACACCAGCAGGATTGTCGCTCAAATTTCGCCCCGAATAACACGGCCCTTATCGTATCGTCCAGTAAACGTCTCTTGCAAATTGCATAGCCGAGCCGCTCACCCCATTTTCGGACTTGTGTCATCGCGGCCGAGAAACTGTGCATGTCATCCGTCTCAAGACATACTATGACCCGCTCCTCTTGACCTCGCCGTAGGCCGCCAGGGTTGTTCCTCTTCGCTTCTGGGGTAATTGTAGTTAACCATGACGACCCCATCGCGGGAATAGGACAAAGAGGATGACAGAGTGTCGTCGCGCTGCTCGAGATCGCTTGGAGGATTAGACTGGCCGTCTTGTGTGTTGCTGGCTGTGCCCGCCGTTCAGTTTACGGAGAACCCCAGTCCCCGCTCTACCTGTGCATAAACAAAGACAGACTTGTTGTTGAGCCAGCCGATAGGGTAGCGTGAATAAAACCCATTACATTCAGGTAAATTCGTCAGACTGCTTTTATATGGGATAGGCGCGGAAGAGATATTTGGCAGCCAGGCTCATGGGAAACGTGATGTTCTAGGACTGAATTTTGTTGTCCCATTTTGAACTCCGTGCATATGTTGTAGCAGTCGGTCAAACCGTCTCATTTGCGCAAAAACAAACAAGGATAAAAAACACATGTATGGTTCCGGAGGGAAGAGGAGAGAGTGTCTTTAAAGGGCGCATTCAATGGTCCAAGTAAGGCCAAGTAAAAAGGACGCTTAATACATCCGAGCTAGCACCTCTGCCCGATACGGGCACTATCTGAAGGTCGGAAGATGCATAGTTTTCTTGCTCAAAACACTGATAAATGTTTCAGTTAAAGCCCTGATAGTCATTGCACTGCTTCCTATGTTCCATTTCTGTTGCGAACCCGCAGCACCGGCAGAGAGCCTCCTTCTCGCAGACAAATATGCTTCATTACCTTTCTTTTGCCTTTGTGTGATGCAGAACTTGTTCCGCGTAACGCACTCATCAATTCTCCTAGTTTCTAGTCCTCTGTTCTGTCACCCGCCTTTGTAGGACCAGTTGCGCAATATTTTCATCTTGCTTTCTTTTGATTCTCATTATTTTTGTCTCACTGGTTTTTCTCTCTACGGGGCCTAATTATTATTAGTCACGCTGCGTCTTACGTGTCACATCCTTTGCTGCTCCGACGTTTTTTTTTTTTTTTTTCCAAGTTTCACGTCATTTGTTCTCTTTTGCAGAGCCCTTGTCTCGCATCGTGAGCTCCTATTCCGCGTGGTACCTGACTGTGCAGTGCGACGTTGGTTTTGGCATGCGTGGCTCTTGTTTCTAGTCACTTTAGGATTTTGTCGGGCTTTTTTTCTTTTTTATGTATGCTTTCCTTTACATTTGTCCTTCATACAGCATAAACCAGTCATGAGAATAATTAAAGCTGACAGTAGCTCTGCTCTAGCTCTGCTCTAAATCATGTCCTAGTTTGTTCACATTAAGCTGCAATTATATGCGGCTCATTCTACAAAGCAGTCGGCGGTTCTCTTTACCTAGAATAACCAAGTGCGCTTCGTGAGAATCGTCACTGGCGAAGCTGCGGCAGAAAAACGAAGAAATATTGCTTGGCAAAGAAATTTGATATTGGTTAGCAGTTTTCGGGGTTCTGTGGGATATGTTGCTGATTATATAAAAAGTTGTCAGCTTGACCAGCTGTTATCGTATAACTTGCTCGTTAGGATGACATACATCAAGAGTTTGTCACCGTCCAGTAACCTTGCTGCCAGTTATGCGTGGTGTAGTGCCCCTGTGTTGGTTTAGTTATTGTCAACATTGTTCAGCTTTTGTTTTTTGCTTTAACAATAAGAGGCAGACCGCCGAAAAAAGGGTATTATGTTGTAGTGCCACACTGCTGAGAGAGCATCACTTTGCGGCTCGCTTAATCACTAATTTCTTAATTTATTTCTGCCTATGTTATGTCCCGCATGCTGTTTAGCATACTGTCTTACGCTGCCACATCATGCAAAATACTAGCAGACCTAAATATGAAGCTCCGTTTAGCAACGCCATAATAATGGGCCTGCCTTGCCTAGAAGTAGCGTGTTGTGTACGTTGCAGCAGTTTGGACATGTCTGCTGTTCTCGCGGGACCACGAGCGAATATTGGAGGCCTGGACGTCACCGCGTCGTGCCAGTTGCTTCTACTTCATTGAAACAAATGTTTCAGGTGGTTTAGGATACCCAGCCACACATGCTCACCAAGGGTGCCTATTTTACACTCAATGGTGCCTTTAAATTCCCAGAAGAAAACGTAATGCACTCGGGCGTGTGCGTATATTAAGTATGTCCCAGAAGCCGTTATTGTGAGGTGCTAGAGCCGTTGTAGTGTTGGGCGCCTTGTACTTGAGGGGCTCGAGGGAGAGAGGGTGTGGTATGGTGGACGCGGCTTATGCTCTAAGGGCGGGTCTTGAATGTTCACACTTTAGGTCCGAACGCCTTGTAGTTCGAGAAGGCCCAATCGAAAGAACAGACTTCCGCCTCCTGCAATCAGGGTAGAGCTCAAAGGACTACCAATCAAAGAAGCAGACACCATTCGAATCCTAGGCACGTTCATTCAGAGTAACCACAGGAACTTAGCAGCATTAGATAAACTGACCACAACAGTCACCCAAACAGCCAGAATAATCAAGCGAATGGCCAACAAGAGGGTCAAGAAAGAACGCAACACCTGTTGACTCATTCAGGCTTTCGTTATCACCAGGCTAGTCTACACCCTGACGTATCTGCACCTTTACAAAGATGAAAAGCAAAAGATTGAGTGCCTTATCCGGCAAGCTTACAAGACAGCACTAGGACTATCGAGGAACACCTCAACCGATAGGCTCCTGTCTCTTGGAATGCACAACACACTTGGTGAACTCAAGGAAGCGCATTTAATATCGCAGTATTCTAGACTGGCGCGCACAAAAGCCGGGAGGCTCGTCTTGCTAAGGCTAGGAAGCAATACCGAACCCATGGCGGACGATCCCAGGCAAACAGCCACATTAATCAGGAAGGAGCTTGTTATCAAGCTCCTACCGAAGAATATGCACCCCATTCACCACAATGGCAGGCGTCTAGCAATCGCACGTGCACTGCATACTAAATACAAAGGAAACCAGTCGGTTGCTTACCTAGATGCGGCTGAATATGAAGAGACGGACCTATGTTTCGCGATTTGAGCGATGACTGGGGCCCGTGAATTCACGCCTTCCAATATCTTAGTTTCGGCTACTGTACCACCAGAACCTCCGAGGCTGCAGAGGAAGCAGCCATTGCGCTGGCCGCCATACGGAATTTCGAGAGGGGCCGTCTACTCGCTAGCGCCATCAATATCTTTAAAAGCTACCGTCCAGTCCCTGGTAGGGCGATAGAACTGACATGGGTTCCGGCTCACTCGGGCAATCCCGGGAATGAGAAGGCTCACGAATATGCCAGAGGTTTCGTCGGTCGGGTGGTGAGTTCTACGAGAAAGGGCTTGCTCTCGTTTCGTGATATAACTCGCCATTTTAGCCTGGGAAAGCGCATCTTTCCTCCCCCACCTAATTAATTAAGCAAGGTCCAGGAGATATTCTGGCGCCAGCTAGAAACCCGCTCCTTCCCCTGCCCTAAAGTATATTCGTATATATCCAAAAATCAGGTTTACCCCAAACGCAAAGAGTACCTATGGCGTCGACTCCACTTAGACCACATTACATGAAGGTACGCGGCCTATCCGCCATCCGCCGATTTGCTGTCATCTCCATCTCTGGAGGAGTGGGAGGCCGTGCTGCGCCGCTCTGATTCGGACATCCAGGCTCGGGCCATCGAATGGGCCGAAGAGGTCGCCGACAGAACGCAAATGGCGGCCATCTGGCGCGGTCAACAATCCAACTGAACCCTCACCTTTAAAAACCGATGAAAAAGTTTTTCTATCGATCCATCCACGACAGGTCAGTCGTCTTGCTAAAAGATTCAGCACTATGCCACCACTGTAATCACCCGCTGTCCTCAACAAAGAAATAAATAAAAGAAAGCGTCTATTGTTTAGAACTTCCGAGTACACTTGAATGAACCCGCATCACCAGGCGTACTTACCTGTGGTTGCTGTGACAACGAAATTAATCGTGGCGCCTTGTGCACACACCTCACCACAGTGTGGCAATGAAGCCAGTCTGTGATCAGATGACTGCCCCATCCCATTAACAGCTCCCTTGTATTGCTACCATTTTGTGCGAAAAAAGGCTCCATCCTGAGTCGAGGCATTTTCATCAACGGTTCCAGCCTGAGCATTTGACTTTGCAACATATTGCTGTTTATTTTGCTCCGTATTGTAGATGCGTTAGGTTATGACTTCCGAGCTTGAAAACGTCTGCCATATCATGCCAAAGAAAACAATAGGAAAAAAATTAGGACCCTCGAGCTTCTTAAGACTAGACGAGGTAGCGTGCGCACTCATTTTATCATTTGTTTCTACTCTGATGCTACTTTGGTCACACCCGCTTCATGACCTATTATTAAACGAAATTGATGTTTCAGATCACATCTTTATATTTACAGACCAACTCAGTATCAGCCTTGCGCTTACTATCGTAGGTAGCCTGCTGACGTTTTAGCTCGCCTTCCTCCGCATGCTTACGGCGCTTCGCTTCTGTTTCTAATGTTCTTACTTCTCTATGCCGTCTTCGCTCCAACCTTGTAGCTGCCTTATACCGAGCGTTCTGATCACCTTTTCTGCATCCGTCTCACGAAATGCCCTCTGGTCGTCGATGGCACTATAACAAGACACATCCTCGAACGAAGCTCCCGCACTATTACTTGTATATGATGCAATGTCAGCCGTCGTTGTTATACTAGTACCAACCACAGGTCATCGCACCTGTTCAAATTCAGCGGCACATACACGTGATTATTTGTATACACCATGCTGAGTTCATAAATCACCGTGCAATCACTACTCACTAAAATCAGTGCGCCAGTCACACACCGAACCACCCAAACTCGATCAACCAACACTACGTATATCATATGCACTCCATACAAGGCAGCTATCACAGTTCCTCCATTTTTCGACTCCATCTTGACGTAGGCGTGCAGTTTGCTGATGATGCATTAGAACGCGAAGGTGCCATCTACCTTTGCGAACACGTATCGGGCGTCTATAGTTCCCATGGCTGCCGCATCGCGTGACGGCGCCACCGAAACGTTTGCGGCGGTAAGAATTTGACTCGTCCTTGAAAGCTCCCTCTCAGACTAGGGTACCGCGATGTCTTTTCAGTCCAACGAGTCCGGTACGTTTTGTTTAAAACGCTCAATTTTTCCCCACCGATGTTGGGTTTCGAGTGCTGTTGCTGTTGTACATATATACACTCACTTTCAGGAAAACATTTTCTCAGTATTTTTCATTTATTACTTTGGGCGCCAAAATATACTGCGTCGAACATTGTTTAAGCGCACTTCTGCTCAGAAACTGTGAGCACGAATGCAAATACAATAATCAGAGTCGGCACCTGGCTTAATTAAGTAATCAGATTAGGGTTGCTCAGCCAGACAGGCAATTTAATAAGGGCCTGAACATCATTCCATGAAGCAGGAAATGTTAAGATAGGAAAAAGCACGAATTACACCCAACGCCATTTCCAACGCCATTTCCAATGTTACTTCTATCTTAGGTTTCTTTGTGTTGCTTATTAGTCGCTCAAATTCTGGGAAGTTCCTGCATAGTGTCCCTAGCTTGATAAGGTGGACTGCCCGTGTTCGCTAGTCGAAATTTAGCCACAAATTCAACTCCACCAAAGGGAAGTCTGCTTGGGTCGAGATAATTAATTCACTCACGCAGACAACCTTTCATAATGGCTCCTCCAGCCGGACGTCCCCGCTAGCGCTTTGTCATATAATGAGAGGCCCAAAAGGACGACGTTTTACCGAGCCGGGGGCGGTTGGCAATCAAGTCTTTCAGAAAGATTCCAGGAGTTGATGACCACTCCAGTGTTCTCACACAAGAACATCTGATTGCACTTGGTGGGCCCGCATTTCCACTCCTTGCTAGGGTGCGTAAACGCATGCTAAAATGAAGCATAGCAACTCGTGCACTGTGTCACAGTGCCAGTCATTCTGATGAGCTTGCACTGTGAGGTTTGTGCATGTGTCAGGGAAGTAAAAAGAATTGCACATTTAATTTGCATACCGCCTACCAGATAGTTAGAACAGTAATACTTCCTTCAATACACAGTATCTTTCGAGGTGAAAGTTTTGTAGTACCTGTAACGACTACTAGAAACGTTTTATTGCTTTTACTGGACGTTGTTGTCATATACGGCGCAAATGTATTTTCTTTCAAGAAAAGGTAGCTTTTTGCAGTCATCATTCAAGAAGAGTATGGAAGCCGCCAGAAACTGGTGAATGGCGTTTGAGCAGGCGGAGCAAGCAAAAGTGCGATGTAATAGCGCAAGCAACTGACGAGAGACGAAGCAACGAATTGTGCTACACATCGGTCGTATGATAATTCTTAAGGACAAGAGTCTAATGACTTTACCAGTCAGGTGTTTGCAAACTTGCTACCAAAACTCACAGAACCAAATGATTTGCAATGTGAGGTAAAGGTGATATGTGCTTTGGACGAAATTTGGTCCAGCTGTTTGCCTTTAACTTCGTGGCCTTGGTCACTGCTTCGGAAAATGCGGCTCAGTGTACGTCGAAGTTATAGCTTATGCTGCTGAGTTATGCTCTTGGATAGGCCCTATATTTTGCCTGCCAATACGTACGGTCATAGATTTTCTCAAATATCCGTTGCTCGATCTTCTTCCCATCAGCATGGTTGCGACCTAAAATGCAGCATATCAAGTTGGAGGCATGAAAAAAAAAAAAAGAAAATATTATTGATCCAGTAATCATACCAAGCATACTCGCTTTGAAAATGTCTATTCTTGGAAAGTAATACGGCGCAAGCTTGACGGCACGTCACGGCTTCTGGCGGTATAAATAGGAACATCAGCGTTTAGCCCACAATATTGAAACTCGTAACAAGTTACGGAGACTCGGCTCAAAGTTTCGGTTGTGTGCGTGAGTTGCACGTGTAACAAAGGTATCGATCCTGCCCCATCACAAAGGACGGCGCTGTTGTAAACAGCAGACGTGCCCGTGCTTATTCGTGAACAAAGAAAATATGAAGCGAGGAACGTTGATCGTATGAGTCTAAACCAAAACCAAGGGAGGTTAGAGTAGAGGAAGTCTGAATGAAAAAAAGAGACGGGACAAAAGGCAGTGAAAGTGCAGGGCTATTTACATACTCTGCACAAGAATATACGTATATAAAGGTACACTTATGTACGCAAAATCAAGCTTGTAAGCATGCTATGCAAGTCATAATCTAAAGAAAAACGGCTCACGACAAGTCTAGGCGAAAGTTCTATTCTGCCGAAACCACCTAGTCTGTCGACATCGGAGTTAAGCCCCAGCAATGCTCGACCAAGCGTCTCTGTCGCGACCCCGCGCATGCTTGCACTGCTGTTACGCAAAAAGTGCTGTGGACATTTTGCATGGTTTTTCACTGTTATGTACGGACTGCAGGGCGTCTTCACGCCATTAATAAGAATAATGACGGCATGAACCTTTGGCCCGTTTTGATAAAAACCGTTTGCGCGTTTTCTCAGGGGGAGGGGGGGGGGGGGAGACATACACATAATAATGTTCATGATACTTGGATAATCTTTCTGAAATTGCTGCTTCCATTAAACTCCCTGTAGAGTGTTGTACATCTGGTTGAAAAAATTGTAGGGGTTCAAGCATGGCTTGAACCTAGTGACAGAGCGAAAGCTGTGTGTTGCAGCGATAGCCTAACACCCACTTTTCAATACGAGATTTTTTTCATAATTTTTATTTAAGTTAGGTTGTGGGGAAAAGAATGAGCCTTATACTTTTGAGTGTAGCCTTTTGTTGCGCCGAAAACGCCATGGAAGCACACAACTCGTACACTGTTAAGTGGAATTGCAATGCGTCATTCCACGCAGCGCCGAACCACTCCGGCACCCGCGCCCAACAACAGTCACGTCACGCACGCGCGC
Organism: Amblyomma maculatum; assembly: GCF_055883805.1. Lineage (NCBI taxonomy): Eukaryota > Metazoa > Arthropoda > Arachnida > Ixodida > Ixodidae > Amblyomma > Amblyomma maculatum. The sequence continues at coordinate 329,790,794 of NC_139344.1, forward strand.
GCAACAATCAGTAGTCGGTATTGAACCCGGGTATATCACTAAGTGTAGAAAGCTCGGCTAGTTTGTTTCTAGTACAATTGCGAGGCATTCTTCCAGCGCACGTAGAAAACACACGGACGAAGAAGGTAAGAAACAAGAACGCCGTTCAGGTTGCCTCTTTACCTTTGTCTGCGTGTTTTTAATTCGAAATCATTACTTCGCTGTGTTCACAGACTTCTGTCCGCAAACCGCGTCCGCAGGCCGGGTCAGCAAACTCGTGTCCCCAGCAGTTGTAATTAATCAGTGGAAGAGGTTAATGAGTGGTGTCAATCGATGGAGAGTGACGTAATGTTGTTGACGGAAAATAATTAGTTCAATAAGTTAATTAGGTCATTATTACAGGCAAAATGTAAACATTGTCATAATGTTGTTGCCGGAAAATAATTAGTCTAGTAAGTTAATTAGGTCATTATTACAGGCAAAAATGTAAACATTGTCCGCAGCAGTTGTGATTAATTGAGAAGTAGTAGAGTCTAATAAGTGGTATCAATCGAGAGAGGATAACATTGTTGTGTCCGAAAAACTAATTCGACCTATAAGTTAATTAGGCCATTAATTAGAGGCAAACATGTCAAAGTGAATGCGAAAATGGTCTCATTAGCCAATGGCTTGGCACAACATTTGAATGTATCAAATAATACAGTAGATAATTAAATCCGTTGTTGTTGTTCTTAAGAACTTTATTAAGGTGACGTCAAGGATGTGACATCACGCAACCGGAAGTAGAGCCGAAAAAGGGCATAGGAAGGGATTGGCATGCTATTTGAAAGTACCAATGATTAAAATGGGTAAGCAAGAAGTGAGTAAAGTAACTAGAAGCAACCAGAAGCAACCAACAGTAGCATCCGTGCTTTCGCATTCCTCCAATGCAGATTCTGCAGTGCTCTTTAATTTTTTTTTGTGCGTTGTAAGGATGTCTCACGATGGTACCCGGATACTTTGGCACAGTAGTCGGGCATCTTATAAGGGACAAAGGCGTTTTCTTTTATCAAATCGCCTCAAGAAATTTGATAAAACGAACCAGTGGAGATGCGAAAACGCGTTTGGAAAAAGGAGACAAAACATCCAGGCGAACATGAGCACTTTGATTTACTATCGTGGGTGCACCATGTAAGTAATCTCGCGTCAGCTTACGTTTTATTTCAATGGTACTTGCCAACGACCTCATTATACGCACGCGATATATGCAAAACAATGAGAAACTATTTATATTACATTAAAAAAAAAACAAATCTGTGAGCTGTTACTACAAAACAGCTAGGCTGCTTTTCCCTAGCTCACGCAGTCTTCAGGCATATTTTAGGTCACCATCACACAACCGTACATATGCACGGGCTTTGTCACGGCGACGCAAGTTCTCTGCTCGCACACTTGATGCATCAAATATTTGTAGCTTTTGCTTTCAGAAAGTACAGTGTTCTCGATGCAATCTTCACCACCTTAAGCTTTGGCATGACTGCAGGTTTGTAAATCTGGAGACGGCTCCAGCTGTATATTTCCATAACGCCTATTTGGAAGAAAACATCCCCCTGTCGAGCACGGTTGGAGTACTAAATTCGCTGCACACGCCGCGCTAAGGAAATCGAACTGAACGGCAGTGCGCTAGACGAGACATGATCATCCATGTTTAGGCAACAGCGCAAAAGGACAGAGACAAGTGGAAGGAGGTACACAACGACGACGCTTCCACTTGTCTCTGTCCTTTTGCGCTGTTGCCTTAACATGGATGATCACCAACTAGCCCAAACCTCCGTTCTGAGACATGATCAGAGTGACAAAGCGCCCGAGGGACAACTACATGGCAGCCACGCTACCATCGCCTCTTTGAATTCAGCTTTATTCTCGATACTCCTGTCGCAGAACATTTTTTTTTTAATTTCCAAGGACCCTAGCGTCGTAACAGCTGTTGCTGTTCGCCACTGCGACAAATGTGAAGAAACAGGCCGCGCTTTGTCGCAGTAAACCTTGCGCAAGGCGTGTTTGGGCAAAAAGTCGACTCCGTAAAGTTTTTCGACAATAGCGCAAACGTACGCCCCCAAAACGGGAGCAATTGGTGTTCACACCACGCACTCTGCGAAAAAAAAAAAAAAAAAAAACAAGAAAAAAACAACAACAACAACAAATTAATAAAAAGACGGAAGACCATGTGAACACATGGTCCACTGTTTCCGCAGGCCTTTGAAAGAAGAACAAAGGCGGCAGGAAGAAGAGCGGTAATTCAGAGTAGCCGGGCCGGTGCAGTACGTTATGCAACGTCAGCTGTATATATTTCTCCTTTTGCCATTGGAGCAAAAGGAGAGATGCCATTTTGTGCCGACGTTGCATAACATTCTGTACAGGCCAGGCGCCTCCGAATCACATTTGCTCTTATCGAGTTTGTTTCTCTTTCGAAGGCCAGCGTAAAGAAAACATAACTGAAAAATAAAAAAAATAGGTTTTTGGGAAGTATTTTTGAGCAGCTCTGCCAGCATGTAAACGAGAGGTTCTACAGAGTGCACCAGGGCGTCTTTGAAGTGGAGCCCATGCAATGACGCAGTGTACATGATGCACCACTGCAATAGCACTTGTTTCGGTTAGTTTCGCTGAGCAAGTTTCATCCACTGTGTTCGAAAGAATGCTGAACGCTCCGAAAGGAATAAGGTACTGCTAAAAAAAAGACGACATCGACAGTCAGCGTTGTTGTGGTTGGCTGCCTTGTGAAATTCCCTCAAACAGAAGCCTACACACGCCGCAATAAAAAGCTGGCGCACAAACCTTTCATGCTCTCGCGAGAGCCTGCTTTCATACCCGGAAGCGTGTTGTTTTTTCGGGCGCCCCTGAGACCAAGGGCTTCGGGATGTATAGGAGATACATAGGAAATTTCACGCCGACAGTCAGATGTAGCACTTCTCTGTCAATGGCTTGCTTTTTGCTTGCTGTGTATGACTCTCACTGTATTCTTTTACTGTTATTTATCTAAACCGCGATCATTCTCGATTTGTTCGCGTAGTTCAATTTTCTTCCAGTTCTCTCGCTATATAATTTTTTTATCGTTTTGTTTGCAGGATTTTTATGTTTTTCTTGCACTTTGATCAAACTTTTTACCGAGTGTTTTCCTCTCTGCTTTGGTCATTTGTACAATATTTATTAGCCATGTGGCATTGCGTTCCTTGCCAAATACGTTTTAACCTTTCTTTTTTGCGTGACCTCTACTCAGGCAGTTTTCACAGAAAGAAAAACTACGTTTATGAAACCGCAAGACAGTCCTTAAAATAGACTTTGTAAGTATTCGATTTTCGTCCAAATTCGAGTTCTTCCAATAATGTTCACTATGTTATTCGTTGCATTACGCGAGCTATTTATTCAGGTCCCATAGCGGAGAATAAGTTCCCATTTTTTTTAGGGGAAGCTCTGCGATTGTTTTGCATACAATTTAATCATACCGCTTTAATAGCATGTAGCATGTATGACACTAGGTCAAAGGATTCCGGGTTCAATTCTCATTTCAGTCCCCTATGTAAAAGGAGGAACCCGAGTAGGTAATTTCTGCCAACGCGCCCATTCCACATGGTCTTGTGACGTCACACAACCCGTCGACCAATCAGTATCAAGCCATGTCTCCTGCCAACAACCAGCTGCCAGAGAGGTATGCCCGTTATCGTGCGCTCACAAGACCGACAACGCCGACGCTGGTGTTTTTGCAGAACGGCGCCTTTAATGTTATTGCGTCATTACGTGAACTGTTTGCCTCAGCAAAGTTTGTCACCATTGCGCACAGCCTTGGCATCGTACACGCTAGTTGGCGCTCACGTTCACTTTAAAGAAATGCTCAATATTCGTTTTCCTCCAGCCTGCCATCCAGCAAATTAATCGCGACAATAGGCGATGGAATTATGCATGTTGACAACTTTCATACACCTTTTTATATACGGGCGCTTCGCCCATCTTCTTGCTTTTTAAATGGCTTATGCCTGCTATAATCATGTGTCAAGCGCAGCGTCCTCTCACCTTCGTTTCTGTTGTTTTATATCACTGCAGTTTGGCACAGGGGGCAGAAACTATAGAAACAACCTGCGTGATATTATTTTTCCGTGCCACGGTAAAAACTGGTCCAGTATTTGAAATTGAGGAGGCCGATATTGTATTACGCTTTGTGTCAACAAGCGTTAATTGATCTGTATGGGTCTTTGGAGTGCTCGGGGTTTTTAAGTTCGGTCTTTGCTTAGGATTTCACCATTCATCTGGTCTTCTTACACCGCTTACGACCAGCGGGAATCGAATTACACGGTTTCACGGGATGACTGCCAGCGTAAATGGGCAGACCACGTAAATGAGAGCTGTCGTGCCTATTCTGTGTTTTAGTTTTCAGTTAGTAATGGGGGTTAGCTCAGATGCAGCTCTCTAAAACATACGGAAGTGTAGAAAACATATACTGTTCCACGTAGTAAAGGATAGTTTTAACCATTGGCTCGACCCACTTTTAAACTTTGCATATCATTAGCTAAAATCCCAAACTCAATGAAGAAGGCTTTGAGCTCCAACATGAACTCAAAAATATAGTGAGGAAAATAAATATATGGAATACCAAATAAATGTCTGCCATTACAGTTAAACCAACATGCACTAGTAGTCTTACTGACGCAAAATAATGTTTTTTTTTTAGCTCATTTCAATAGTCTTTTTCGCGTTTCACCCAACGCTGGTAGTACATCACGTTTCACTGCACGTGTGGTCCTGTTTCAGTCCAGCTGCATTTTGTTGTGCTATTTCCTAATGTAGAAAAGATAACTCTGCAAACTATATATACGGATTAAAGCGTCTCCGAAATCCTTGACTTTTCTTTCATTATTTTCACACCTATTTCGTACATTACACTTTTCAGCTCCTCTGCGTAATTCTTGCTCTTTTAGGCTCAAAACCATTTTTTATTCTCTCCACATTAAATCGTCCAAGGCATGTTCCGAAAAACAGCTGGAACCGCGATTACACGTTCACATAATTTTGCATCGATAAAAATAAATAATAAGAAGAGTGTGAAAAACATGTTTTTATTTCGAACAGTTCGGTCTCATAAAAATTTATATATGCCTGAGCTTCCCGTATTTACACAGCTAGGTCTAAAGCAGTGAAACTCGACGAATGCAAAAAATAAATAAATAGAATAAATCGGCAAAAGCTGGCTTCTTTAAAAAAGCATTGCCTTCAGACAGCTTGCTTGAGCTGTGCTTCTGAAAGAAGTTTAACAAAACATTGTTTAGAAGAAAAACCTCCAAAGTAATACAAAAGTTTATCAAATGGTCTCCCATGTTGTTTCAGAGAAAGCTTAGCGTTTTTACTTGTGTCCACGGTATAGTGCCGAAAAGAGTCACACTGTTTTGTTACCACTCTTGTGCGGGCTGGCAGCAAAATACCATTTATATAGAATGTGTAATCCTTTGTCCTCGCATCAGAGACGGAAGATAGCATGTATTTACGTACTCCACCGCGACAGTCATGAGTAAAGTTTATGAATTTCATACAACTGTTGCATACGATTTGACGCTTTGCTCTTCACATAAATAATCACTTGCATTTTGTGCAGGCCACTCATTCAATTATTGAGTCGAGAAGCCATTAGCGCTTTCATAATCCTTTTCCTCTGTTTAGAGCGTGTAATTGAGTCGAGTATTTGCTCGTTTCGTTTTTACTCGGGGCGATCTTTATGTCAATGCAAATTCTTTATTTTAATAATCAGACACGGGCCTTATGTTCGATTATAATTCTTAATATTTCTGTGTGATGAAAAAAAAAAGAGTGCAGGATTTATACTGGGTCCTGTGTATTCGGCGCTCACATGTGGTGAACGACGTTATTCGCAGGAATTAGTATTAGTGGATCAGTGCATAAGGTCCAATTTTAGTTACTGTTTGCGATTTATACAAGTACAGCTGTGATGAAGTTTTAAAAAAACAACTTGGCTAGGGCGTGGCCCGGTGCCATGCATATATGATGTTTATGACGTTAATCAGGGCAATGCAAAAAAATAAAAAAATAATCGGCGCATACACCGAAGACCTCTTACACTTGAGAATGTTCAGCCATTTATTGAATATGCCTGCAAGTCACGACCATACGTAATGCTTGTACTACTCTGCGGTACGTTACCAGTAACGTGTTGAACAATGACACGTTGCAGTGCATATGAGTCATGAATCATGGTTATTTAGAATGTAATGTTTCAGCAATCGTGCCATATATCTTCTCTTATATACGTTACGGCACCGTACAGCGAAGTGGTGACATTTGAATTTCGCGCCATCCGAAGCGCCATGGACGCTGCCGCCGCATGGCCGCCAATCAGTTTCCGATCATGTCACATGCCAATACCACGTGCAAGAGTGATGCCCGTGAAGGGAACCGCGATGTATGCTACCCAAGTTTGCAGGAACGACATGATATAAAGCCACACTTTAACCAATCCTCGCAAATGTCGTTGCATTGCATAAGAGCAGTGTGACTCAGTATACCCAAAGGTTCTGGTGTTTTCGATACCCATCTCAAGTGCGCTGCCAAAGATGACAGAGCCTGCAATTTCGGCCATGACAGACGGACTCGTGATTCAACACAAACAGCCGACCAATCAGTGCCCTTGCATGTCACCTGTTCCCTACTCCCTATCAGAGGCATGCTTGTGAAGAGGACCGGAAAGACAGGCAGACAGATATCACACCACAGCGACTGCTAGCCATGTCCTTTCAGCGACACGCTCGTGATTTTTGACCCCTTTTAACACACACACACACACACACACACACACACACACACACACACACACACACACACACACACACACACACACACACACACACACACACACACACACACACACACACACACACACACACACACACACACACACACACACACACACACACACACACACACACACACACACACACACACACACACACACACACACACACACACACACACACACACACACACACACACACACACACACACACACACACACACACACACACACACACACACACACACACACACACACACACACACACACACACACACACACACACACACACACACACACACACACACACACACACACACACACACACACACACACACACACACACACACACACACACACACACACACACACACACACACACACACACACACACACACACACACACACACACACACACACACACACACACACACACACACACACACACACACACACACACACACACACACACACACACACACACACACACACACACACACACACACACACACACACACACACACACACACACACACACACACACACACACACACACACACACACACACACACACACACACACACACACACACACACACAAATAAAAGCGGAAGACGCGAGCCCTGACACCCTGATCTGTTCCTATATATAAAGTTAGCTGAGGCTTAGCTTTAGTTAAGCCCGGTAGGTTGCGAAAGCAATAATAGCATGACTATGCCATAGTTCCGTTGCCGTTCGTCTGTTTCCTGAACGCGTCGTTGCCGCCTAGTTGCATTCCTGCCTTCTTGACTGCTGAGTGAACACGTCGACTGAGTCTTTACTGTTCAAAGCGTCCATTACATTCAATTCGGAGTCGTGACCGGTTGAGGACGATTGAAGAGAAGCGCGACGCGCGCGCCGTCGAGCGAGACGCTGTTCCCGTTCTTCATCTGTCGCTGTAGCCCGCTGTCGTTTCCTGGCTTCATCGAGACGGGCGGAGTTGCCTTCCCTTTACCGTATCGCATGGGATTGTCAACAAAACTTAAATCTTCCACCCAGTCTTACATGCGACTTGGGAAGATGCGCTGCTCATTTAGAAACGGTGGACCAATGTCGCCTTGTGGATCGAGCGAAGGCAACGGCAACAATCACCGAAGCCGTGGACTAAAATTGCACTAGTCGTCGGCCCTTTATCTATATGCTTCTCAATGTTTTCACCACCACCACCTGTCAGTACACAGTCTTGTGAATGCAACTGTTGTAAATGTGGTAGCAGTCGTACAGTCAACCGTGACACCGATACATAGTGCTTGCTAGTGCAATTTCTGCTACCCCCGGGATCTGCGACGGTTACGCGACTCGCCACACAACAAAATGCGTCGAAAGCGGCCCAGTGCGTTGTCGTTGGCTATGAAAAGCTGTGAAAAATCGATGGTGATGGAAGCTGTAAAAATCAAGTGCGGCTACTACAATATATGAGCCGCTCTGGAAAGCGATGTCCGTTTTCTCTTATGAAATTTATGCCTACATCTCACTGGGACGAGGTACCATGAATTTTATCTCTCCTCAAAGGAGCATTTGCAATGACTCTGAAAAATGGTCATGACGGCAGCTCTCATACAGCACTAGGGCTGTTACGTGCGCACACGTGGACAGCTGTACCACACTGCCGATTTGCCCTATCATTTCTGGAAAGTGGATTTTCGCCGTACAGTGCTTGCGCCCTGGGAAGACGTTTAAATTAACTACTTATTTCCGAATTACATTTTAAAACAACCACCCTGAGCGTTAAAAAAAGCAGGATGGTAATATATTTTAACCAATCTGTATTTGAATGAAGATGTGCTATTCACGCAGGTGTAACGAAAATGAATGAGAATTCGACACCAACAAGCAGCAGACTACATTCATACAATGCGTTTAATAATTTTCAATCACATATAATACTTTGGTGCACCGCTACGTAGCACGACCTAAGTTCTGCACCAAATATTTGCTACAGATAGCGAGAAAGACCTTTTGGACAGCAACGCCCCAACACCTAGGTACAACCAAGTTGTTTTGAAAAGGGAGTAATTTCACGTATATGGCGCTGACGACACAAATTATCCATGTCTCATTACCTCGCGGAGAGGTTGAAAACTCCATAATATTTTTCTTTTAATTACCGCCACCGAAGGCGATAAACTAATTCGTTATTCGGGCTCAGCAGTTGAACGCAATCACGGCATACCCACCCCATGATGCACAGCACAATACAATGACTTACTCTACCAAGTTCGTATCATACCTGCTTGTTATTGGGGCGCACCATGCTGTGCCTTTATTTGCACTATTGTTGTCTACCGTTTATCGTTATAAAAACGAAGTGAAATGAAATTTGGAACTTGTGTAGTTCTTACAGAAAGTTGTGAATAAATGACTGTTATTATGAGGCATGTATCAGATACGCAGTAGCCTAATTGACGAACTTGTACTTCTTAAGACTGTATGACTTCAAAACGCCGAAGGAGTGGTTAATATGAAGAAAGTTGTGATAGACGGCTACGTATAAATTTTGGTATCACTAGTGTCACATACAAGGTTTTTATATAAATGTAGAAACAACCCTGCGAAACCAAGGTTACAAATTTGAAATGAAGGCATCCGCTACGGATTTGCCTACAACAACAGCTCCCTCGGCTATCTTTTGCAACGTGGTACGTATACGTGTTATATAGTTACTAGTTGTTATTCTTATCTTGCGACACGCACAAAGTTCCGTAGCTACGAAGGCCTAGGTTTCTTGAACAAATTGTCAGTAAGGTCCATTTACATATGATCGGCGTAACGGGCAACATGTAATACTACCGAAATAACCGCCAACAGTTTTTCCAACCGCCGTCAACGTAGATCGTCGAAGTCTTCATCCAAGCCTGCGTCCACCATAGTTTTGGCCATGTTTGGCTTAGACTTGGGCTTCGGCTGCGGTTGTCTCTTTTCCTGCGTGAAAATAGCGTTCGCTGGCAATTAGAAACAGCGAATATTATTTTAATTTTCACAAAGTTAGCAACTTCACCTGATTACTCGTCCCAGAAACAACACGCGCGAAGAACGATCTGTTTATAAATGTTTAGGCCTCCCGACAACGAATGTCTTGCGCTTGCAGACTAAAAAGAAGAAAAAAGAAAAGAAAAAAGCTTCGCAAAAAACAGCTTTCAAGCTTTCCTTTTTCGATCTCTATTTGTTGTTAATGTGCAAGTAACGCAGTACACGAATTTTAACATGCTTTCTACATTTTCACGATGCTCCACATAAAAATGTAAACAAGCTTCAGGCTCCCGTTAGCAGTTTTTCTTGTGCGAAGCCCGTCGAACGAGGCACGATTGATTGCGCCGACTTTCGTGTTCCGGTTTCCAACAACCAAGCCTAGATTTGCTATACATGATTATTCTATGGCTAGCTATGACTGATGACCATGACTGTCATGACTATGCCCATGACCAAGGGCAATACCAAAACTAGTTAGCCTAACCAAATAATTGTTTGGAAAGGAATTTGGGACGTCTCTGATCACATATTGGCGTAGTTAGGCGTGTTAAGCTTACATAAGCATGTAATAGGCGTAGCTAAAGCCAAACGACTGTAAGGTCACATTACGGTAGAATACTACTGTCTGAACGACTATTGGCCATATTACGCTTTCGCAAGCCTAATTAAGCTTGGCTAGGCTTAACTGAAGCACTAAATGAAACCTTGACCTACGTTCTTCTCAACCACCCTCCATTGCTCCACTCCATGCCCTACTTTCTCCTCGGCCACCCTTCCACTCCCCAGTTTATCTTCGGATGGAAAAGCGTATTTAAACCCCTGCCAGTGATGATCGCTCTGCCCAGACGAAGACAAGTCCACTTGTCGAGACGTTGGTTCGACCTGCGAACTGAGGCTTACCCCCTCCCCCCCCCCCCCCCCCTTCTACCCTTGTTAAAAACTCTTTAATAATGCCTATAAAGATGCCATTTATATGTCTTGCTTCGTGTGCACAGCACATTTTTAATGCATTTTTTCTCAACGACGAACTTTAATTATGCAAATACGAGATGCCTCCCAAAAGTGGATATTATGGAGATTACTCAACGCACTTAGTTAACTATCGAATCAACCCATTCTGCCTCTTTGCCGATGTCCGCCATAGCTTTCAAAACAGCCTCAAGGCTGAAATGAATCTGAATCAAGTTCCGTTATAATAAAAATGTTAGACCCTCTAAAAAAAAAAAAAACACCCGTTAAAGCAGATGTTCTATATACTAGCCTTAAGTTTGCTTCATTGCAATAGGATCCATCGTATATTATTGAACCTCGGTTAAGTTTGTCGGGAACATGTAGCATTTTTCGGCGAATGTCAAGATCGCAAGTTTGACATACGAGCAAACAAAAGTTTTCCGTCGCTCCGTATCCTTTGTGCAGGCATCGCTTAAACCGGCATTACAGTTTATTGGAATAATCTTTTCAATCAAACAACAATCACATTGCAAAAATCAGATGCCTTATTCCTCTAATGAAGACTGTGGGCAGAGGGACCCAATTTTAATCTATTAAGTATCCGCGCCGTGCATTTCTTTGTGAGAAGGACATAACGCTGGGAGCGGTAGATTTTTTTTGTAGTACCTAAATAAAACAAGCAAGTGAAGAGCACAAGTGCAAGCGGTCAGTACTCTGTCTCTTTCCTCAGAACACACACACACACACACACACACACACACACACACACACACACACACACACACACACACACACACACACACACACACACACACACACACACACACACACACACACACACACACACACACACACACACACACACACACACACACACACACACACACACACACACACACACACACACACACACACACACACACACACACACACACACACACACACACACACACACACACACACACACACACACACACACGCGCGCGCGCGCGCGCGCGCGCGCACGCACGCACACACACACACACACGCACGCACGCACGCACGCACACACACACGCACACGTACACGCGCACAAACACACGCGCGCGCGCACACGCACACACACACACACACACACACACACACACACACACACACACACACACACACACACACACACACACACACACACACACACACACACACACACACACACACTGGATTCGGAGCGTGGCAGTCTGCGCATATCATTTGCCATTTGAAGTGCTGCGCTGCAATTGTACGGTTCAGTGAGTTTTTTGGTTGCGTAAACGCCAAACAAGTGAAGCAACTAAGCCCATCGTAACGGCTAAGATCTAGTGCGTACGGCTTACCTGTTCTTGCTGCAGCTGACGTTGCTGCTCTGCCTCTTGCCGTTCTCTCTGCCTCCGCGCCCGCTCCTTCTTGCGTTCTTTCTTTTTCTTCTTCTTTTCTTTCTTCTTCTTTTTCTTTTCTTTGGCCACAGACTTCGCGTCTTCCTCGCTGTCCTCGTCATCCTCGTATCCGTCATCCATTGTAGTGAACTGCTGCATCATCGCCATGATGGCCATCACATCCTGGATGCTCGACGTCGGCTGCGATGGCGGGGGAGGCGAGGGTGGAGGTGGAGGAGGAGGAGGTGGAGGGTACGAAGGTGGTTGCGGTGCTATCACGATAGGACCCTAATCAAAGGGAAAGCATGATGCCCATTAGCATGATGATTTTAATGCTCACGTCATGGAGCAAGAGCTGCCAGCGTGATACCCGGACCAAGGAACCGCTTGTCATCAATCCGATTACCAGGATTACACATTTTTAGTGGGAAAGCACTTATACCCCGTCATCGACACACTACCTTGTCTGAGAGGTCTTGTTTGTGCCGTCGTTCTAACTGGCCCAGCTGTTTCGTGAGATCACAAACACGTAGAGTCGCGCGGTAATTCAAGCTCTGTCCGGTATAGCGGTTTGAAAGCGCGAACCTTCGACGGGTCTTTCAAGTCCGCCAGCCAACAGAGAGAGAGAGTGATGGTGCCTATGATTGACCAATGATCGACCATGACCTCTTGTGCGCTCGCAAAAAAAAAAAAAAGGTAGGAGCCGATTTGGACCGTTAGGATTTTGACCCGGGTACTAGGGTTCAGTAGTTCAATGTCTTTATTACTAAGCCGCTGCGGCGGGTGCTCCCTTTGTTTACAACCAGGTTTAAATAGGGTTAAACCTCCGCCGTTTGACGCGGCGGCTTCCAGATGGCGCTACAAACCCACAGCCTCCGCAATCAAGCGACCCGTTGCACTGGAAACGATCGCGGAGGCCACTGTTAAACCTCATCCCTTTAACGTGGTGGATGCCAGATGGCGTCACACTTGCAGTTTAGACTGCATAATCTCGTGCTTTCGCATCATAATCGGTTTAGCAGGGACGAAACCTACCGCGCTATTTTGGTATCATGATGGTATGATGTCACGATAAGAAATGGCTGTTTGCTTTCGTTGCACAAATTGCGGTTAGCCTAATTGTGATTTCTTTACGGCTCTCTGTTTTCGTTTTTTTTTTAACACAGTCCTTGATAGCGCATCCTCCTGCAAGAGTGCTAGAACGCCTATCGTCGTAAATGCTTAGAACGGCTGCATGAACATGCAGTTTTCGTGTGTAGCGTTTGGAGATCGAGCGTTGTGATGCTTGGCTGAAAATAAAGTAGAGAGCATCACCAGCTCGGACAGGCGATACTGCTATCTTCAATTTTCTCGTTTTATATAGCATGACCTAAAAGTGCATGACGGTACAGCCCAGCGGTGTGCGCCTGGGCCTTCGGCGCACTTAACGTGTTCGAATGTGGATGAGATGAATCTGGGTCGCTATCAGAGCCGCCACGTTCTTCTTCCGCCAGTGGGTTTAGAGTCACGTGTGGTGAGACTATTCAATGTTCACTGACGGTGTACACTTAAGCCTCAATTTTAGAGAAGACAAAGGAGAACGCGAAACGATAACAATGTATTTGCAACCTCGTTGGCAGCTAAATAGCTCAGCAAGGCTATGTTCTGCTGACAACCAAACTTTCATCAACATGTTGTGCCTTTATTGAAACTGATTTCACGGCCGCCTTTTGCAGGCATTATTCTCTTGTAAAGGAGCCACAACCTGCAGCTATCTCTGTGAACTAGACTCTCTTGGCCGTGGCGTGACAAAGATTCAAGAAGAATAATAAATAAAAGTCACGTAAAGTTAAGCTCGGTCTTTAAGGGTATGACGCGAAAGCGTTAATAGCTCCTCTCAGTTGCTACTCTTGCTGACTGACGTCCGCGTAGATGCACTTCGCTGCAGGCATAGTTGAGTTGAGTTGAGTTGTTGTATGCTACAGGTGGGATTATAGCCTTGCTTATTCTGCCAGCAATTGCTCCACCGTAGCGTCACTTAGGTTCTGAAAAAAAGGCCTAATATCTGCGATATCTGCACTACTATATGCGCACAGTCACTTAAAACAGTACATAATCTACTCCAGCAGTCACCATCTAAGCACACATTCACTCACACTATAAATAGTCCACTCCAGAAGTCACCATCTATGCACACATTCACTCACAGTAAAACATAGTCCATTCCAGCTGACACCATCTATACACACATTCACTCACACTATAACATAGTCCACTCCAGATGTCACCATCTGCGCACACATTCACTCGCAGTAGAATAGAGTTCATTCCTGCTATCACCATCCAGAGTCAAGGTCAGTGTCCTGTAGAAATTGTAAAAGAAGGCGCGAAGCCTCCCTTCGCATGTCTGCATGAGTGTGCTACAGACATACTCACCAATCCTTTAATTTGTGCCTCTATCATTCTGCACGTGTCATTAGCATCCAACCGTAAGCTGCCACATCATGGTGGATACAAGCCAGCATAGGCAAAAAGCAGCCCCTTTGCGGTGGCTCAGTGGTTAGGGTGTTCGACTGCTGAATCCTATGATGCGGGATTTAATCACGGCATCGGCAACAGTTTTTCGATGAAGGTGAAAAGCAAGACGCCCGTGTGCTGTGCAATAGCAGTGCATGTTAACGAACCCCGGGTGGTCGAAATTTCTTTATCCCTCTATTACGGTGTCCGTTAGTCATAACCTCAGTCGCTTTGGGAAGTTAAGCCCTATAAACCAAACCTAAATCAAGCATGGGTACAAAAGAGTCGATTTAACCAAACCGTGCGAACGAGCCTACATGGTCTATCTAGAGTAACGTGTCTGGCTGGGATTCATGGGTCCGGGAGGGTTCGGTTGCCATCTCAATGGAGCGGCCTGAATTGGCAGTTCCTGCAAGCTTGCCCATGTCACATGTTCTCGTGTCGTCACACAACCGGTCGACCAATCAGTGCCCGACCATGTCACCTGCCAACTAACACCTGCCAAAAGCATGTCCGTGATTGTTCGCTCAAAAACGCTGACAGCGCCAACGCCGACACAAGATTTTCTGGAGAGTGGAACCTTTAACATCATTACGGGAATAAGTTGTTGATCCACCAACCTCCCATATGATTGCTTCCGCACCTAAGCACGCAAAGTTGATGGGTGGGGGTGCAACCGAACCGTATAAAACGCTTCCAATTGAAGATGAATAAAACACATTGGTTTAAACATGATTCTCGCTGGAGCCCCCCCTTATCCCCCCCCCCCCCCCCTACACACACACACTTACACACTTATAATAGAAAGAAAAGAAAAACAAACAATGGCACCTCAGCGAAGGCATTCCAGATAATATCGAGCACATGCCTTCGAGTTAGCTAAAACGTCAATTTGAACAGAATTTGTTTTGGTATCGCTTATCCCTAATCACGTGACACCTAATGAGGACGGAGTCTCGAAAATCACTGCTTAAAATCACGAGGTGGTCTTAGTTGGATCGTCAGAAAGAGTAAAATGTGAAATAATATGAGAAATTTGAACGTGCTTCAAGGCGCATGGAATACTTAACTTACTTTATGAAAGCACAGGAATGAAGATTCACGAAATACCGAAAGCCTTGTTTTGCACCTAGTGAATCCGCTTCCTCTGTTTGTGCTGGAAAGCATTAACGCGGGGTTTACATAAACGCAACTCCAATACATTGACACTGCTCTCTTTTGTTGCAATCAATCTAACAGTGAGCGAAATTCATGCCTGCGCGTGCTAGCGTCCAGTAACAAAAATATAATGAACCGCAGCCATTGAATACCTGAGACGCGCCTGAGCCAGACCCCGAAGATGGTATCGGCATCGGCATGGGCATCGGGATAGGCATTGGCAGGATGGTAGGGGCCGAAGAGCCGCCACAGCCTGACGGAGTAGGGATGATAATCAGCGGCGCTGCAGACCGCCTGTCCTCTTGCCGCAGCGGCAAGCGGGGCTGTGGAGACGTTGAAGGGTACACCTGGGCGTCATATGGCGTCGGCAGCTCAGCCGGCGGCGGGGGTGCTATTGGAGGTAGGGGTTCACCAGGGGCGAGAGGAATCGGTTCTCCAGCCACCAATGGCGGCATTCCAGGAACACGTATGATGGCTCCCGTTGGAAATGGTCGTGAGCCCAGGGGTAAGAAAGGTGGCAGGTTGGGAAGGAAAATAGTGGGGCCTGCGTTTTTCGGACAGTGATGCGTTCAGGCCTTCGACACGTTGGTGAATAAAAGTGCAGGGTTACGGTCGCACTAAATATATACTGGCACATATTGTCAAGGTTTCTTTATGTTTGCACGGCAATTTCTTCGCGCAAAAAATGAGATAGTTTCGTAAATGGATTCAGCTCCATTTAATGTACTTAGGAAGTTAGCAACATCTGTTGTCAGCACATTATGTGATCTATATTTGGTAGCGGCGTTGCAAAAGACTAAAAGAAATTTTGCTATAGCTAGAATATTTGTGAGGTGAATTAATCAGACTGGGAAAAGAGCTTGCACTAAAGCCTGCCTCTCGTCTGTTCTCTTTCTCGTTTACCTTGTTGTGTAAGCTCCGTCGCACTCTCGGAGATATTTCTTTGTAGCAATGTAAATAAACTAACCACCACCTCCCGGGACATCACTGCCGTCGGGACGAGCCAGAAGGAAGGGGGCCGTCATCAAAGGTGGGCGCCGTCGTCCCGGGCTAGGAAACTGGGGACCGCCCCTGTAAAATCCCATGCGTGCCGACGGAGGGTAGAAAGGCATCTGTGGTCGTCGGGACATCGGAGTGCGCGGCGTCACGAACAGGCTAAAGGAGAAGGCTTTAACGCTAAATGTCACATCCCAATGTTCTTCCTCTTCTGTGTCGCGGACACGCGAGGACCGCATGGGTAATTGATCCAGTTAGATCTATGCTTTTTTTTTTTTTTTTCGTTCTCGTACCGTCCTGACTTGCCTCCTGATTGTCTTTTTGCGCACTACCTTCATATCGCCATGAACCAACTTGCCCAACAACGTATCTTCGCAAATAAAACGTCAACGTTCTTGTAATAACTGCATTTCCATTGTTGTAATTGTCAGTGTTAACTATTCATATACATTAAATTGTACATTATCTGTAGCAGTTGATATACTCATGTTCACATTGCATAGCCTTGGTTGGGCCATCAGGATGTCGGGACCTTCGGGGGTTCTGTAATGTGCGAGTATATTAGAAGTGCAAGATTTTTATTGTTTTTTTAGTATATTTATATATGGCACTGGATAAACATGTATTTAAAGAGAGAATAAAAAACTGAAGCGGTGACTGGCAGAATAAGAAATGATAACCGACTAAAATGCAATTTCAATAAAATCTCAAGGGAATATGTAGCAAACGCACAGATAATTTACAGCTAATCCTTCATACATCGCTGTTTCAGAAATGCGAATGTCAATATTGAACGGCGCCCTTTTATTCTAGGGATCGCAGTCAGGACATGTGTGATATTGGTGGCTACAGATGGCCAAAGTGATGGCAGTCGGTGGTATGTGTGTCTAGAGAGAAGAATGATGTCGACCGACCAGCAAACATTTCAAAAACCATCATCTCTAGAAATTCCTTCATATATATACATGCAAGAATGTATTCCAGTTGTTGTTGTTGTTGTTGTCCAAATAACTTATGGCACATACCCACAGAGGGGGATCGGCCAAGAATTGGGTAGCAAATAAATTTTTTTTTTTAATATACTTGCACAAAAAAAAAAAAAATGATTTGAGGGGTAGAGCAAAGGAAACAAAACGGGGAATAAGTGAAATATAAAATGAAAAGTGGTAACACTCACGGGAGATTGACACTACAATTGTAGAACAAGTGATGTTTAAATATTTAGCAAGGCAAACGATTTGAGTCCAGTAAAAAATTTTGCATGGCGGTAAACACAGACCTGTGACTGTGCCCAAGGATGGTGGCGCCAAATGATAACAATGTCGGGCTGCTTAAACTAAGGCCAAGCTGTTGCAATGGCCTTTCCATCAACTGTTTTCTCAGCGTAGTAAAGCGGCGGCAAAACAATAAAAAGTGATCTAATGTTTCTTGTTCACCGCAAAATGCGCAGACAGGAGACAGTGCCAAACCAGACCTGTAAAGATAGAAATTTAAAGGTGGGATACGGCATCGCAGCCTTGTTAGTGAAATCTCAAGTTGCCGTGAATGACATAATTTTCTATTCCAAGAATAATTTAGATGCAGATAGTCATCAGATCTTAAAAGATGTCCATTTTTCATATTTAATAGGACGTTTCTTCGAAACCTCGCTGCGGTGATGTACGCGGTCGCCGGAAGGATAGATAATACGGGGCCATTAAGGGACTCTTTTGCCAAATTGTCAGCATATTCATTTAAAGTCACATTGCTGTGGCCTGGGACCCATACCATATGTACAATTTTCAAATGTCTAGGGATCAGAGAGACAAAGGTTTTTACTATTGCAGAATCCACCGACGAAGAGAGAGATGAACACAAGGATAGAGAGTCGGAAATTACTGCCACTTTAGAAAACGAGGAGTCTAATTTCCGTAAAGCGAGTACCACCGCCAGAAACTCCGCCTCAAAAATTGGGGTGAAGTCCGGAAGCCGTACAGAAAAAGACCAGTCTAAATGTGGACAATATATACCCACACCCGCCTTTTCATTACTTTGAGATGCGTCAGTAGCTACAACTAAACTATCAGAAAGACTTCTTAAATGATCTTCTAATAATCCGTTTAGAATAACGGATGATAAGTTTTTAGCATTATTCGGGAATATGTCATCAAAGACAATTTTAATAGATGAACCGATGGTTTGTATGGGTAGAATACTAGGAAGGGAAACATTTAAAGGGTCCAGCAAATTTTTGACCATAACAACCTGCGGGGTGTGAAATTTAGACCAATGGACACCGAAAAAGGAGGTCGGTTGACAGCAAAAAATAGACATAGATCGGTGAAACTCTGACTCATATATCCTTAAGTACGTCTGAACGGTTAGAATTTGTAATCTATATATCAAGGGTGGAATCCGGGCTTCAAGGTAGAGCACATTGTTGGCAACAAATTTTGGAAGTCCCAGATACAACCGAAGTGCTTCTCGCTCCAACAGAACAAGCGGTCGAATTTTATAAGTTGCTGATCCAGAAAACAAGACTGAACCGAACTCTAAAATTGGACGCACATACATAACATAAATCATTAAAAGGACATCTCTCCGCATTCCAGACCTGGGACGACTAATTCGGCGCAACATGCCCACGGCCCGAGCCCCTTTCGTAGCAATATGGTTAATGTATTCCAGTGCGGTCTGCAGGATTCAGTGGGAACAATAAGAGACGTCTTCATCTCACAGCGAACGTAACAGGGTTGCTGATGATGATTACGACGGTGATACGTATGATGGTGGACTAAATACTGACAAACCGAACATGCTACAATGAAGTTAATCCAAACGATTAGCTTTAATGAACAACTCTTCTTCGTGGATTCGGTACGGTCCAGCAATTCTCAGTACCTGCTGGTGAGGATAGACAGAAGTAAAGTACACTGACGTTACCGAAAAATAGTGTCCTTCACTCCCCTATCAAGGACATCGACTCGGAAGCATACTGAGAGAGCTAGAAGGCAGGCAAAAGACATGTTCGGTTCAGTGTGTCATTGGAACAGGAGCGCATGGTCATTAGTGTGCCATGGCTGGCAAAGAAAGCACGGACGTGAAAGGCAAGACGATTGAATAACGCTCTACATGGGGGGGGGGGGGGGGGGGGGGGCTTCGATTTCGTGGAATTATAAAAATGACCACGCGATTCATAACGAGTAGGTTGATGACTACTGCGGATGGATGATATTTGCTTCCTGGTTAAGGAAAAAATGACAAGAATGAGCATTATCACACGTGGCCACTCTAATCGGAATTGCACCATTTCCCGTTTTCCAGCATTCTGACGCCTTCTTTGGGGTCGGGAAATGCGTGCATATACGCGTAATCGGCTTCACGCTATACTGCCTGCACAACTACAGATGATGGAAGTGTCTTGTGATCTTGTTGACTTCATTGGAGCTTGTAGCGTTATGAACTGCGACGCGACGTTGGAAATGAATGGCGGCAGTCGCAAACAGTGACGTTTGGCGAAGTGTGAACAGCGGCGACAGAGGGCTTCGAAGTTTGGGATGTCCTGAGTGCCGTTGCTAGATGTCAGTCCGTGTCTTCTTGCGACCGCTTGCCTCTCGTGATGACGGCAAATAGCACGAAAGGCAGAGTACTGGTGTCGAGCACGGAGTGGTCACGTGATTATAGGTGATTGTCTGCTGGATCCGGTGATGAAGACGACGCTACAATCATAATATCGACGGGGGGAGAGTGTTGACACCCACTTTGCGAAACCGGGAAACGAAGCTAAGAGTACCTAAGCTCCAAACAAATTGTGCACAGAGCTCGGTATTTAGACGGTGGCTCGAGCTTGGAGCCTTTAAATAAGCGACTCTATGGTTTTGTATTCTACTATAAATTGTGGCAGAAAACTTTGAATCACTGCCTGTACGACCGGACGAAAGTCTCGTCGGGGCGGCATAGAGAGAGTCTTCTGAGTGCCAAGCGGGTAGGGCTTCAAATCATGTTTTATATTGCTTGCTCGCATTTGCACTAGCTCGCTCATTCAATAACCATTATTCTCATTAAATCAACAGCGTGCCTTCTTATAAACGCCACTCCCTGTCAGAGAGGGAGAGGTCGTCCGGAAACTGGAGTCGCGCGGAAGGGCTGACGCTGTGCATATTGCGGTGCCAGTTTCCCAGAACATTTCGCGGAGGAAATGTGTGGTGTAATTCAAACACACAGAACTGCCTTTTAGCGTGAACTTTGAACAGATGAATGCCGGTACTCTGAATTCAAAATTGCTGAATATCCTACGTCAGGGTGATTGGTGTTGTTTGAATTATCGATGGCTGCCGATAGGCCATTCGAGTAAAGCATGACCCGCGTAGATTGTTCTTGCCCTAGAGTTCGCGCCGCGTGTGGAACACATGGGGCCGGGCTTAAGCAATATAATGGGCCCCGAAGCGGGCGCTATAAACGCCCCTGATATTGCAAGTTCTGCGGGAAAGCCACATGAGTTTGACACGTGTCGCGACCAAACTCGCTCCATGCGAGCTCAGTGTAATATCTGCACTGTCACCGTTGGAGGTTTCGACTGACGATTGGCGGTAATTACTGAAAGCAGGGAACCATCAGAGGGCTATTGCTCCTTCACGAATCTTGCGCCGGGTCCTTGAAGATATCTCTGACAAACACGTAGAAATCGGTGGCAGCGCAAAGCATCTGGTTATGTCTCTGCCGTTGTCTTCCAAATGTTCTTAATGAAAAAGCATCCTCTGGCTCATGTGTGGTGTGAACAGAGACTGTCGACAAAGCTTGTAGGCAAAAATGTCCGCGCAAATTAAAAAAAAAAAAAAAAGCAATCGTGTCTCTCCTGTGAATCGAGCCATATTACTTCCTATCCCCAGCCGAGCGCTAAAGCCGTTACTCCATGCGGGGCTCTTTCTTCTTTCCTTATTGCTTGACAAAAGTTCCAGAAACGCGATCACTAGACGCTCATGATTCAAATCACCGGGCTGCATAATGCGAGCCCGATACACTCTGGGCTTGTGAGACCGACTTCATAATTCTCCTTGTTTAAGGTGATTGCCCCGGAGGGTGCCGAGGGAAAGGTCAACAGCGGCAGCAATTGAGAAAAAAAAAATCAAATGAATAAAAATTTCAAAAGAACTGCTCCCGAGTATAGGTTTTGAATTAGATGCGTTTCGAAATCTGCGCATGTAAAATTCAAAACAAATCAAAGACAATGAATTTCCCGTTACACAGACGCGTGATGCCATCTTAGCAAGGTTCTTAGTACATCACTCTTGTGCGGCTCTCGCCAGGGGGCAGCATATGAGGCGCAAAACGAGTTAGAAACGGAAAAGTCGCAAAGAGGCGAATATGCAGCAACAAATCAACAGCCTTAAGAAAAATGCGTTTGCAGTACTGCAGCTAGGCAGATTTAAGCGCACCTCTAGATTTTTTTTCCCTTTTTGGGGTATTGCGTTGAAAGTCCGACGAACTTATCCCCCTCGGAACGAATGTAATCTCGAGAAAAAACGTAATCGCCTCTCCTATACTCCACAATCGAGGCGTACGTCATTTTCAAAAATGATACCCCGGGGCATTGCATTCTGGGCCGCACTATGCGTTTGGTTACGTACTACCAGGGCTTCATATCTGTATTGTGAGACGAAGTCGCTATCACCTCTCAAAAACTGAGTTTCTCACCACAGTTTTTCACTCTTCTTTCTCCAAGTTCTCAGAATTCGAAATCAAATCATGCGTATTGAAACCAGTACACTAAGAACAGCTAAGAAATCTGAGAGCTTGTAAAAGATTGCTATTTTGGTAATTAGCATGTCTTGCATAATAGACGTTTTATTGACAGATGCCGTCTGCACAATACATCAGTGGGTTCTTATTAATCAGAAGCTAATTATGTGCTTGCCGCCATGAATAGGCTATGTCATTTAAGTCAGCAGGCCAATAATAAAACGTTAGCTAGTTAGTCTTCACTGATTATTCAACTTTAGCATGCGATTAAAAGAAACATACTGCGGGCTAGGACAACTTATCCTGAACAGCAATCAGTTGGTTTCAGTCGGTTAAGACACTCTGTGTGCAATAATAGCTCGGTTATATTTAGATAGAGGATCGGGCAAAACGATTTCGCATTTTATAGCCCTGCAAGACAGCTATGTTATTATCGAAACATTTCTTTTCCAGCTATTGCTATTCAGTCCAATCCTCTTTAATTGCTTTTGGCTCAACATAATCCACCTTTCTTTTTGGTTGTTTTACATTATACAGAAAACAGTCATTATTTGAACATATTTCATTTCTTTTACATATCCAACTGGTTTAAGCCCATACCGCTCACGTGACGCGGACCGAGACACCCTATTCCTAATTGTCTGACAGCAATGAAACAAACAAACAAACAAACAAACAAACAAACAAACAAACAAACAAACAAACAAACAAACAAACAAACAAACAAACAAACAAACAAACAAACAAACAAACAAACAAACAAACAAACAAACAAACAAACAAACAAACAAACAAACAAACAAACAAACAAACAAACAAACAAACAAACAAACAAACAAACAAACAAACAAACAAACAAACAAAAAACAAACAAACAAACAAAAACAAACAAACAAACAAACAAATCCACCTCGGTTGCAATAAACGCTAGAAAGAGAGAACACAACGTCTACTTTTATCGCAGACAGCTGAAGTACACTACACACGCCATCAGATGCGCAAGCGAAAACTCACATTAAGGACTACTCATATTTTAGAAGATAATTAGCCTTTCGCTGCTGGAGCTATCACAGTTTAAAATTTCGATTTCCTTTTTCAGGTTGCACTGTAATTAAGTGTAAGTATTACGCTCGAAGTGCAGCATGATCACAATCTATTTTAAGAAATCTATCCTGGTTAAGCGTGCTTGTGAATGCCTGTCTTCAGGAGGAAGAGTTATTCTCTGCCACACATTTGTGCTCCAAGAGCATTTTCTACAACTGATTAT
>NC_139344.1:329817086-329872086 GCF_055883805.1 Amblyomma maculatum
TTATAATCACGCTGCTAACCACAAGGCTTCCGCCTCCTCTTCTCTTCTGAGGAGAGCAAATTTGAGTCATCTGTTCTTTCGAGTTTGCAGCGAGCTAACGGTTAATTTAGCGGTTGGTGACTGACATGAACGCAGTTTTGCTCTGTGGCAGCAGAAGGCCAACAGATATCGCATAGCTGGATCTAAGATCCAAAGCCTAGTGCACAGCAGCCGCTGGAGTCATCAGATCATAGCGTGTGCTCCATACCATGCAGCATACAGTAAGAACTTGACGTAAGAAACACCATGTAAATGCGGGGGAAGGAAAATGAAAACAATAATACGCAACCATAGTGAAAATACCAATTCCCGTCGTACTACGTGAACATGAGCAAATGATGTCCGACGTAGTCACAACTGAAGCATATCACAGATGTTCTGCCTTCAATGCGGGATTTTATAAGCTTGAGTAATAAGAGTGAAATGTAGCATGCCAATTGAGTACAGAATGGCCGCATGCTTTATGTTATCCTACGCGTTTTTGATGGCAATGGTGACGGCGATACATTGAGTGCCGGTCATAATATAAATATTACTGAGCACGCATCGATATAAAAACTCTTGTCGTAACTAATCGAGCAATTATTAGGAAGTACTTTATATACCACTCAGCACATACCGCTGGTTCACTGGAGTATATGGACCCAAGTAACTGCCACATCTCTACAGAATGTGTGCGAAAATTTCACACATCATAAGCGTGCTAGCTGTATACTGTGGCTTCGGGTCGATTCACAGTAGTTGATGGTTGCTTTGCCAATGCGAAGGACCCAAGTAACTATCATATTTCTACAGAATGTGCGCGTAAAATTTCACACATAATACGCGTGCTACGTAGCATTTAGGCCACATCTGTACGTTGTGGCTTCGGGTTGACTGACAGCAGTAGATGGTTGCTCTGCCAGTGCGAAATCGATGCCGCCGCCGCCGCCCGTAGCGCCATACTGCACAAGCACATTGTTGTTGGTGATGCAGTGAAGCATGCCTTCAATTCAAGGAACGAGCTGAAGATGTATGAAGGTGCAGTGGAGGTGCATATCTACGGAAAAGGGCGCTCCGAGGGAGGCGCTGCTTAGTAATGCATATTTAAGAAATTCCCGAAAAGAAAACGGGTATAGCTATTAAGGTGCGATTTCAAATTTGGCCCTACGCTCAACTGTAGTTAGGTGGATGGTAGACTGGCATTTAACCTGACGCGGAATTATACACTGGGAGAGTATGGGGAACTCAGTAGAGCAGCGTGAAGAACTGTGCTGGCAAAACAGTATTGTGGGGTCGCTCATGAAGACGAGAAAAGGTGTCGAAAATGTCGCTAAGACCGATGAAAAAACAAGCGAATGTTTTCGGCGAGTCTTGCGACCGAAGACTTTGATTCCTTTGTCCAGGACGACAAATCTAACAGCCGCGAAAGCCCGAAGACCAAGCGCAATGTCCAAGTCGAATAACAGAAGCGAGTACGGCGACGGTGCGTTGAAATTTGATCGTGACCCATTGCAAATGAGCACAGCATTGCATGTGAACCGTACTAAAATGCGCCGAGTTTGCTACGCAAGGTGCTTTCGTAACGCTGACGGTGAAGTAGACTGGATTTTTTCGCTTTTCGTTCTTTGTAGTTCGCGTATGTTTGTCCGCTCAGGCGTGGGCAAGAGAAGAAAACTTCACTGTCTGTTAGATGTCACTGTCGCCTCCCTCATGACATTTGAAGCGGAAAACAAGAAATATTATATAGTTCGCTATTGTCACGTGGTAGTGACAAGGCCATACGCAACGTGGATCAATACTGAAATAAACTCTTTACTGTGCTGACTTGCGCCCGGAAAAGAACTAAGCAACTCTGCGGTGGCGATAGCAGCAATCGTGCTCGGCGGTCGGCGATCTACGAAAGGCCATTCTATTCGGCAGTGCTCAATTTAAATTCAGCGCAGAAACATTCATATAAAGCAGCTAAGGGATACTGGAAAAGTCCGGATAATGCGGAAGCAATTGTGCTTGCCTGCAATCATTCGAGATTAATCTGGGCGCATCTAACGATACAAAGAAAAGGATAAAGCCGCGTTTCGCGACACCAAGCATGAAAAAAGAGCTCTAAATCAATACGTGCGCTACAGTTACAGCCGCAAGCCCGCAGGTGTTGAAAAGAACAAAATAAAGATTTCAAAGGCTCGCGGCACTGTGAAGCAAGAGAAAAAAACTTGACTCATCAGTAATTTTTCCTAGTGGTCTTTTGGTTGTTTTGTGGCCTTCCGAGGTTCCTCACTGTTGAATTTTTAGCTCTGTAGTTTTGTTTCACGGCAAAGGTGTACTCCGTTTACGCCCTCTTAATTTCAACTACCTTTCAATAAACGCTGGGTACGGTTTAGCATGGTTATAGCGATTAGGCATCACATAATGATTTCAAAGTTGGATTGGAAGTTTTGTGTTGGAGATATAAACAAACCTTTTTTGCTTGCAGTTTTTTTTTGCGATGTTTATTGGGCCTCGGGGCACAAAAAGAAAGCTATGAAGGATGAAGGCTATGATCAAATGTTGTTATTTTGGCACTGCGCAAATTTCTTAGAGGTGTGAAAGACGAAGGTGCAGTGGTTAGACGCCCGACTACTGTGCCGGAGCTCCCGGGTTCGAACCCGACCACGGCGGCTGCGTTTCGATGGAGGCGGTCCGTGTGCTGTGCGATGTCAGCGCAGGTCTCATAGGAGAGGTGGTGAAGGGTGGCAGTTCTCGGCCCTACGGGGCTGGGACGGTAGGTCAACGCCGCTTGCGGCGGGGGCTAGCCAGCCACTGATTTTTATCTGTTGTAGGCCGTCATTGCACCCGCCACCGCTTCGGTGGTGGTGGACGACGGCTGTTGTTGCGGCGCGCGTGTTTCTCTCCCTCTTCTTTTCTTTCTTGTATATTTTTTCTTCTGTCCGCACGAGGCAGCGGAGGGGGCTCAGCTACAGAGCCAGTAGCAGGCCCGTACATTTCCTTTTCTTTCTTCCTACAGCCACAACAACAACAATGTCAGCGCACGTTAAAGATCCCCAGGTGGTCGAAATTACTCCGTAGCCCTCCACTACGCCTCCCCTTTATCTCGTTCCACTTTCACTCCCACCTTCCTCCCTTCCCTTACGGCGCGGTTCAGGCGTCCACAAAGCAAGTGTGACAGATACTGCGCCTTTTCCTTCCTGTGAACCAGTTAGTATTATGTGAAAGACGAAGCGTTCATCAAGAAGGCCATCTCATCGAGAACGACAAAGAAGACGACCAAGCTTGCCGGCTCGCAAAGGCGATGTGTTTCCGTCTGGTAATCATAGCGATAGCCTCCGTCATTTTTAGCCGTGTGGCGAAATGTTTCCTACAGCTTGAAGCTATCAGGTGAGACTACTGCTATGTGTAAAATAGGCACGTACATACATAACTGCATGATCACGCATTTATTCATCCTGCTTGAGCCCCTATTCACAGAGTCCTTTGCTGCGGTTTACTCAGCCTAGACCCACTGCGTAGTTAAATATACCACTCCCTCCTACGTCAGCAAGTTGCAGAATGCGCTGCATACATCATCAACTGAAATGCAGAGTTGGGGATTGTTCGCCTTCCTTCATCTGTAAGCCTTGTGATTTCTTGAGACATGCATTTTTCAAAAATATTGGTCAAACGCTGACTACACTTGTATGGAATAATGAAATCGCTCTTTTGAGGAACAGAATTGAAATGAAAGATCGTAGAATACGCAGTGGACAAGTAGTATTTAGCGAATAAGTGCATCTGTTTGCACAAGTCTACGCCAAACTTTTTGCACTTTCTTGCGGCGCCTAATTGAGCCTATATCTAAATTAAGAAATGGCTTTTCGCTGCAACATTTCATGAGTTCGTTATTCATATTTTCATGCATATATCTGCTCCCGAAGGACAGCCCGGTTTGCGCGTATAGCCGATGTCATCGCTATAGCGAAGCACTTTCTGTAAATGCCTTTGCGTCTTTACGATTTTGCTAGAAATTTCTAAGGCAAAATCTGCACTGAACTATCATTCCAGTGTGAATGCATGCGGTGCAACAATCAATCTGCGCTTTTTTTTTTTATGTGGCACGAATCTGGCTACTGAAAACCAATATTCGTTGGTTGATACTTCTAGGTAGTTTTTAGCGTGTGGCGCTTAATACTACTCCGATTTGTTTCTTCTAGTTAAGCTGCTCAAGCTACATTGTAAGGTGGCATAATTCAACTCATTACTGCTGTATTCGAGTGAGAAACCTCTCGCACTTGAAGCAACCGAACTTTCACGGTGAGGGTCGGATTGCAATACACAGGGGCTCCAGTTTATTATAATCAATGTTTTGATAATGACGTAGATGTTTGTTGCAGTCTAGGTTCGTTCGAATAATTGTGATCACGAAAGAAGCGCTTTAATTCTCTAACACGCACCGGAACACAAGAATTGCGGAAACAGTTGAAAAAGAATTTATGAATTGGATAAGCGTCTATTTCTCCACCTGAAATATTGCTTCTGTCAGCGCAATGCACTTGAAACGGTAGTAGGCTTAGGCATGTCTAGGCACATGGTTGATATAAAATTATTTGTTCCCGTTTTTAAAGTCAAGAGAAGCTCATTACCCGAATGTTTTAAAGTAATAATTTAGACGCGGCCGATACAGAACTGCCAGCTGCGGTGGCGCAGTGGTTAGGGCGCTCGACTGCTGAACGCAAGGACGCTGGTTCAATCCTGGCCGTTGGCGGCTGTTTTTCGATGTAGCCGAAAAGCAAAGCGCCCGTGTAATATGCGATGTCAGTGCACGTTAAAGAAGCCCAGGTGGTCGAAATGTCCGGAGCCCTCCACCACGGCGTCTCTCATATCCCGAGTCGATTCGGGATGTTAAAGGCCCTTTGAAATTCCACTTGGGGTAAATTCTAACGCAAGTCTTTAATAGAGGAGGTCTTTGTAAGCATTCGCGTCAGATTTGAAAGCCTTACCTGGAGCCGATAATTTGCAAATAATTTTTAATCAGTGGTCCTGGCGACCGCTCGCAGCCGACTTGGGCGACAATCGTTGCGCTCAAGTCTCCCCACTGACGTTAGTGGGGCTGCTGGGCGCTACCGCTCATTGTACGCTCTCAAGTTAGGCGAGCGGGACAGGGCGTGGTTGGGCGCCGTCGCGACGTTTTCTTACGCGCCGGTGTGGGTGGAGTTGAGGAGGCAAAGGAGAAGCATCATTTTCGATCGCCCATATGTTTGGTGCTAATGAAGCTGGCTCAAAAAGCTTTTGCCTTGCAGATAGTATTGATAGGATATCTATTGGTAGCACGCGTTTTATAATTCCAGTAAATAGCTTCTCATAAACCTTTAAACCTCATAAACACAACCAAATACAAAACTCCCTGCTACCATGATTATATGTCTTAAAAGCCTCTCTTTAATTAAATATAGTTATGAAAGTATACACTTTGCTATCACGATGGGCATTCCGAAATTGTTTTGCTGTTATCATGTCATCTTTTTTAGTCGCCCCAATGTTTAGCATTCTATACCGTGCAGTACTGCAAATAATTTATGCTCGAAACATAGGCGGACTGATGGGTTTCTTAAAGCCACCCTAACAGTAACGGTTCGTTTTAAATAGCCGACCATTGCACTAAAGGGGGCTTAGTCTTGCTCCATCCAAATAGGCTTCTGCGTTATGTTGCCGGTAGTTGAAAGAAGGGACTCTGCATGGGTGCATGGGACCGGCAGCCATCAAACTCTTGACACACAATTTCTTTTCGGGCTACCTTTTGACTTACGGTGCTAGCTCTGCCTGTGTGTTTATTTATCCTATGAATGGTATACTAGTGGGTTCATCGTCCAACAAATGTTCAGTTCTTTAATGTTGTAGTTTGAGATCCTTGAATTTATCCCTTAGATTGTTGTATGAAACACGAAGGAGTGCAATCAGGCTCGATGTATTTTAATAAGGATGACAAAGGTTTAGTTGCTTTTCTGTACACTATATCGCTTGTCATAATTGCACAAAAAGCTTTTCTCATAATTATGCCAATGTTACTGGTTCCTACTGCTGCCGTTTCTGTAAATGGTTAGTCTGTAGTGGAATATGCATAATCCGAAAGATAACTAAGAGCACCACACACTCCCGCAGTAACGATGTGCAGCACGAGGAATCTACGCCTACACCTGCTGACATCGTCTCAACAGAGGATGATGTGCTCACAGAGAACCCAGCCTCGCGCCAAATCATCAACGGTAGGTTGCAAATAAGCGTGCTTATATTAGGCCTATATCTGCGCCAATTCTATTGGAACTCGGGTTTTGTATTGTATCAAGCTTCGGAAGGGTTACGGGGAATGCTTATCATTGTGAGCAGTGACGATTAATTGTGGTTAGAAGTCTGTTACATCGTTTGTTAAGCTAATAGCAGACAAGTATCGCTTTAGTGAATTTAGTAGAATATTTTAAACTTTGGGGTGAAAATTTGCTTCCTTCCAGCTACTTTACCTGCCCACAGGGCTAACAAGAGCAGCCTTTCAAACGCGAAGCAGAGGATTACAATTAGAAATTCACGCTAGGTAAGTGCAGCAGCATGTCTATAATGAAAAGGTGCAGAACTGCTGTTGCTAAAAGAAAATCTACTCCGGTTTGTTGTCAAACCAGCTATGACCTGCTGGCCGTGATGCTCGAAATGTGGTAACAAAATGGCTTACAGAAATAAGAGCTAGAAGGAATTTTCTAATTAATTTTAAGCTGCAACAGTATGAAGAGGACATCGTAAAGACGCTTTCTTCTGGGGTAGTTACTCCGTCTGGGTCATTTTCGCGACACGAGATGTGGGAACACCGCATTTCAAGATAAAATATGAACTGTGGTTAATCGCTCAACTCTGAGGAAAGCTGAGTAAAGAGGTGATATTGGATGCCGTTTGCAATCTGTACATATATATGCAAAACATTTCCAACTGATACCACACCATCTTTTGCGTTAGCAGTGCCTTAGCCTTTGAAGCATCTAGAAAAGGTTATCATGTCGCACGGCAGCTTCAGAAAATGATCCATAAGTCATGGTCAATTTTTATATATACTGGAATGATTTGTTGTTTTTAGTGTAGGTACTCGCGACCACTCAGAACAGTTTAAATACTGTAGACAGCTTACCTTGTGCTTCTATGCTTTTTGACCGCCGCTGCCTTTACGCCGTCAAGATTCATAAGTTTCAGTTTCTCCTCCTTGGTAGATTCCCCTCATTTGAACCTGAAACGCTGAATGTTCAAGCTCCAGGAATAGAAAAAGAACGATTCCAACGAACTCTAATAAGTTACAATAGGATTTTCATAATTTACAGGTACTCCAAAGCTCACTATATTTACCAGTTGCTTTGATAAAGACCCTTCAGACAGTTGTGACACCGTTCGCCTAGTGATGCTTTCACTTGGAAGGCGGTGTTGTTGAAAGCTGTTCAGTTTGTTATGTTTTCTGTAGACATCTTCTAGAGGCGTCATCACATTCTGGCCCATACAGCAGCCCGCGGAGCACAGGCGTGTGGCGCTAAACCAAAGGCATCTTGCTCTCATATCTAATGGCAGGATGCAGCTTTATGCGCAAAATTAATTTGGTGGCAGTTGACCATAAGCAAGCATCTTGATCTCAACATAAGGATTGAGGTACTTGGCCTTGAAGGCATCGCCATACCTGCGAAAACTGGTAAACAGCCGTTATTTCCCAAGAGTTAGAGAAAATGTGTCAAATTTATTTTTTACCTGGTAGGTACGAGGATTTTTTAAGAATTTTATTCCTCCGGCTATTACTACACATTTTTCTTAAGCTTGTACAACATTTTCTCCCGCACTCATCGTTATAAATGTAAATTAAGTGTTAGTGTACACATACACTACATAAATCGCGGGCACCTGTTTGCGGGCAAAAGTTGAGATTTATTCAGTTTCCTATATATCTGTTGTCAATTGCGATGTCCAGTGATGACGTAGTCTGTATTTAAGAAAGCATGAAATATTGACATCTCCTATCATTTTGGGAGTTTCATGGGATGTGTAATCTTTTATCATAGCTCAGCCTTACTGTAAAGCTCACATTCTTAATGAAGCTGACTGTGAACGCGGCCGGTCAACGAGTAAAGCGTGCTGTAGTCTGGCACATACGCAAGGGCGTGTTGACATGGTTATCTCTCCATGCCACCGGGTAGCCCCAGGCCATCTTGGTTGAGCCTGTTATTGCATGTAATTAAATTGTCAACTTCCCCGTAATCAGTTCATTGCTCTCTTAGCCGCTTACAAGCAAGACAGGCACATTACCACGCACATTACCACGGCAGTTATAGTACCCTGACATCGCACGCTCAAAAAGTAACGAAAATATTAACGCTTTATGATAAAGGCGACTTCGATACTATAAACAGCAAAGTAAAGGAATTCAGTCATTCTTTCGTTACCTATTTCTCACTTCACACAGTTGAATCGAACTGGTCATTGTTCGAACACAAAATGGAGGAACTTATCCACCTCACATTCCTACAAGAAGAGTCATCATGCAATCGTCATTCCCATGGTTCAACCAAACAATACAACACCGCTGAATAAAAATAAAAGGCTCTTTCGTTAGGAAAAATGCACTAACAGTTCCTGCGTATGGCAACGGTGCCATTATGCGGAAATACTCGTTTTTTATTATGCCGTTGAAGCTAAAAAAAAAAAAAACAACAACGACATCTTACTCAACCACTTCACCGTCAATACTTCGCAATAACCCTAGACAGTTTGGAAAGCGATAAATTCTTAGACACTCACCTTAGTATCACTCTGCTATTACCTAGGTACACATGTCACAAAATCTTTGGAGCTAATCATTCAGCCATGTCTTTTTTGCCAATTTTACTAATGAACCCGATGACTGCATGTCTCACTATCCACATTTTGATTACCTACCTATGCCAGACCTACAATTAGAGCCTAACGAAATAAAATTGCTCATCGAATCTCTGAAACTGTCATTATCAGCTGGAGTCGATAACATCAATGCTTAAGTACTTCACAATACTGAAGTTACTGTCGCCCCCATTCTTTCCCAAATCTTTCACGAATCATTTGAACAGAATGCCATATGTCATGACTGGAAAGTAAAAAAAAAATTTCAAGTGCATAAAAAAAGGCTCACCATCGTCTTATTAAAATTACCGCCTATTTATTTAATCAGTGTTCCCTCTACATTAATTGAAGCATGTAATTTACTCACAGGTAATGAAATTCCGCCAGTCCGTCAACTTCTTTCATCGCAGTCAGCACGGGGTTTTAAGAAACCTATACCTAACTAGAATTATTCACTAACGACATCAGCTCTAGCTTGTATACTGAATCACCAGTGGATGCGCTCTTTGTATATTTTGAAAAGGCGTTTGACAAAGTTGTCCACCGAAGACTACTACATAAACTCTCACGACTAAACTTAAACCTACTAATGTTTGAATGGTTGCAAATTTTCTGACTAATCGCCAACAGTTTGTATGGGCTAATAACCGCGCGTCTTTTTGTCTCCAGTCACTTCTGGAGTACCGCGAGGTACTGTTTTAGGACCCTTACTATTTCTAATATACATTAATGATCTACAGAAAAATAACGAACAGCATTGATTCATGTAAACTTCAGTGTGATTTAAAACTTGTTGAAACATTGTGGGCACTAATGGGTTAATGCAGCTAAATGTAAACAAAACCACTAAAGTTTCATTCCATCGTCGCGCATCATACCACGCAGAAAACTATACCTTATGTGGTGACCAAATATTGAATGAAGCTGCAAATAAATACCTGGGCATTTCATTTACTCAAGATCTTACTTGGAAATCTCATATTACTAACATCATTAACGAAGCTAACAGAGTTTTAGGTTATCTTAGGCGAACACTACGACTTGCTCCACCTCACGTAAAACTGTCCGCTTATACAAGTATAACCTTAGGCAGCCCAAACTTTAATATGCGTGCTCGATCCGGGACCCACACCAAACTAACCTTACAGAAACACTCGAATCCGTCCAAAACAGAGCGATTAGATTTTTTTTTTCAGACTATGCATATCACGCGTGTTTTATTATTAAAAAGTTAAAGCTAACCTTGCAAACCTAGAATCTCGCCGTAAGGCCACCAGAATCTGTTTTTCCCACTAATTCTATCACTAACCCCTGCGCAGAGCCGTTATGATCCCTGCGCATCGCCACTCAGCCTGGATCAACCATCAACAAGCCGTCCAAACCCCTCTGGCATCTACGTCAGCTCATTTGAAGTCATTTTTTGTTCTAGCTGCAAAGGACTGGAATGCTTGCGCGCTTCAAATCATCAATTGAAAATGTAATAACTTAATGTTAGCCCATCCCTCGTTTAATGCCTTTCGTGGGCCTTTGAGGTACTAATAAATAAATAAATAAATAAATAAATAAATAAATAAATAAATAAATAAATAAATAAATAAATAAATAAATAAATAAATAAATAAATAAATAAATAAATAAATAAATAAATAAATAAATAAATAAATAAATAAATAAATAAATAAATAAATAAATAAACAAATAAATAAATAAATAAATAAATAAATAAATAAATAAATAAATAAATACGTTCTTTAGAAAATCTGAATTACTTGTCGAATGTAAATGTGAGGTTTCCTATGCAAAGTTTGTTTTTATTCGGGCACAGGTCGCACCTAAACGCCCTAGGGAATGAATCATATGTATATCTTATATGTTACGAGTCTCAAAATGTCACAATTTACTGTCATATCACCTTCAGGGGCTGCGCCCACATTTATGGACATGATATGAACAGTGCCAAGCCTCGCCTACGCAAACAGAAATTTTAACAAATGATGGTGCACAACATACTCTCAATCGCTCAATGATCGCGTGTGGTCATACATCTAGTTAGAGATGCGAGGTGAACATAGAGGATTATTTTGGATTGCTCTGCAATTCTGGCAGTTCTCTTGTTGCTCTAGTGAGTGTCCGTTATCCTTAGCAAGCGTAAATACACTATTGTCTACCTTTAGCCGGTCTGCTTGCGCAAAGGCGTATGACGGGCATAGTCGAGATATAAATGACATTTAAGTCTGTGTATTCATTTGCGATCACGGCATTGTCACCGCCACGTGAGAATATTGCAAAGTCCGGATATGGTTATATGAAGACCTGACAGAATCCGCATAAATGATCAATGAAGAAGCCTGGACTTTTTTGTTTGCGTCCTTAGCTTGCTTCTTACAAATGCCTGACAATTGGAAAATATCCCCCCCCCCCCCCTTCAATTACTCTTATATTGTTGCGGGTGAAGCAGACATGAGTTGCATGGTCTGCTTTATCACGGTCTTTGTGGTTGTTCGTTGCAAGAGATATGCCCGCTTTTAACACCTTTCAAACGGAGGCTATGTGTGGGGCGGTTGTATTGAATTCTCACTCCGCGGCGGCATGCTTTACACGGAGAACACTGGCGAAAAAATGCGATCTGGCATAGTTTTCAAGGGAATAAATTGAACTGAGCCTTTAAATAAAGCGTTATCAGCACCATAAATGCATTTCACGCAGCTTGTTGCAGAATCTCATTAGGCCTACCAAATAAATTGTAAGAATATTTTATCCTTTTTCTGAGGCTTTGATAATAAAGACACTTGTCTCCGAAGGACAGAATTCCATCCAGAGTTTAAGATTTGCGGGTCAGCTGGGACTATAAATTAGTTATTCCACACAAGACTTCACCCCGTTGTCTTACAGAGCATTTAAAAATTTAGATTTAAAGGTAACATGCTGATCATCCTCTGAGAACGTTGAATCAGATTTATATCTGGTTCCTCATAGCCGATGTCACATTGGGACGTTAAATCCTGTAAACCAAACCATATCTTTGCGCAGGAAGTGGCCAATTGGGGCCGGGTTCCCTATGTCGCCAGCAGACCGACTGTGCGCACGAGCTGTTCTGCCTCGCGTCCGGAATGTGCGGCTGCTCCCAACTGTCGCCTGTTCTGCTTCTCGACGCGGGAAGCTTCACCTGTGTTAAACGTGTGTTAACCATCTCAGCTTATTATTAACGCGAAAATGCGCAATATGATGATAGTGGAAGCTTGTAACGGTTACAAATTCAGCATCTCATCAATGCTTCCTTTTTCATAGTCGTTTGATGCCATTAACCCAAACTGTCAAGCTATATATTGACAAAGTTTTGAAATTTTACTACCCGCCTACGCAGCTGATTGCAACAGTCAGTGTGCAAAACTCGTTCGTTCATTTGGACAGGCAAGTGCGGGTGAGAAGTTGCTAGTTTTGATGAGATGTGGAGCTTGGTTTCTAGGCTAGAGTACGTGGTTCCCACTTTCTTGCGGAGTCCCCAGATGCCGAAATTACATGTAGTACCAACTAATGATTAATAGCTTGCACGCAAGTTCTCCATATTTCATCTCCAAAGCTCACAGAAGCCGAAGGCTGAAAAGCACACCATGATGAACCTACAAACAACGCCAGTGTGCTCTGAATCTGCAGTTCTCCCAATCAAACTGAAAGAATACCTATCGGTTTCTTCTCAGTGGTGACCCGAATAGTGAGCAGGCTTGTCCTACTGCAGCTCGGCGCCTCAACGAGCCTTGCCTGAGCCATTCGGAGTGTAGCCACGGTAACAAGCACGCGTTCTGCCTGGACTCCGTTTGCAGTTGCCCATCACGATTCCGCACCGACGAAGACAGATCGCTGTGCCTTCCTGGTGAGAAGCGGTTCTCTCCTGCAGTGCTATGATGGTTAATATAGAGCTTTTGTTTTCAGCTGCATCTCAAGCATGATGCTGCTATTGTGCATAATTTTTGTTGGCATGCGGAGCCGCAGAGATATATGGTGATTATGTGCACCTTTGTAATGTTGCCACTCTGTGATACATGGTCAAGAAAAAAAAAATGCCGTGAACTTTGTAAATATTCACGTGTTCGTAGGTTAAGACAACTATAATCTACAAGCAGGGTTATTTCGTTATAACAGCCGTATTTATGATGCCTATTCCACATACTGGCAGGCCTCAGACTGTCGATATGTGGGGGAACTGTGCAGCGTTGCAACCTTGCTGAAATTCAAGTGAACGAGCTTTTCGATTGGCGATAAGCAACACGTGCATTATGCATCATTCTGTGGACTTTGGCTACTTGAAATCGTGCTTAGCTGCAGCTGCAATTAACAAAAAAATTGGGCTTACAATCCTGCAGATAAACATGCAGGCCGGATGTATATCTGCATGTATATATATATTTAGAGCAGAAAGACAGGATGGACAGAAAAACAAGACGAACACGGGCGCTGCTCACAATTGATATACTGAAAGGAGAGCGAGGCATATAAATATGCAACAGGCCTGGGGGTGCCAGCGCAAACTAACAAAGAACTTGGATCCACAGTACAGAAATCACAGTAGATGCGATAGGAAAATAAATCTCGGCATTGTATAATACGATAGATGCGTCACTGACGCAGTTCTGTTTACCTTTCTTGGAAGCTTTTTTTTTTTTTATCAGGAAAGGGTACAGAACAGCGTTAGTGATAAATCTCTCGTATTGTACACTACCGAGAAGAATTTCCTATCGCTTCTACTATGATTTATGCTGCGGATACAAGTTCTTTGTCAGATTCACTCCGCAATATTTGTCAGTTCACCCCAGAAACCGTACGTGACCTAAGGACTAAAAAGATCCCAAGCGAGTTTACTGTATCGCATCCGCATGGCCACTGCTCGTGCTCCTGCATGGATGCATAAGACGGGACTGACAACGCCTCCGCGGTGTTTCGCATGTGTTGTGTATGGAGATATAAAAGAAATTACATAATGTTCATCCAGGGTACTGCGCGGAAAGGAGGGTGTTGTTCGCTTCCCTCAAATAAGAGGAGTCCTCCACAGTTCACTTCTGGACATTATCTACCCGTGCAGAAACCGGTCTAGTAGAGAGGAGGTTTCAGGCAAAGAGATTCCACTCCTTTTAATTTTCCTTCAGGACTCTGATCGGGACTGCAGATGATAACAGCAAGCGTGGATATTATAATTACATGTCTTTGCGTGTATATGCCTGCTTTGCGGACACTATTTAATATTTAAGTTGCTGTACGGTGGAAAAACTGGCGACAGAACTCGCAAAGCTAACCCCACCTGTAGTCAGTAGCATCCTCAACCTCAACCTCTCAATTATTTTATGGTACTGTCTTTAAACCTGCTCCTTATGTTAATCTCGTAAAAGCCGCATTGATCTGCTTCACAAAATGAACATTTAAATGCAAGAAATACGGCTAAAGTTTTAAACCCCTGTTTACGTACATAGTTTATCCTATTACCAATGAAGAAACGAGTAAGCTCTTGGATGGAATGAGGCGAAATCTGTCTGAACAACACAGCCGTGAACTGAATCTTGAGAGCAGCAACCAAGGCAAGCAAAATCTGCCTGACGAACATAGTTTATTGATTCACGGGCTTATTGCGTGGTCATATTTTTAGTGCCCTTAGACACAATACACTGCCAGCGAAGAGCTATACGCATACTTATTGTTTCTATAAAAGTGAGAATATCTCTAACACCTGCAGGCTTTTGCACGATAGGTATTGTTCATCTTGTACTGTATGAGCGAAAGAGCGCTTGACATATGGCCGAGTAAGGTTCTGTGTGACAAGTTCGTACCTTTGACATTTGGCTTGTGCAGAGTCCATGATGTTCAGCCTTGTGACCATGGCCATCCTGCCGGCATTGGTGCTCATCCTAGCGGTTGTTGGTCTTGGAGTACTCAGCTATCAACGGTATGCCCTAATCTCACCACAACGTTGTCTTCATAAAATTTACGTGTTTGCAAGTTTGAAAACTCACTGAATTTTTTCCCTGTACAAAGTATAATTAGGCGTATCTGATAGTGGTTGCAAAACGGAGCAGAAACGGAGCCCTCTGAACCACGTCAATGACTACAAGATATGTAGTTGCACTCAGAATTTCAATGAGAAATCAGCCCTTTTTACTGTTATTTTTTACTTTTAGACAAATTGTTCCATTCTAAGTTATGCTTACTAACACAACTATGAAAGTGCTTCTCACCTGGAGCTATGAATATGCGAGCTCCTGCGACCTTTCGGGATGTCCGGCTCTGTCTACGGCAACTACCGCACAGGACACTAATATTCACTGAATTTTACTCCTACAAGCTACGAGCTTTATTAACGCAGATGAGCTATTCAAGATGTTCCGCAAACCTAAATAGGAACGTATCTGAAATACTATATCATCTCGCAATTTTTTTACCTGAAATCTAAATAAAGTGAGAACTGACTTCTCGTAAGAAATAACGCTTCTCGTCTTTTTAGCTACACTATAATGACGTGTCTTACGACTAGGTGTTGCGAAAAGCAGACAAAAAACATGCACGGAATTTGTTATATCAACCACCTCAGTGCAGTTGTCGGAAATTTCCACCGAGTGTCGCCTTCTTAACTGCATCTAATCTCTGCGAGGTGTAGTCAGCCTGAAGAACAGAAGACACGTTATCGTTTATTAATAATGCGAAGGCATAGCTAGACCATCTCGGCAAGTTCGCGTGAGCAGATTCGAACGTGCATGCAGAACGTGTGTACAGAACGTGTGAACAGAATGGAATGTGTCCGCAGCCATTGTGTCATTCTTAGAAGAGTTAGAATCAAACGAATGTTGTGATTGATAGAGAATGATATGAGAATGCTGCAGAAAAAAAAATATTCCAATAGGATGATTAGGTAATTAGAGTCAAAATGCAAAAGTAAAACTGATGAGGCGTCGAAGTAGCTATACCAATAATGTCGACGTCCAAGGGATGTGACGTCACTCTAACCGAAAGTGGATGTGTTTCTGGCCTAATGAGTCAAATAAATGCGCGATGGTGATGAGAACTGTGTAACTAGCGTCAAAAAATTAGAGGGTTTCTTTTTCTTCTTCCTACAGCCACAACAACAACAACAAAAAGTTGGTCCCGTTGATAGTGCTGGAGAAAAGCTGGCTGCCGCAATGCTGTGTTATTCTTGCGAGGCAGTGGCGTGTGGCCTGATATGAATGCAGATTATACTCAGTGTAGATGGTTTATGTAGCTGTTTAACTGCGCAAACACAATTTGCCATGTTGCAGGAATGCGTTGGTGTCTTTCAGCGTGTCGATGTGTATGGAACATGGAACTACCAATACATGGGAAGGCTGTATTAGAGGTCTTTTTAAGACTATGCCTCATTGTTGTCGGCAGAAGGTTGTCAGCAGAGGTGTCATGCTTTCAAGAACGAGTTAAAAATAAATTAACATAATCGGCAAGCGTTGTGATTATTATATTACGCCTGTGAATTTTGATGCGTTCAACGGAACGCGGTTGTGCTAGATAAGGCGAGCCCGATGTGCCGTGTGCAGCAGCAAAGCTCAGGTTTTCGCATTTCTCCAGTGCACTAGTGCCCTCGGAATTTTTACGCGCGAGCACGTACTCATACTATCATATTGTGTCTGTAGAGTAAAAAGAATTCTAACGATACCAGTCTTCTAGTAAACCTACCGATGAAGATGAATCAGCTATTTAACGCCATGCCATATCTAACTGTGAGAAAAATTTAGCCTTCTGCACTATCTGCAGGCTGTACAAGTCGTCTGGTGATAAGCAACGAGAGGCGCCCGATCTGCCTATCTCGTCTGGTGATGCAAGCTGCCCCAGCAATGCCATGACTCGTAACAATTTCGCGAGTTTCTCTCGTGAGAGGGGCTCCCGTTCCGGTTCCATTTCCCTGTCCGAATGGAGTCGTCAGCGCGCTTTTGCTATGGATGCGACGTTAGGTATGGGGGGCGTCAGGCACCATTGTAAGTGGCCAATCTCTGACTCAAGCAGTCCTTGCACAATGACACACGAAGACGAACTGACGAACTCCACTCCCTTTTCCTTAAATTACACGTGCAAGAAGCGACAAACAAGCAGGATGACATTTTTAGAGTCTGACGTAACTTCCATGCGGCTTTCATCATCCAAATCGTCGCAGCTCGGAAGTGCACTATACGGGCTTGTGCGGCCTTCTGCACAAGGTAGCGTGACAACTTACTCACCGTCACCGCCTTCAACGACGGCGGACAGCGATAACCCTGTTCCCAAGCATCGGACAAGGATTTCGACCCTGTCAACCAGCACGCTTATGCCTTGCCGCCGCGCCAATAGACGAAGCAATTTTAGTTCTTCTGAGTCGTCGACGGCTACTACGTTCACATATAGAAACTGGCCGGGATTCCTGGGCAGTGGACTGTCCGGTCTGCGTGAAATGGACACAGAAGCGAATAGTGAAGAGTCTGAAAAGTCTTCAGTGCTTCTGAAAAGCTCGCCCAAATTTACCATGTTCACCGCAAGCGAGCTTCAGGCTGCGGGTCCAAAGAAATTTAGATCGGAAAATCTTGGAGTCACAAATCCCAAGCAAATACGGCGCACTGTGTCCGACCTGCACGACCGATTGTCAGCTATAGTGGAGGAGCAGGCAGAAGGTGAGCAATGTTGCAGTGCCGGAAGTTCCAATGTGCACTTGTATGCACCTTCCGACGATTCGAAAAGCACATTTGAATGGCGCACTGAGTCGTGCATGAAGCTGTTCTCGGGAGAAGACTTCGACCATGACAAATCCAACTCTGTCCTTACCTGCAGCCAGAAAACATGGCCGTGCGAGCCCGTCGTCCAGAAGAGTCCCGACCGCAGGGCCAGGACGTGCGAAGCATTCACTGCTCAGCACGGTGAAATACGACTCCCTAAACTAGTAAAGAGGCCCAAGGCGAAAATCGCGGCATTTCGTCGGCTGCCCCGGATGTTTTTGGGGAGCGGGAGCCACAGACCAGTGAGTAGAGACTCTTCTCGCCGACGCCACCAAGCCCTGATAAGCAGCATGGCTTCGAGTGAGACGCAGTCCATTGAAACCTGCGCATCTGTGCCGGATGTCCGGTCCGTGGCCTTGGAAACCCAGTTCCCATGCGGTAGCGGTGGGCCCCAGTCTAGGAAACCTGGTGCCCGAGCAAGGTCACCCTTGAGTCGCGCCT
Organism: Amblyomma maculatum; assembly: GCF_055883805.1. Lineage (NCBI taxonomy): Eukaryota > Metazoa > Arthropoda > Arachnida > Ixodida > Ixodidae > Amblyomma > Amblyomma maculatum. The sequence continues at coordinate 329,835,164 of NC_139344.1, forward strand.
ACCAGAGCGCTCCACACGCGGTGCGCATGGCTGCGGCGGGGCGGCGGTGCGTGGACCCTTGACTCCACCTCTAGGAAAACCACTGCAGTGATAGGGAGGGGCCATCAACGGCACCTCTGTCAGCTCGATCGCGGTCACGTGTGACGCCGAGCTCCTTCCTATTGTTTCACTTCAATGCAATGCGCAGTGGTCACACTGACAGCTCGCGCGACCTGGAAATCTAGCAGTGATAATTAAATTATCAGAAAAGATTTGTTACGGAGAGCGTGTTACCTAGATTTCTTATGCTGTTGATAATGTCCCGTGACCTTGACGCGTGGTGGCCATATCAAAGCCTACTAGATGTCAGAAACAATTCTAGAAATACGTATTTATTGGTAGAAATTCGTTCATATTTTGGAATGCCGCGGTGGAATGCATTGGTACAGCGTCAAAAAAAAAAAAAAAGACAAACGTGATAAGGGGTGAGGGGGACCTCAGTCTTGTAGCCAGTGTTTCGAAAAGTGGTCATTTCTTCGTCTAGACTAGCGGTCTAAGGCTCTCCCCAACCGTTGTTCAGTTTATTCTGACTTTGTGTACCCATCTTTAGCACCTTGCTCTACCGTCCATCAATAGGCAGAGAGGTCAGTGAAGGATTGTGTCTTGCATCATATCCTATCCACTGTCAGGTAACACGTCGCCGACAAGAATCTACTGTGCAGTTTCGCAAGCAAGGTAGTACTAATCACTCACGGCTGCAAAGTAGTATTTTGGCAAAATTTAAGAGAGAGAAAAAGAGATTTGTTGATTTATCCTGTCGGGGTAGTCACTTGAAATCTCTCAGTCGGGGCCTATATCACCTTCCACATGGACGAAATGGGCAACGAACTGAGGCTAGAGTAATCGACAGAGTTCCACAGGAGGAGCGATACAGCTCCCTAAAGAATCGGACACGCATAAGACTTACGATAGCGTAATAATCCGAGATGCAGAGTTCACCGGCATCTGCTGCTGCATCCCAAGCCGGGTAATACCGTATCGTTTGCGCAATGTTCGGTCTTCTCTCGTCAGCCTACGCTTCAATGTGTTGCCGCAAGCAGAAATCGCAGCGACGATGGAGGAGGGATCGGTCAAGTTTTCTCGAATTCTTTAGGAATGCAAGGACATTTCACCGGTCACAGAGTGCTGTTGTAACCTTCACTACCAGGTATAGAATGCCTCGGCCTACTCAGGTCAGTGACGGAATCCTCTCTGAAAAGAGCAGCGGTATCTTCCATGCTGTACACGTGTCTGCTGCTAGCAGAGACAGGAGATTCTATTATTATTTGCACATACTATCAGTCCATCTGGACTAAGATAGGAGTGGGTTTGCCATCAAAATTTATAAACGCCGGCCAGTACGATAAAACAGCAAGTACAGTCAATAAAACACAGTTCATAAAATACAGTCAATGTAATGCACAAATTATGTGCACTCCTGCGTTAAATATTTGCATATAAGGGTAGCAAATTGCTCTCGGGATTGAGCATTCACAACGTGGTTAGGAAACGCTCGAGTATCAGTACGAAAGAAGCACGCGTAGCTAACTTTCAGAACATTCTTTGCACCTTTTGAGCTTGGACTCTGTCAGAGCTAACTCCCTACTGCACTGAGAAGCTCCACCTTGAGACACTGAAGCTGTGACGAGCGCAGTATTGGTGTTCATCGCAACTGCCGCCGCTTACAGCTATGGCAGCTAGCAACCTATGTTGGTAACCTAATCTAGTATCGGCCAAGGTTCACCAAATGTAGGCAAGGTATGTAGTAAAGATGGAAATAAAATAAGATATCAGGGTGAGCACTCTGGTGAAAGGTAATTGCAAAACTCGAGTTTGTAAACAAACACGTTCATCAACAAGAGCAGAAAGCTCAGCAATTCGAGAAAAGTTCTCGTGAGCGCTAAACTGCGTGAGAAGGGAGGCTCAGAGCTTTAAGAAATCAAACGCCAGCAAAATGATTTTATGAAGGGCAAGTGCATACCTCTTTTCTGAAGCCCTCACCGATTTATAACCAGAATGACTGCCCTCAGTAAAGGGCAGTCATTCAAAGAAGTGAGCGCACTCACTCCTACAGCTGTGAATGGGAGGGAGCGGATATGAAAACGTGGCGCCATTTTCCGACTTTATCACTCATCACCTGGGTCGGTATACCGAGTTGGCGCCGTTATCGAAAGTGGCGTTATCTCACTGGCCTCGAGTCGGTGCGAACGCCGGAACCGGAAGTGGTAGTTACATCCGGTTCGGTGTTCCCACCGACGTGGTGACTCGAGGTCGGGGAGATAGTGACACTTTAGAGAGAGAGGGAGAAAACTTTATTTCAAAAAGAAAAGGAAAAGAGAAAGGAAAAAAAGGAAAAAAGAAAAAAAGGTGGGGGGGGCAGTGAGTGGAGTCGTCATTCCAAGACCCCAGTGGCCTGGGCTGCCGCTCTTGCCTGAGTTACCAGCCTACGCTGGGTCTCCAGATCATAGCACTTTAGATAACTACGCAAACTAGGAATAAGGGCCCTGCGCTCGAAAGGCGATACGACGTCAGGGTGGCGTCTTCGCCGCCGAAGAAGCTGTCTGGAATCAGCTCTGAGTGTACCGAAAATATCTCCTAGTAGCCAAAATGAGCGAGGGCCTGCGTTACAAAACGCTGTCGTGTTTCATCGAACCAAATAAACGCCTTCGTGTACCGGTTGCCTTCGTCGTGTGGTAATGCTGGCCGATGCGTGAACGTGAGGCTTTTAGAGCGAGCAGGATTAGTCGACAGTCTCTCGCTTGACAACCTTCCAACACGTTTCCGGGAATGCGAACAGTCGATATTCTTTCCAAGAACCACCATTTTATTAGTCAAGAACAAGTGGTGGTGGTAAAAATATTTGAATGAAAATGTTTAGGAGGTTGTAGCGGTGGTTCTGAACGCGCAGCAGGGAACTCCATGCGGCAGGAGCGCTAGTGCGCTATCCAAAGACGCTTGCTAGAGAAAGTGTGACAGATACTGCGCCATTCCTTTCCTATATGTAGCACTGCAACGAACACAGATAAGAGGTAAATGATAGGAGAGCAAGGATTTGCTTTCGCCATTCTCTTTTTGAGACATCTAAGAGACCGTCTAATTTTTGAGGCGAAAGCATTTAATTGGCTCATGCGGCATCCGGCGTCTGGTGTCCTGTCCCACTGTGTCAATATCCTGACAACCACACCGGGCAGTTCTTGTGTAGCGTCGTGCCAGCGCGGTTGCCATGGAGAGAAATTAGTTTAGTTAATTAGTTATTCTAATGAACGGCCCAATATTTAGTTAATTAGTGGTGGTGATGCTAATGACAGAGAGTATTATGATGTCATCACCTGGTGACGTCATGATGACGTCACATTCGGTTAACGTCACGACGGGTCATGACGTCACCAGGCGATTCACGAGTTAGCCCGAGATCTCTACTTCCGGGTAACTGTGGAGCCGCCTGGTTGCCAGAACATGGACGAACGTCTATTAAATTACACAGAAATAGTCAAAATTATATTATAGCGAAAACAGAAAGCTGGTGCCACCACCGGATAAGCGTCTGAGCAACAAAGAGGAGACCGCATGGCGGCGTCCACAGGCAGAAAATTACATCCACCCGGTCCGGGCCTATCACGCCCAGAAAGATGAAAGACAGGACGATAATGTAATGTGGGGAGAAAGGGACCCTCAGCCATGTAATTTGGGAATGCGCTAGCTCTCCAGGGGCTAAGTCAAAAATATTTAGTAGAGAAGCCTGGGAAACCTTTCTGCGGAGCGAGGACCCAACTCTTCAGATGCAAGCCATCCACCTGGCGGAAAAGGCCGCAAGGAACCAAGACCTCTTTGCCTGCCTCTAATCGCGTAGGTCCCGGCCCCCGCGCGCGCGCACGCACACACACACACACACACACACACACACACACACACACACACACACACACACACACACACACACACACACACACACACACACACACACACACACACACACACACACACACACACACACACACACACACACACACACACACACACACACACACACACGCGCACACGCACACGCACACACACACACACACACGCACGCACGCGCACACGCGCACGCACGCACACACACACACACACGCACGCACGCACACGCACACGCACGCACGCACACACACACACACACACACACACACACACACACACACACACACACACACACACACACACACACACACACACACACACACACACACACACACACACACACACACACACACACACACACACACACACACACACACACACACACACACACACACACACACACACACACACACACACACACACACACACACACACACACACACACACACACACACACACACACACACACACACACACACACACACACACACACACACACACACACACACACACACACACACACACACACACACACACACACACACACACACACACACACACACACACACACACACACACACACACACACACACACACACACACACACACACACACACACACACACACACACACACACACACACACACACACACACACACACACACACACACACACACACACACACACACACACACACACACACACACACACACACACACACACACACACACACACACACACACACACACACACACACACACACACACACACACACACACACACACACACACACACACACACACACACACACACACACACACACACACACACACACACACACACACACACACACACACACACACACACACACACACACACACACACACACACACACACACACACACACACACACACACACACACACACACACACACACACACACACACACACACACACACACACACACACACACACACACACACACACACACACACACACACACACACACACACACACACACACACACACACACACACACACACACACACACACACACACACACACACACACACACACACACACACACACACACACACACACACACACACACACACACACACACGAAGCTGACCCACCGGGCGTTCGATAGAGGCGTCCGCGCGGCGCCTTTTACTTGGCGATTCCTCGAAAGCCGCAGCACATAGAAGCACAGTATATAGAAGCACCCCACATCATATAGAAGCACGCGCAGCGCCCCGCCGGGGCGGTGCAGTGGTAAGACGCCCGACAACTTTGCTGGAGTTCCCGGGTTCGATCCCGACCACGGCGGCTGCGTTTCTATGGAGGCGAAACGAAGTGGCGTCTATGTGCTGTGGCGATGTTGTTGTTGTTGTGGCTGTAGGAAGAAGGAAAAGAAAATGTACGACCTGCTACTGGCTCTGTAGCTGAGCCACCTCCGCTGCCTAATTAATTTTTTCACAGGAAGGGAAAGGTGCAGTATCTGTCACACTTGTGTCTGTGGACACCTGAACCGCGCCGTAAGGGAAGGAAGGAAGGTGGGAGTTAAAGTGGAAAAAGAGAAAGAGGAGCCATAAATAAATAAAATTGTCTTGTGTGTTATAGTCGATATCGTGTTGGCCCGCATCTCAAGAACCGTGGTTCTGAATTCTGTATAAAATTTATAAAGTTTTTCTTTGAGCGGAATACATTACTTTCTAAATGAAATAATTTTAGACAGGCGACGGCGCTTATTTCGCGTTGCAGGTCATGTTTTAAAAACTTTCATTACAAGCGTGACGTCGCGTCTAACGTGAGCATCGTGGTGTGCTTTAAATTCTCGCCCGAGTTTATGTGGCTTTCACGTGACCAGCTGTTTCGTACGGCAAGTTTCCTAGACGGTGCGGCGTTTCGTTTCTGATGAGCAATATAATACTTTGGCACGAAAAATCTGAGATTGAGCCATAGTTATCGACATATAGGAGGGCGATTTATTCTACGATTTCAGGGAGGGGGGGGGGGGGGGGGGTGGGGGGAGGGTAACACTTCCTACGTTTTAACTAGTAGCAGCTCAAATATACCACTTTTTGACAATTTTTAATAGGGTCCAGCCACTCGGTATGCACAGTAGACGCCGACAGAATTATTTATATATGTCTTTTGAATGAGTATCATGAGTGTCGAATCACACGCTTCAAGGCGTTGCCGCACGGGCCGTAGAAAGGCATTACATTCGACTGGAAATTATCTTTTGATAACCCTAGATTTTAGAACTTGCAAGACAAAACAACATCTGTGATTTTGTTCTGATTACTAATGGTCAGTGTATTCCATAAAATTTCTTCGCGGTGAAATTGAAAACTTTGTACAACCCTGCGCCAAAAAAATACATATCGATCTCAATCTGCTATGTCACGAAACAATCCTTTATTACTAAGTCAAAACAGTTATGTTCTTCCCATAAAATCTACCTGATCGAATATTTTTAAGGCCTTTTGATAAACTAGGTGCTATTAAGATCACAAAGCTTTAAAGACGAATCTAACCCTTGGTATACTAGAAGACTGATTTTCCATCGCGAACACCATAAATAAATAATACATAAATGAGTACAATAAAATGAATGATGCACGCAGAGATTAAAAATAAATCTGTAAATAAGAAAAAGCGGAAAAATTTAATAACACGGTCCATTTCTGACTCTCATGACAGAGCAGGTTGTTACATGTTGGTAGATATTCCGCTGATTTAAACCTGACTATCATTCTTTAAATAGTTCTTTTTTCAATGATCGCTGATTTTTCACCACCGACATGAATGTACCGTTCGGTGGAGAGAGGTCTAGGAGTCTGTACTCTACATAATTCAATTAGAAAATGATTGAGAGTGAGGCATTTATGTAAAACGGGCAAAGTATTTTGAACCCACCCGGGAGTTTGTCTGCAGCTGTCTTCATTGATTGTTTTGTTGGCAAGTTTAAAGCAACGAACTTATTTGGTTGATCGCTCGCGTTTCTATAATATTTCCCATGCCTACAACTCAGTTCTGTGTCGCGCGTTTGGTTCATGCTGCATTTAGAACTTAAAAATTGTGTTCAGTTGTGGGTTCACTTGCGAAAATAAATAAATAAATAAATAAATAAATAAATAAATAAATAAATAAATAAATAAATAAATAAATAAATAAATAAATAAATAAATAAATAAATAAATAAATAAATAAATAAATAAATAAATAAATAAATAAAGTGCGAAATAAAAGTCCACTTCCATGTCATATAACGCCCCATCTCTGAATATATGTGGTTTGATTGTGAACTTCTTTCGATTCTAATCATTATGCGGCATAGAGCAACTATATCTTAAAAACGAAACAACGTAAAAAAAACTTTTTGATGTTTTGATACACTACTGCTTATAAGTTCGAAATCAGAATCATTAACAAAAAAAGGAAGAACATCATATCAGTGTTGGCAGCGTCCAACGACGAAGGGATGCCGTGTTTGTAGTCGCTCATTTCCGCGTAAGAGTTCAAGAAAATCTAAATCCACCGCCACATTTCTGAAAAACAACGTTCTGTTGGACGTTAGGTATGGAATGCCTTAGTTGAAAATAACGAGCTTCAAAGATCAGGCTTTGCCTATTCGGGTCCCTCGCATTTTACACATGGGTAGTCTCTTCGTCTCCAAAGTCACGGAACACCTTGTAGAATACAATTTTTCCAATATCCATGGTCGGTACATCCGGCAACCGGAAGCTTAGAGTGATGCCCTTTCCACGCCGTCGGTTTCTATTGCGACGGGCTGTCTTTGTGGGTCTAGGCTGTGTAGGGACCCAGTCGAAGTATACAGTCTTGGGAAGGTAGGGTAGTCTGTCTTGGAGAGGCCACAGGGTCGTAGCCGTTGCGGAGGCGTGCGATCGCTTTAGAAGATTGTCAATCAACTCCCTGATCAGAGACTTGGTGCTCGCTGTGATGGTTGTGGTCAGTGGCTCGAAGGTTATCGAACGTCCCCAATTATGGTTTGTTGAAGTTGTCTTCATTGCCGTAAATGTGAGGTTAGAAACGCTGTTTGTGTTGTTGGTTGTAGTTTTTCGCCCACTTGAGCCTGCCGCGTTCACGTAGGCGTCGCTGCGATCACGAACCGAATGAATAAATCTATGACGTCTTTTTCGCGCATTAAAAGGAAAATGGTCATCACGGACGGTGCGATTTGGTCCATTCCGCAATCGCTTCTTGAAATAAGGCAAGGGAAGTGGGGCCGTTGTCGTCATAAATTCATCTTTTAATCCTGGGTTTAGGCCAACTTTTTCCAGCCAGTCAAAAATCGAGTCGGTGTGCGAGGTCTTTAGAATCCGGGCAGCGAATTCCCCATCGCGGAACTCGTCGTCGATTCCGATTTCACCGAAAGTTTCGGCGAGGTCGAAAAATGAGGCTTCGGTTGACTCTTCGACACTGGCAAATGCATTATTGGGCTGTGTCTCGTTTGCATTGTCACTCTCTCTGTCTACCGAGCCTGGTTTCTTTTCTTCACGTGTGACGAGGCCGAGTGAGTCTGAAAGTAAATGACGAATATTGATTTCTGGACTAACATCATTGGGAATGTTTCGAGCAGCGCATTTCCATGTTAGCCATACAGTCACAGTTTGGATCGAATCAACTGCTGAAACTTTTCCAAGTGTGCAGTTGTCGTAAAGAAGGGTTTTTGTGATATGGCCAAAAATGTAAAGAACCACTGCACAAAACAATGCGAATAATGGGTAAAAAATTATCTGGTTCTGGTGGCAATAATAGCTCTTAGATGAACGTCGCTACGCAAGCGCCATCATGGTCAAAGAATGAAAGTAAATTCTATTTTCCTTTACCTTCTAATTAACTATAAAAACTACATAGTCGAACCCGTAGTCAAAATCGCCCTAGGAATTGCTTGGTGGTAACCCCATCAGCAAATGTCGTGGCTACTGAAGATAAAATAGTATTTTGTTAATATTGACTTACTGAGGGGCATTTGTTGTTGCCAAAAGTATCAGCGCAAGCAGATTATTAGAAGGGAAAACGCATAATATATATAAGACCAAGTAACGAAGAAATGTAGTAAACATGTGGTAGTGACACAGCTTTGCGATGCCCCGTTAACACATAGGCTGACAATAAAAGAGCTTCGAAATGACTGGGAAGATGTGCAGTGTCGTTGACAATCAGCTGAAAATTGTACAGCGAACTTTATCTGTTGACCACAAAGAAGCGTTCACCTGTGCTGAAAGATTACTTTTCCCGCACAACGAAACCCCTCTAAGCGAACAGTTACCCCCAGCGTTGCAGTTAATTGATTACTTGTAATTGTGCACTTTTGTAATCAAATGATTGCTTTCTCAAACAGTAACGTTTCGAGTAATTCAGTTATATTTCTTTTGTAAATGATTACCGGTTATGAATTCCTTTTTTTTAAGAATGGGTTACAAGTGCGAAGCGTCATGTGACGACGTGACTTTTCAGCTAAACGACGATGCGCATGGCTGCCCTTATTACCATGCGATAAGGTCAGCGTGGCCAATGGTGCGCATAAATCGGAGCGGACTGGCTATAGTGTCACACGAAACCCGCATATGATCTTCCCAAGAAAACACCTATATACGATTCTTTCACCGTTTCGGTAGCCTAACATGCTACCTCTTTTTAACAAGACCAACAATGAAGCGCGGCGCTCTATAGACAACGTTAAAAAGGGCAAAAACATTAACCTGTCTCATAATTACGTAGCCAATGAACAAGTTGACTGACTATAAGCTAAAGTATGCATCCATTCAAGTTACTGTGATGCTCTGCTTTGGATTAAAAAAAAAGACATGGTGTCTAAAGCCATTCATATGTATTTTAAACAATATGGTATGGTGTTTGATGTAAAAGAAAGGTTTTGTCAAGTCGGCTCGAATTAAGGGATGGTGTCATACGTAACCACCTATTGTTTCTTTTCATGGGAAGCGGTCAGCAAAAGTATGCACATGGGAACGGGGATTCATTACACCAATTTTATCCCTTGGAAGGCGTTTGAGAGAGCACCGGTCACGTCGCAACCTTAAAGCGATTTTGCGTTGAAGCCGCCTAAGACATTGCTACGAGATTTCGCGCACGTGCTAGCGCGTTTATAAGCAGCCTACCCAGTAAAGTCCGCAGAAGGGTCGGTGCCACGGCCAGGGTGACAAGACAAACGAGAAAAGCCACGAAGACGGCGTAGCAGCAGATACCAAGGAAGCTATACCCGGCGGGAGCCTCTGTCTCGTCCTCCGTTGTTGTCACGTGTTGTCCGAGCGCCGTCGTGCTGCGATGGAAGGCATAGGACGTGAGTGGTCAATGAGCGCGCACATTTATCAAAGCGGTGGCACTAAAGGAGCAGGTTCCTTAGAAAATTCGGAGTGGGCGTTGCCGGCATTGCGTGCGAAAAATCATGCGTGTGCCTCTGATAGCTTGTAGTTGGTAGGTGACAGTGATTTGCGCCGTTGTTGTGTGACGTCAGATAACCACATGACATTGTCGATTCGTCAGGAGCTGCCAAACCGAGATGGGGATCCAAATACCCCTTTGGATCCCGAGTTGGAAATGCTACCCCTGGGGTTGGTTCAAGCGGCCTCGTATCAATCATGGATGGCTGTGCAGAAGACGTGGTAGCTAGAACTGTGCGCTACTATGCACGTGGGAGATAGGTGGTACACAAAAAGCTATTAATGAGCTGGCGGGTTGTAAAATGCATATAAGGGAAGGCGGATCCGCAAAGAGAGCCACCGATGAAAGCCTATAGTAGGTATTCAGGTGACGTCACGGGTGCCCCTTTGTGGGCAGTTTACAACTTCAGCCGTGCAAGTGGCGATAAGACAATCAGATAGGCCCGAAGCCTTTCGCAGTGATATGCACTACAAAGGGTGCATATCACTGTGACTTAGCATACTCCCTATAACGCTGTTGCAAATCCTCAGTCAAGTTTTCAGGAATCATTAGAATTCGACCAAAATTAGTATCTAACCTAATTGGCTATGAACAACTCAGTGGCAACGTGCAAATTTAGGTGGGCCACCGCCAGAATCTGTGTCCTTGACCGCAAAAATTTGACTTTGTTCGAATTTAACCATTGGTTTTGTACCGCTACATTTATTATTGTACTCACTGCATCGGCCCAAGTCTAGCCGAGAAGGCTAAGGACCCACATGATTTCTGATGCATCTAAAGCTAACATCACTGAGTGAAATAAATGGAATTGAATTGAATTGAACTAAGTAATGGTACTGAGAAACGAAACACAGAAATAATATCGGAACTACGCACGGAACTTGCAATGATTTCACATTTTTGCGTGTAAGCAGACTTAAGCGCATCCCTATATGTTTTTTTTTTCTTTTCAGAAGATGATGCGTAGTTCAACGGCTAATAAATGCAGTCGCCACGTGCAATCTTGAAAATCGTCTATGCCTAAGAGTGTCACTTTGCGATTTTCACGTTAGCCATATTTTGAACATACTTAATTCGTTCAGTTCAGCCGCCTTGCTTTTACTTTCAAGAAATCACTCGCAATCAGCGCTGGTGGGATCTGTACACGTGGAGGGAATTTCGAGCTAGCGATTAGCGATTGCGACATTGTGATACAAACATCAAGTTTTCATGCCGGATGCCGGATAGTAACACCAAGGCCATTTTTATTTTTTAATATATACCAGCTACACTAGTGGAGCAAAAAAGTATTTTAGGTATAGGGGATTTGCTACACTGGTGTAGCTGGTCTAGGGTTAAGAAATGGCCCTAGTATGTTTTAGAGTGAATGCTGTCCTTAACGATTAAAGCTGCAAAACCGGGCTGTCTCCGAATATTTACCTTGATTTAGTCTTTGTGTACCTACAGTGTAGCTAGCAACAGTGTGTATTAAACAAAAATATAGCGCGGTGTCCTTATCGTTTTACGGGAATATAAACTACTAAATTTTGTCGCGCAGTCTTGGTGAAAAGTTATGCTCTGAGAACTTCATATCTTAAAAGCTAGTTTCCCCAACGGAAATATTTACGTCTACTATATCCTGCAGTTTACGGCCGAATGCTATCCTGTTTGCGTTGTCGCGGAGAAAATATTGGATGAGAACATCAAAAACAGCCTCATTTACACAGGTTCATTAAGTGTCATCACTGCAATAAACTACAAAAATGCCGTTGAAACACTGATAGGAAATATCATACACGGCATAGTAAAGATCACAGCACGAAGACATACTATAAAATTCTGCTGGGTACCCAGTCATGTTGGGATTAGGGGTAATGAACAAGCAGATATATGTGCTGCGTGAGCAAAAAATGAGCAAATAGAACGAATAGACACGCCGCACAGAGATTGTATGAAGTTAGTACGCAGAAAATTAAGAGATAAATGGCAGGCTGCTTGGGAAAGTGAAGCAGAAAACAAGCTTCACTCTATAAAGCCCATTTTAGGAAAATGGCAATCATGTAATCATCAGAAACGATTCATAGAGATAATTTTATGTCGCTTACGCATAGGTCACACACACATCATTCATAACTTCCTACTAACAAAGAAAGACAAACCTGTGTGTGAAATGTGTGGACAGGAGCTCACAGTTAATAATATTTTAAAATCATGCTCACAATTTGAAGAACACAGGAAAAATATTTTACTGTATTTTACAAGGAACACATTCCATTTCACCCTGCATTGCTTTTAGGAGAACAAGCACTCGTCAATGTTTCGATTGTTCGCACACTTCTGAAGAAAGCCAATGTTTTGAATCCAATATAACCCTATACATCTGATAGATCATCTAACCCTGTGTTTGGCGCATGATAGCCACTTTTGCTTATGTGCCATAAAACCACACATAACTAACTAACTATATCCTGCACTGATGCGATCACGCAGAGAAACGACGTCGAGTACTGGACAAATTACTGCACTTATTGCTTTGGCTAACCTCTTCGCCAAGTGGCTTTACGCGTCGAAAGCCACATTCTATTTCAGAGCTTTTCAAGACTAGCCTAATTACTTATATAAGTAACCCACATGCACAATAATTTTCTCCAGTGAGATTTCCTCATTCTCTATCTAATGCAACCGTTCTTTTCTTTTTTTTTTTTTTTTTTCATAGATCCTTTCATTCGAGCGTAATCATGCGGACAAAATCGTGATGACACGAACCTGCCGACATGCCCATTTAATGCTTACGCATTAATAAGCGAGTGTTCATTATAACTGTGGCAGATGTAAGTGAACTCGGGGTCATTACAGCCTACTTCTCTCACAAAATTTGGATTATATAATGATATCGCGGTGTCAGGACGCGTGCAAACACAGCCTCTATGATCGCAAAGTTTGAGTTTCTGACCGATATGATGAGGAGGTGGGAGTTATTTCAGAGTGCTATAAGCGATATTAACTACAAATATTACTGAGCACTTTTAATCTAGACACTGTGTGCGCTAACCTGAACATTTGCGTTCTATCATATGCGTGAGAGCGTGCGTCTGTGCCTATACGCACGCTGTGTCTGTGCATATACGCGAGTTTAAAAAGGGAGGGAGGAGACTTTTTTGGCTTTATACCCTTAGTAGTTTTTCCAGAATTATGAAAACTATTTCGAGGAGCTTAGTTCCACATAATTCGGAAACGCCCATCGCTTGTGATGCCATATTCGGCAAGAGTCAGAAAGACAATACTGGGGACTTCATTTGAAGAAAGCACCAGTGAAACCTATTGAAGAAATGGCACAGTCGAAAAAAGAAACTATCCAAAAGTTTCTGTTATCAGAACGAAATTTTTGCGTGGTTTTTCACTACGTATTTTTTCTGGCCAAACCAATTTCCGCAAAAGCTTCGGAACTTCGCGTTGTTACAAGAAAAGTACTATAGAATTACAGAATAGATAAAAGCACAAAAAACTGCAGAACTAAAAAAAAGTACTAAATTAGTACAAAAAAGTCTGTCGTTGCGATAGAAATACAAAATATTTTGTGAAATTCTTTACACAGTTTTGTAGTATATATTTTGTCTTTTTTATTGTGCGGCGCCTGTGAACCAAACAAATAAAGCGGCAGCAAGCAGAGTTATAAGAACTTGAGATTGAGTGTGCCGGAGAAGTAACAGGATTTAGTTCATTACTATCAACGTCCATCTAAGTTTATATCATGAAGAGTCAAACAAGAAAAAACACAGGCACAACAAATGTTAAATCAATGTGGGTGTTTTCAGTAATTAGCAGCGCTACTTGTTTTTCGTTCTCTATCATTGAGAAGAGAATCTTACGAAGGTAATTAACATGTCTATAGCACAAATGTTGAAGGCAAAGCGCGAACAGCCTCGTTAATCTAAGCTGTATTACCTTTACCTAGGAAAACTGAGGCTGAGAGCCGGGGCGTTCGAATCGGGTCCCTTGCCCAGAGATTCCTGTGTTCCTTCTATAGTCTTAGGTGCGTCTTTTCCTGCCTCATTCTTCTCATCTTTTGCTTCTTCAGCCTCCTCTTCTTTTTCACCGGCCGGGCTCTTAACGTCTTTCTCTTGATCAAAGCTTTCGTTATATGGTGACAGAATTCCCGAATTGCCTTTCTTACGTGCAGCCTTCTTCTCTTTGCCCTTCTTAGTGCTAGGTGTTGCGGCCTCCGGGGAGCGTGGGGGCGAGACCATGTCTTCTGGATCGACCTCAGGCATCCTTCTGCCTCTCATTCTACCTCGGCGAGCAGACATCATGGATCTTATCTGTTGCATCATCATCATCAGCGCTGCTGTGTCGGCCATTTCGCTGCTCTGGTGTTGCTGCGGTGGAGGTGGGTACTGGTATGGAGTTGCGTAGGGGCCTGGAGGTGGTTGCGTGTTGCCAGTGACAATCACAGTGCTTCCTCCACCGCCGCCTCCAGGAACCGATGTCGGCACGGGCGTCGGTATTGGTATCGGGATGAAGCTGGGCTGATAGCCCCCGCCACCACTTCCGGTAGGAACTGTGACGATGCAAGGTTGGGAGCCGGTGACCTGCGGTAGAACCGTAACTTGTGGTGCTTGATACGGTGCCGCACCAGTGCCGCCGAAGTACGGTGGCGCCATCATCATGGGTGATTGTGGGTGAAGTGGCGCCAGACCTGCCGAGAAATGTAGAAACAGGGAATGAGTGTGTTAGTTTGATCGAACATTGTCTTTCTAGCAATAATATTGTAACGCTACTGACGACGACGAGGTGTTGGGTAGCAGAATAGAGGGAAGAAGAGGCGGTGGTGTTTGGAGCTAGCAGGCCTCACCTTATTCCGCTCCCAACTGCATTGTAAATAAACACGCCTCTGCTATTTCATCGCAAAAAATATGATGCCTGGCCGCTCACACTGAAAAGTACGAGGCGCGTCTCCACCGACATGAACATGGCACGCAGCGAATCGTAAATACAAACATGGCGCAGTGACCCGCGATACCACCTGGTTTTTAAGATGCCTCATGAGACCACCAAACAGGCTATTGGAAACAGTTACATATGTCTTGAATCAGTCACACGGAGTGAGGCTACCATGCTCAGCTGCAAGCTTCTCAGCAAGTGTCTACATGCTTTGTCCGACTATGACAGCCTACTATGCTTGACGTGTAGTAGCTTACGACTGATTAGAGCCAGCAGTATTTCTTTGATTCAATAAGTGTAAACCAGTGGAGGTTGCCAACTTATGACATTGTAAACCAGATGCCCCTAAGCGAGCATATACTGAGGACAAAACACTAATGCCGTTCAGCGTGATCCTGGACGGAACTTTGGAAGCTGTGTAGAAAATGATTGCAACCAACCTGGCATCGTTCCAGCATACATAGGCATTCCGGGAGTAATACCACCCATAACACCCGGAAACGTTCCCTGCATCATGCCGGGAAACATTCCTTGCATCATGCCGGGGAACATTCCCGGCATCATCCTTGGCATCCCAGGAAAGTATGGCGGTAGAAATGCGCCACGGGTTGGGAACATCCCTGGTATTGGGTACTCGGGAAGAATTGCCTCGCCTGATGGCGATGCAGGACTTGGCATCGGAGGGGGTCCAGGTGCCCACGTATAGCGTCCTCTTCCGGCAAATCCTGCAAAAGTTTGTTTTATGTCAGCTGCCGGCACTAGTAAATCTATGCATTCCAAAAAATGGCAAACGTTGCGAGTTTCAGTGATCACTATAAAATATGCTATTGGAGAGCCCAGACACATTCAGTTTGAAGACACTGCAGGTTTATCGAAACTTCATCGCTGATTTCGCACATGGAACACGCCTCAGGCTAAACACTTACATGCATATTGATACCCGTCCACGTATAGATTCTGAGGCATTATTACTCAGATTTACCTTAGCAATACAGGGTTGCGATCATAAGCGCTTCTCCTGGTGTGTGCGTCCAGACTGCCTCATCTCAACAAAGTCGCACTGACCGCCGCTGATCTCATGTGTATGCCCACTGCTAAGGGCATGTCTTGGTCATTTAAAACAAATCAACCCAATACCACGGCCAGTTTGCTTGGAAAAATGTTCGATCATTAGGAATACAAAACCGATCGAAGTTCGCTTAATCCGCAGCAGCTTCTTCTCTTGAAGGTAATTTGAAACGTTTTTCGCAAAAAATAAATTATGACGGCATTTTATAGTTTTTTTTTTGTCTGCTGAACAAGACTGTCATACTTAAAAATGGCAGAAAGAAGCGCAAACGGCAATTTTTACAAGAAAACAAGCACCAGCGGGACCGCTGTAAACGCCGCTATTGTCCGTAATTGGCCGGGCCCACCATGACGTCAAGCTCGGTAAACGAGCATGCTAGGGCGGCGCCGGCGGTGTTGCAGCGTGCGCGTTGCTTCAGGGGAGTTGAGAGCTCGATTTAAAATTTTATTGATTATTCGTACAATATAAAACACCTTGAACACTTACCCTGCGTGTTCGAACAGCCAGCAGTCCCCCCCCCCCCCCCCCCAAAAAAAAAAAAAAAAGAAAAAAAAAAGAAAACGAAAAGAGAAACGACGCTATGAAAGACGCTGTCGAGTACGTCAATAGCGAAAGCGAAGTGAACACATTTGCGTGAGCCGAAAAGAGCAAGAGTTGGCCCGCTTTAACAACTGCCCTTCACACACTAAAGCTCGTTTCAGTAGCAACCAAATGAATAGGCTTTGCATATGATTCGCTGCATATGATGCAATCCTAGTCGACAAAGCGTTTATACAACCTTCGAGTATCGCCCAACGGGGCAACGACAAACGCACGCTGCCCGTCCTTTCTTTGTAACTAGTTTGCGCGGTGTGCTGCTCAACTCAACACCAAATATGGTCCGGCTTCAGCCGCATCATGAAATCAGACATGATCGCAGCATCTGCAGCGCCGGATGAAGCGAGCTTACTGGAATTGTTCCGGCATCGAGCGTGGCGGACGGCGCTCTGGACGAGCGCACTCCCTGGTCGTCGCTATGCCTATATTGATTCGCATCGGGCGCCATAGGAGACGACGTTTGGAAATTGAGCAGCGCTGTAGTAAACGGGCTACTCGTATAACTGCCTAGTGTAAATCACTTTGTCTCACAATGAAATGAAGATATCATTGATCACGGTGCCGCCTTAGAAGATGAGGTAATGTATACATACAAGAAGATCGGAGGAGCCGCTACGGCACCGGCGACTGCCGCTACACAGCTGTGAACAGAAACTTGCTTGAATCGCAGTTATCCTACCAGCATCTCGGTACGGGTCAGCGAGCCTCAATAAGGGTTAATTTTTGACATTCCGTCATCCCTTGGCTTATTGTTTAGGGCAGCAATAAATTTGAGCACGCTTTCTTGACGCTAGCGCAAGGGATCCACGGACAGCTTGCGGAAGGCTCGGCCGACGCGGCATGTGGAGGCGTGCTGCGTTCGGACGATGCTTGATGCGCGCTGTTGCCGCGCGAGCAGCACGGCACTCCAGCCACTGCGTTATAAATGACTATTGCAAATGCAACTTCGTTTTCCCTATCATGCATTTAGTTTGCAGTACCTAATTGGTAATTGCTGACGTAGCCGAGAACGGCGGCGAGCTGTGTAATAACAGTGGGCCGCGAATCATGATTTAAGTTCGGTATCCTCGCTTAAGCGTAACGACGGTGAAGCCAGCCGTGCAGTAACCATATTAACGTAATTAGGTGCGGGAACAATGACAGAACGGCACCGGATGTGAGGTGCGCTGATTTAATTGGAATCCCAAGTGGCCATAATCGCTGCTAAGATTCAGTTATCGTCATCGACACAAAAATAATGAGGGTAAAACACAGCTGATTCCAAAGGCAAGGTAATTTTTTTTTTCCTTTTCATGACAGAGGCCCACAGTGCCGAAAGTTTCTTATCCTTTGGGAGACTATAAAGCACCATGTCACCTGGACCACCAATGTTCGCACAACGGAAATCCGTGCTGATAACCACCAGTAGCCTCACGCACTCACAAGAATGTTTGTTTTCTAATGACACGAAGAAACCAATTTTCTAACTTCGAACGACGTTTATTTTACAACTGAGCTTAAAAGGCTCACTGGTCGGAGGACGTCGAAGCACGCGGCGCGCAACTCCGCAACAGCTGCATATCTGCTGGTTGACCTTATGGGATTTCCGAACATGCGGAACCTTCAGCACAGGACGATAGAAGTGGAAAAGAAAAAAAAAAAAAACGGCACCAGTAGCGAAGCAAGCGTGCAAAACGCGCGGCTGAGACTGACGTCACATCTGCCTGTTCCCCAGTGTCGGCGCCCCGCCCCCGCCGCTCCGGGCAGCGACGAGAGCGTGACCGCAGCGCATTTTTAGCAATCGATTTGTTTTTCTTATAGACAGAATTAAAAAAAAAAAATGACACACATGATTAACAAACCCCTCCTTTCCAAACTACCGAATTTCATGCATTGAAAATCGTTTCAGATTCCCTTTAAGTAACCACTTTCTTTGGCATTGTAACCATTTTCTTTGTCATTTTTAGAACGTGGAAGTATTAGCGCAATTATTTGTTTCAAAATAAAGATGGGAAATAATTAAATAAGACGAGATGATCCCTGCGAGAAAGTTCTGTGGTGTTCTCTTTCGTTTTGAATTCTGGCTGCTGCGTCGGCTGCCTACCTTGGTGCATCGACAATCGTCCTAGAATCACGGTGCTAGATATTTATCATCGGGTGTCGATGTTAAATACGATGCTAAAATGATATCGCTTGTTTCCGCATAAATTGGGTTAATGGGATAAGATATTCAAAACGAGCAAGTTCAAATTTTCGAAAAAGATCGGAGGGCTTTCTGAGATGCTTAATTTGCCTGTTCGTAAGCTTCAAAATGACGCAAAACGGAACTTCTCTGTACATATGTATACGCTTTAGATGAGAAGCACCTTTGTTGAAAGCGACAAAAAACAAAGTTGTAACTTTCCCTTCATATATGTCCGCCTATGCTTATGATGGCCGTGTCCCAAAAGAAAGTCTCACACTTTCGAGACAAAGGAAAACTTCAAAATTTCTTGACGAAGGTGAAAGGGTAATATGCAAAAATAACCTGTAATTTGTACAGATACTCTTTGTAAGCTTCTTTGTGGAAGTGAGACTAACTCTTGTTTATAGTGCTACGTGTATTGCATCTCCTTCTTCCATTGTTTGCTTATGCTGACACACTCGTGGAATAAAATACAAGCCACTATGACTAAACGGTATGTAGCAAGGTTAGGATCCTGAAAGGTATTCCTTTTGGAGTTAATTTATATGTGTAGTTGAATTTAACGTCAACGACCAATGAAGAGCGGAAAAGACGATGAAATGGGTCACCAGTTGAAAGATTGAAATCGTTATAGGTAGGAGCAAGCGATCAGTAGGCCGTGTTGATTAGGCAGTATTATAGGTAGGATGTTCGTCATTCGGGATTTTTGGTAGAAATTTTTAAATGCTTAGGAAAAAGAACATCTATCCTTGGGAGCACTAAAGAGTCTTGCTAATGTGGTGATGACAGTATTCCTGCGAACATTAAAGACACCTTAAATGCCCGTTTCTTTTTTATTCCGTTTGATGTTGGCCCATAGTTTTGCAGATAGTCTAGCACCACAAGAGGCCGAAAATGAATTCGTCCCTCTCCTTGTAGAAAGAGAAAGTTGAAATTTGAATAGATCTCTGAATAAGATTTTATAATTTTTCGCGTAAGGCGGATGAGAGAAAATTAGTTGACGTGAGCCGCCGGGGCTACACGCCACCTTCACTGGGAGGTCAGGACTCGGGGCAAGGCGGTTGTGCGGAGCCGAGAAGCAAAAAAAAAAAAAAAAAAAAAAAAAAAAAAAAAAAATAAAAAAAAAAATAAAAGGGCCCCTAAAGTTCTACATAGGCCCACGGGCAGGGGTAAATTGCGAAAAAGGCGTCACAGTGACAACAAATTAGGAGCAGTCAGTCGCGCCTGAGTGTTTGTTGAGTGTGATAAGGTATATGACTCTAAGCACGCGAGTGTGCGGGTGTGAAAACTTCAGGGTGTGGTTCAGGCAATGGCTGCAATGAACATTGGAGGTTTGTGTAATTTTGCTTATGGCGCTTCTTGTGAAATATTCTACCATTTGCAGAAAGTCTAGGGGCTCGCGGCACCTGGATAAGAGTTCCTCAAGCAAGCTGATGAGCCAGCTTATTGCCTATAATTTCTGTGTGGCCTGGCACTTCCACAACTGCCGACATCATGGCAAGTTCAGATAACGGAATGCGCTAATTGCGTGGATATGATTTCCACCAAATTCGTTCAATCTCAGTAACAAAAAGAATTGAGAAGCAAAGCAAAATTGCAAGTTGCGTGAACAACGCAAGCGATGTGAAATGCAGCCGAAGAAGTCGGAATACAGGGTAATAATAAACAAGTTAGATTAGAGTACAAGGGCCGGACTGTATATGTTCAATATAAGGGGCCAGTGAATATGTTCAGTATGATTGAACATATAAGGCAGTGTGTGCAGAAGCTTGTTCAGTACGATGAGCGAAGAGAGAGTAAAATAGTTACGACTTTCCCTTCGTGAGCTGGTGGTGCCACGGCGGGCATAACATTGATGTTGATCAACTATGAATTCGATGCTGATCAACTATTATATAATCAACTATGATCAGCTGCGCCCATCCTTGGAGCACGCCTGTGTTGTTTGGAACACCCACCAAAAGGTTTTAAAGGATAAACTGGAACGTATTCAAAGAATGGCCGCTGGTTTTATTCGGTCAAGATGCAGAAGAATGGACTAAATACTCAACACGTGTGAACTCGGGTTACTTGAAATTTGAAGATTGAAATCGAGATTAAAGCTTTTATTTCAAATACTCCAAGGGCATTCAAATATAAGAAAGTATAGATATATTCTCTCCCCGGGAAAAGGGAGCGCCAGAACAAATCAGACTAGAACAATCAGGCCTTATATGACGCACGTCTTGATGTGTTTCGCAACTTCTGTTTTCCGGATGTGATAGAATCTTGGAATGCTTTGCCAGCTGAGGTTGTTGAGCAAACGGATGTACATAAATTCGAACTATCCATTGATATTTTGTGTCGAGTGCGTCGAACTTAACGCTATATTCTGGTATGTATTTTATTGCATGCCCTCCCTGTATCGGCCCTCAAGCGAGGGTTATCAGTATCAATAAAAAAATTGAAAAGCCACTGACCGAAAGGTGGCCTCATCGGGCCCATCGTAGAGCCTCCCCACCATGGCATGGGTCCGACTCCAGTCAGGTCGGGCATCGAAGAATACGATGATTGCTCCGGTCGTGCTGGAAAGTACGGGTAGCCGCCCCATGATCTAGCTCCAGTGCCCAGTTCAGGAGCAGAAGCAGAGGCCCTGGCAGGGCCAAAATTAACCAGCGCCCCTGGTTGTCGCATCTTGTTCGCATAGGTCATCCGCCAGTAGCTGGGAGTTATGCAAGTATAACCATTTCAGAGTATGATAGTATTAGCGCACGGGCTTTCAGCTTCGGTGATCTTCAGCCTTAATTTGTCACATGCTCTGCAAAGCATTACTTTTTTCTCCTAAAAATTTTATGCAGTTCTAGAAGAGGCTTTTCTTTCCCTGGCACTCTGCTTCGGAACCCAAGCATGTACCCCGTCCAATGCAAGCAAAATTGAAAGCTAAAACTGATGTCTTCGAATTTTTTCTTGAAAATTTTATCTTAGCAGCAGCGGGATTAAATTGAATTTGCGACTTTTGACAAATTGAATTTTTCTGCGATGCCGCTTTCAGGTATAATATGATGAAGTCAAGGCTCGCGGAACCCCTTAGGTTTCGCGGAACATTGGATGGCGACGTTAGGCGAATTTGACGGCAGCTATTCTGAGCTTCTGTTATTTAAATGTACTAGATCCAATAGCGCATTTTCCAGCACGAAGGGCACACAACAGGCAGTTTTGGTGTTCCAGCATTGCATCGTCTTGTTAGCTGACTTATGAGCATCATTGTTTAAAATTCGCTATTCAATCTTGCGGCACATAAAATACAATAAAATGCTACTTATCTGCGCCTAAAGTGCGAGCCAAAGAACTTGCTTACGGTTACATTTGAGTGGGGCCATTCCTGTGCGCATTACTGAGGCAATATGAAACGGCAGTGCTACTGTTAGATGTCCTTACTCTCAGTGTTTTTAGTTGCCGTCTATATGTTATGATATGAAAGCCACAGAAAGTGAAGAAATCTCATGCGCGCTCATGGTCTAGTGTCATCTTCCCGAAGGCAATGACCTTACCTTGGTCTGCGGGAAGAGAGCTTGCCTAATCAGCCGCCGCCGAGTCTGAGGTCTCCGACCGCCTTCGGAGGATGCCTGGGAGTGAACGTGACGCGTAACTAACAAGACGCGACGTTCCTTAAGCAGCGTGACAATCCCTCCAAGGGCTATTTTTTTCTTCTTCTTCGCAAGGACGCCTTTCAGACGAAGATGACGCACTAGGACTCGAGGCCTGCTCTCATGGCATGTATTCACGAGAGTCGGCTACAGAATCCGCTGCAGAAGTTTTGATGATGCTGGTGACGTTCCTAACATCATGAGATTGTTTGAAAAGACTTACGCAAAACATAATAGCAAGGACGTCGAAAAATTAAAAAGATGGCGCCACGTGAGCATCCCAGAAACGACCGCAAAAAAGACGAAAAACTTCAACCGACAAACAATTGTCGGTTGCTAGGAACAGTCGCAACTCAAACACATAATTAGTACGAAGCACGAACAAGCCGAATATGAGTGATGTGCGCAAGGAAACACGAGAAAATCGGTTTATATTTGTTTAAAGGACGCTTTTTATATTTATATTTTTATATTTTAAAGGACGCTTTAAGAGCGTCCTTTAAACTGTTCATGTCGCTCTTCTATCCGAGGCGAGTGGACAACTTCGCCCGCCTGGGTTTTATTTATCATCGGCATAGCGCACAGCCAATAAAATAATCAACAGACGAGGAAGAGTAGATTACAAAAAAATAGGAAGTGCAAGGAGAGAGGAGTGGCACGAAAGAAAAAGCCTTCACCTCGCTCTCCGACGAACGCATGTCATGCAAAACGGGTAAATTGAAGCAGCATACACAATGTATTCAGTTGAAAATAAACAGCAAGAGGCGCATTCTAATCATTTTATCTGGCATAACCACAGTTAACTGCGCCACAAGTCGGACGGAACGCGAACACTTGTTGGCTACGTGCACTCACAGTGCGTGCTCCTGGTGGGCTTAGAGTAGCGACACTAGTGGTCAGGTAATGGATGAACAGTGGACTGTTTCTTATCGTGATACGTCTGCCCTAGGTGGTACATACGTGGCCAACACATTCAAATTCAAACAAGGATAAGTATGCGGCTGAATACGATTTCGGTGAGATATATAGTAAACGATTGCTTTAGAAAAAGAAAAAGAAAACAAATGTCAGTGCACCAATGCTGCAGAGATCTTAGCAGATGAATAGTTTAGGTTCGCACAAGTTTGTGTGGAGCATATTACGACTTCAAGAACCCAAGGTAAAAAGATTACGTAGCGTTCTTTGTTTGTATACTTAACAATAAAGATGACCCAAGATAGACCTTGCAAAATCTACAGTATTCTATACTGAGAATATTGCGGCGCCTATTTCTCGCATACACCGATATTATTTACTTCATGCTTGTGTGGCTGTAACAGGAAAAAAATACCACGAAATGGTCTTTACTGAAACTCGTATTAGACATCAGATATTAAGTTTGCTTATTTTGAAAACAACAGTGAAATTGGAAATTCTATTTACAGATTTTAACGAAGACTAAGGATTAATTGGACATGATGAAATCATATCTTTTTGTAACAGAAGGAAGAAACGAAAATCTGACGGTACAGCAAATCTTTTGTCTTCTTTGATCGCCGTTCATATAATACTAGTTTTCATGCGTTTATAGCTTACATTCATATGAATCAGCAGAAGAGAGAATTCATACGAAAGAACCGAGATTATCTCCTCGGATTCCGAGACCGCTTTACGGGAGGCAAACAATGTACTTTGTTCAGGCTTGCTGTGCGAGCACAAGTGAGAATACTAAGAGTCATGCCAGATGCGGTTGTGAAGACAGAAGTGAAGGCATTCAAAGTGGGTTCTTTAAGCCTTTGGGGTGGGATTTGTCTTATGCCGGGCTGTGAAGAATGTTTGGTTAAAAATCCACTCGAGACCGTACTTGTGTTTTGTAACGCCGAGAGGCATGTTCTTTGGTGCGTGGGTACTACGAATTTTATTTTAGTTTTTCTTAAATGTTTCGCCAAATTACGTAGCTTGTTGCTTAAACTCGCATTAAATTTATTGAACCTGCGTGGGCCTGAAACGTTCTTTGAAAAAAAAAAAACAACAAAAAAACAAAAACAAAAAACAAAAAAACAAAAACTGCTGACATTTTGTTCATGGCCAAGTTTCATCTATTCTATTGATGAAAATCATGCGCAGCTACTATCTTACTGTTCCAACTTTGTTTTACTGACACTTAATTGGAGGGCGTCCAAAATGAATGATGTTTAATAACCGAAAGGTTCAAAAAGAAGCTGAAGTGCTTTTAGCCTTTCAAGAAAGCCCAAGCTAAAATGGGATAAAATATTAGCATACAGAACTTAGGAAAAGGATGACTCACAAGACGGAGGAAACGCGAATTCTAGTCTTTTTATTCTTTTAGGCGTGGTTGTAATCGTAAATGATGTCAACTAGTGGTATGGACGGCATAATTTCATAAATTCAATGTAAAAAAAAATTCTGTTGTGAAATACGCAGTTGGATGAGTTTCATGCATGTTAATAGAAAGAAGGTAAGGTAAGGTGAACCGTTGCAAAGTGGACACCTCAACCGTGCCTAGAGGGAAGGAATGAAAATGGGAGCAGTAGATGAAGAGAAAATGAAGGGTTGTGGTGAACGGTATAGAATAATTTGGATAACCTGGGGTTCTTTAACGTGTCATTTCAGATCTACATTGCTTTAGCCAGCCATATTGTCGATCTTGCGTCTTCGGTCGCTGCCAAATAACGCCCTGCGAGCTTTGATTTCGGCCGCGTTGCCCATCTTTTGTTCGCTTAAAAGTTTTCTCACCTGAAGTGAGGGTGTCATCGCGCCTGCTGTCAAAGGTGTGCGCCTCGAAGAAGAGTGAACATCTGCGTGCCTTTATACCTCCATTACGTAGACATTAAGATTAATGCCTGCGCAAAAATATTTCGCTTATTTTATCTGCAAGTTGCATTCATATGACCCTTTTAGTTTGCAAAATTTTAATATACTCCACTTGCTCACCACTTCCACTTCCTCAATGCCTTCCACTTCCAGTTCTCCACTTCCACTTGCTCAATGCCAGCATGGTACACCAGATAAGAATATCTTCACTTGCCATTTAAGAGGTATTAAGAAATCGTTCACAAGAAGCTGAGCACAAACGTAGCAGCATCTCAGGAAGGTTCATTCGGATCGTGCTTTCTATTTTTTGTTGCATGCAAGAACACTCCAACCTTCAAATAACAAGAAGTACTTATACAAATCTAGAATACTCGTTCAGTGTAATGCCGCAGTCTGCAACTCCTCTGAGACATCCTCGCTGCCTGTGCTCGAAATCATCCTTTGATAGCAGGAGCACCATGTTTGAATGTCATCACTTTTTCGCACTACTGCAGCTTAACAAACTATTACTAACAGTCAATAACGCTAACCCGGAAGTAGAAGAGAACACCCTATGGACAGCTCTCTGCCAAATAGCTCTCTTCTGAAAACTAAAGAAAACTGAAGAAACATAGTATATTCCTCGTTAGCCACCAACATTATCGTCGTTCCACGAATTCAACTCGCCGAATTGCCGGTAGTGCCCAGTGATGTTAGGAGGCGTGACAAGTGTGAGGAAGAAAAAAAAAAGAAGAAAAGCGCGCAGGTGACTGGTCATAACTGTTTTGACAGCAGCTGAAAGGACTCGGGAATCCGCGTACTTGAAAAGATTACGCTGTGTGCAGGCACTCACTGCAAGAGCGCGCAATATATTGCAGTGTCCGAAATCTCTGCACTGCCGGCACTCTTCCACTGCAGCTGGCGCCAAGGAACAATAACAATAAATGTTTTTTTTTTTCCTTTCACGCTGACATTGCGATCTTAAAAGAAAGAGTGAGAGGGAGAAATAAGCTTGTTCTGCATGGAGGAAGGGTGTCAGCGTGCCGTTCATTTCTCCACGCTCATTTTGTCTGACAGCCAACCACGCCGGAAACACTTCGGCGACTGCGAAAACTTCATTTGTCAGGGCAAAGTACCGTTTCCTGACGAACACTCAGTGCAGCATTTTGTGCGGAATCACTGAGTGAAGGTGTTTTTCTTGGAACAATGTTGGTACGAAAGCCAGCGCCCAAAACAGCGCCCGAGAGAACAGGACACGAGAAAACAGTATACGTCAAAACAGACACAAAAAACAATGCAGCCACAAAACAGCACATGAAAAGAAAGATCAGCATGTCGGCAAAATAATGCCCAGAAAAAGCAGAAAGACGACAAGACAACGCAGCACGGTATGGTGCAGCGATGCGGGAGTGGTGAATTTTAGTCATAAGCGTTAACGATGAAGAACAACCCATGTGACATGGTAGCGCCATTCGGAGTTAGAGATTGCTGTTATCATTTCGCCGTGCCGAAAAAAAAAAGCCTCTAGGAGATTTCAAAAGCTTGTTTTTAACCTTTGATGTTTTAAGATCTCATGCAAAAAAAAAAAAAAAGAGATGATAGTAAAAAAAAAATAACAAGATAATGAACTTACCCTCGGGATATTTATAGACTACAGTAAGGCCTTTGAGTACTTAAACCATAGTTTATTGTCAAGTAAACTTCACACATATGGAATTCGTGGCTTGACACTTTCACTGTTTGAGTCATACCCAAGTGGTCGAAATTACTCTGTAGCCCTCCACTACGGCTCCTCTTCCTCTTTTTCCACTTTCACTCCCACCTTCTTTCCTACCCTCAAAGACACTGGCTGCTTGCGATTACATTTCTCCCTTCTCAGCTGAAGAGTTAATGCTGGCGCACGTCAGATCATCTGTTGCCCACGGCGGGGTGAATGAAAGTAGAGAATCCTTTTGGCCTGGACAGTGTCGCTACTAAAATTAAAAGCTGGCTACTGCCAGCGCCAAGGAGAAGGACTATGAACATAAGCAGAATGAAAAGATTTAAGTAACAGACTTGTGATAAGATCCAATGGCCTGGTAGCTAATACAACGTTAAGGTATTGAACGGTGTTGTCTTAAAATAATAAAATAAGTATTAGATACAAGAAAAAACGGCAAAAAGAGTGAAAATTGCTGCTTCCGTTGTCTGCATATATATATATATATATATATATATAAAGACAATTAAAGGGATTGCGGAAACTACAAACCGCTATCTCTCATATCTACACTTGCATACATTTCGGGAAAACATATTCACCTTTCATGCAGGTGTGTTACGAAAAATATTCCTGAAATAACCCAACACATTACGGCTACACAAGAGAAAGAAGCACAACTGGAGTTTTTAGAAATTTTAGATTAAACCAATTGCACAATTGGAAATAATCACGATATACGGACAGAAACGTTTGATACTAATGTCTACGAACCAGTGTTACAAAATTATGACATTCAAGTTCTGAAGTACAGTTCCATTGGCTTTCTGGGCTATTTTATAAATAAAGCACAGTTTGTTGGATTGAGACCAAATATATAGAAATATATATAGAAATTTATAAAAACTTATAGAATTCGCATTTCCGCAGGGAGCTACACTGTTGCCATTGATATTCAATATTTAGATATAATTATGAAGTTTTGATATTAGCATCAATAACATCCCAATACGCAGGAGATGGTCCAATAATTCTAGATTTGCACCGTCGCTCTAGTCATCTCAGGTTTCTGCTCAGGACGTAATCTTTTTCAGAAAGACACATTCCAGGTAATGAACTGGCTGGTACACATATCAATATTTGAAATACACAATAACCAAACCTTATATTCTTTAAACACCCTCACAAACTAAATGTCATAATTGAGACCCCTCTTCCACACTCCTTATTGTAGTCCTTGCATTTGTCCTTTTCCGGTCAATTTGTGCAGTTAGCAGCGGGCTGTCCTGAGGTGAAATTATTTGAAATAAAACATCTCACTGGCGCAAGTGAATTTCAAACCAAGGCCGTCGCGAACAGAGCAGATTCGCTGGCCACTGCATTAGACAACCACGCCATCACCGCTTCACGAATATCCTTCAGAACGCTCAGCTTTCTATTAGATTTGGACATTAAATCGTTACTATTTTTCCTTCATTAAGTAGAGAAAATGATAATAATAATATTAATAATAATAACAACTTTATTTACCATCAACGCTTATAATAAGTATTATAAAAGCTGCCTTACGGGAGCTTGACAAGGCCTCAAGCTCCCCACTTTGGCAATGGTACATCAGCGGTCACATCATCACAGTTGCTAAAAACATTTGGGAAGCAAATATTCAATGTATTATAAATATTAGCGGGCAGAAATAAAAAAAGCAAACAAACAAAAACACAACACTGCCTGATGCATACAATTCATTGTTTTGGATTAAGGAATACGGGAAATAAATACATACCACAAGCAATACATTCACAGCAATGCATAGCACAGAAATAGATAGCGGAAGCATATGAAAGAGACAAAAACCGTTGGCAGAAATGTTCACATCTGAAAGCAATTAAAAAAAAAAAAAGAGCAAAGTTTGCTGAGCAGCCTCTAACTCGCCAGACGTTCCATTCTGTTTATACAATAAATCATCACCTTGTTGCTTTAACTAATAAAAAAGAGCAGAAATTCTAACCGACGCTGCCGTATGGGTTGTTTTTAATTCTTCGCAGTTCAGTTCAGTTCAGTTCAGGCGTTCAGTCGTGTCCGACTCTTCGTGACCCTATGGACCATGTCACGCCACGCTTTCCGGTCTCTCACTATCTTCTTAACATCACATAGCTTCATCTGCAATAATGCCTCGAGAATGCCATCTAACCATCGCGTTCGCTGCCTACCCCTTCTCCGGCGACCCTCAACCTTTCCCAACATCAAATCTTTCTCCAGCGACTCCTCTCTTCTCATCAGATGACCAATATATATATATATATATATATATATATATATATATATATATATATATATATATATATATATATATATATATATATATATATATATATAAAGGAAATTAAAGGGATTGCGGAAACTACAAACCGCTATCTCTCATATCTACACTTGCATACATTTCGGGAAAACACATTCACCTTTCATGCAGGTGTGTTACGAAAAATATTCCTGAAATAACCCAACACATTACGGCTACACAAGAGAAAGAAGCACAACTGGAGTTGCAGTTACGACTATGGTAACTCACCGCTCCCATAGAGTTGCACCGTATTGCGCTGCGTTGTTTTGTCGTCTTGCTGTTTTTGCGCATGCGGTTTTTTTCGCCGTGATGTTTTTTTTTCATGCGCTGTTTGTTTGCTGTCCTGTTATTTTCGGTATACTGTTTTGACGGATGCTGTTTTTACGCGTGCTGTTTTGTCATTGCGCTGTCGTTTGCGTCATTTTCAATGAACGCTATTTGCCATGCGTTATTTATTTAGAAATATAGATACGATGGACTGAACACTCGACAGTAATACAGCAAGCGGCGGAAAGGCAGCAAAAAAAGAAAAAGAAGAAAGAAAAAAGAACTAATGTGGAGAAAACAAAAAAGCTGGCTGGCTGGACAGTTATTGCTGTGTAACCCGAGATTCAGATACATCTATGAGAGTATTTTCATGCAATCATCATCAGAACTATTGTCACTATTGGCCTGGCTCCGCCAGTTGCAAAGCAATGCCTCCCTTATCTTTCCAATTAACCTGACCCTGCACTATATAGCCTGCGGCCGCCTTATCTTCACAGCATTCCCAATCTCATCAGCCTACTTCACTTTCTGCCGTCCCGGCAGCGCTCGCTTTTTCTTGGCAGCCACGGCGTTTCCGTTAATGAGCATCCATTATCTTCCCTTTTGATTACACGCACTGCCCGCGCTCATTTAGTCTTGAGTGCGAGTAGAATGGCCATTAACTCGCTTTCATTTCCGGACCCAATCTGGTCGCTTCCTTGCTCTGAAGGTGGCAATTTTCATTTCGTGGACCTCATTTTAACGTGAGCCCCGCCGCGGCGCCTCTCTCCTTTCTTTTGTTTCAGGACCATCAAGTGCAGCATGGTGCAGTTACCTTTTGTAGATTATATATAATGTTTAAGCATGATGTCGGGTTCACTGAATTCTGGTAAAGTCTGATAATTGTTTGTGAATATGTGCTTGGCTCTACTCGTTTACGTTCTGGGCACCTCGTCCAAAGCGGGTATAACATGGCTTCTTCAAGAGGAGTAATTGATTAGCTGGTTTCTCATAGACCAATGATTATGACGATCTGTCACAATCCTGAAATTGATGAAAAAATTGATGAAAAAAAAAACAATACTACCCATATCTGGCCTAACCGAAAACAGAGCGATACACTTATTATGCAAGAAGTTGCGCGTTATTTAATCATTTAACAGTATAGATTCATGTGGCGAGGTTAGCCCGCTGGAGTTGAAGCTAATGGCCCATAGCACGCTGAAGGTTGAGAGAACTTTCCTTTCATGAGGCCCTGAGAAGACCTACTGCATTGACACAGACAATGCAATGCGCCATGATGTTAGCAATGAACACATGCGGAGGTCGAGGGAAGGATGTAAACCACGCATGCCGTTTCACCATAAAAACAGCGCTAAGACTGAAAAAGAAGACACGCAAACAAATGTGCATCTTGTGTTTGTGTGTTCTTCATTTTTTTATTCATGTTAAGAAACCATTAGTGCGCTAGGTACTGAAATGTGGCCCGCAGTGGTTATTGAGTGAGTAGGGGGTGCTCGACTGCTGATCCCGAGGACACAGGTTCGATGCCTGCCATAGCGGCCGCATTTCGATGAATGTGTAACGCAATACATGTGTGCATACTCTGCATTGTAAGTTCACATTAAAGATGGAGATGTGACTAAGTTATCAGGAACCCTCCAATCCGGCGTCGCTCATAGCCGCCGTCGCTCTGGAACGTTAAAAGCTATAAACAAAACCACACTAAACCAAACTCTCTTTGGGCTGAAACTTTTTCGCGGCACTCTTTGTCAATGAAAGCGGTTGAACTTAAATTGCGGACAACGCGACATGCTAAAATTTTACAGCGTTATGCATACATGAATATTGTTTAGTCTGCTACTAGTGCTATGACAAAAAACATCCCTCCACTATCGGTGCTAGTACTGGTGCTGCTGCTGCTACTACTACTACTAACGCTACGACCACCACCACCACTATTCTACTACAACAACAACAGCAACAACAACAACAACAACAACAACAACAACAACAACAACAACAACAACAACAACTACTACTACTACTACTACTACTACTACTACTACTACTACTACTACTACTACTACTACTGCTACTACTACTCCTCCTCCTCCTCCTCCTACTACTACTACTACTACTACTACTATTACTACTACTACTACTACTGCTACTGCTACTATAGTAATACTACTGGATGGTTTGGTTTGTAGAGTTCAATGTCACAAAGCGAATTCAGGAAATTTCGACCACCTTGGATTCTTTAACGTGCACTGACATCGCACAGCACACGAATATCATTCCGTTCCGCGTCTATCGAAACGCAACCGCAGGCGGTCGGGATCGAACGGGTACTCCTGCACAGTAATAGCTACGGCATCTTGCCACTGCATCACACCACCGCGGCGCGGCAACTACTACTACTACTACTACTACTACTACTACTACTACTACTACTACTACTACTACTACTACTACTACTACTACTACTACTACTACCACCACCACCACTACTACTGCTGCTGCTGCTGCTGCTACTGCTACTACTACTACTACTACTACTATTACTACTACTACTACCACTACTACTAATAATAATACCATCACACTACGGCTACTACTAGTACTACTATTACCACCACTACTGGTGCTACTACTACTACTACTACTACTACTACTGGTGCTACTACTACAACTACAACAACTACTACTACTACTACTAGAACTACTACTACTACTACTACTACTACTACTACTACTACTAATACTAATACTACCACAATTGCTACCACTACAACTATTATTACTACTACTACTACTACTACTACTACTACTACTACTACTACTACTACTACTACTACTACTACTGCTACTACTACTATTACTACTACTGCTACTACTACTAATACTACTTTTGAAGCAATTGTAGCCGTCTGCATACATTCGCACAACTCCTAGCTCTTGAAGTCAAGTCCAGCTTTTGTGGATGTGCTTATTCACACATGCAAGACAAAAAGGACGCGGTTAATTGGAGGGGTATCGAGAGACCGTTGACCTGCAATGGGCGTAGTAAGGCTGTTGATGACAAGTATGCAAGCATCAACTCTCAGATGAATCTAGAGGGAAGTTAAAGGTTTAGCAAACGCATCATGACAACCAACTCTTGTAGTTATTGGGACTTTGGCGAGCGTGGAATGCTGTCCCGGAGTCACCGCTTATGCAGCTGATCTTCATTATTGGGGCGGAACTTTGCTGACCTTCGCTGAGGATGACGCTCAAGATCTACGCGTAATGCCTGATTGCGCTGTTTTGTTCCAGTAAGCTTGATCTGCCGGCATCCAGCGGTTACCCTGAAAACCATTGACAATGCGAGCTTGTACAGTGTCGGGTGTCGGGTGTCTGGAGCCAGCGTGTCGCCGACGAACATGTGCCGAGTATAAGCGCAGTGAGGAGTGCCGGCGGCACCCCTCACAAGGCGCATGCAGGAGTGCCAACACAGTCATGGCGGGCTAGCTGCCTTTGTTTTATAAATGCTCGCAGCACACAATAAATATTTTCGTAATTTCATAAAGTAGAGCTCTTCGTTATCACTGGTGCCAGTTACCTCCTTGAGTGACGCAACTACATCCTGAAGTACATTGTGCAAGGGTATGTTTGTTTGAATTTTACTAAGTGCATCAGCTTGCAGATAGAGAAATACGAGTGTTTGGCTGCGGCAGTAGTGATAGGTTCTCAGGGGGGGAATTCTATAACGCTCTCAATTTCGCTCTCAAGTTGTAGAGCGTGACGTCAAATTGACGCGGCTTTCACGTGACCTTAAGACGTCAATCGTGACGGATTACGGAATCGACCAATTGCCAGCGACTCGTAGCATGACTCCGCCCCTGAGGTCCCCGTTCCGCGGTCGTGCCTACTGCTACACATTTGTCGCAACGCTAGCCGAGGCCGACGAGGGACCGTCTCCTAAGTTTTTATGAAACGGCGCAGTTAATACGCAGTAAATAAAATTAATAAATATTTATTCTGCTGAAGAACTGTATTTACAACTAACTAACATGAAGCATAAGGAGATACGTTTTATGCTTCGCAATTAAATTTGCTCTTTAGTAACTTTTTGTCTCCGCGAGGGCACGCTGACGGTGTCAAAGAGGGCACATGGCGGCTTGCCAGAAAACAGCTGATTCCTCGGCTAGTTGCTATTTTCCGTGCGTCGCCTGAAATCGAGGTCCTGTGCGGATGTCGTGAGCAGCTGGAAAAATCCGATTGAAAACAATGAAGGCTACGAACCTGCAGTGATCAGCGTGGTGAAAGCGTTGGGCATGAAAATCGACGAAGTCATCAGCTTACTGAAGAGTGTCAGCGTTGTCAAACAGTGTTTACTATCGATGGCAAGAGCGACGAGTGGGAGGTATGTGGTCTGCTGTTCTGTTTGTTTAAAAGAAAATACAAGAAGATCATGAAGGCTACATTACTGTGTTTGCCGACAGAGGAACGTTTGCACTTGCAGTAAGGCAGGTGGCAGCTACTATGCTAGAGTTAGCAATTGCAGTGCGGGAAACGAGATCCGACACACGACCCTCCACTACGGACTCCTCATGCAAGCCACGGTGACAGTCACTCCTGTGCTTCGCAGCCAGTTGACTTCGGCCACATCGGGCTCCGTTCCCGATATTCCGTTGATGTTTTGATGTTGATTGTTTAGTCTCTATAAGGTACACAAACTGTGATATTAATGCTTCCTTTGGTGTGTTCAGAGAAATAAAATACTTCATTCAGAAATTTGATATAGTGACCGAGGAGAGGACGAGCTTGTTCAGCCAGGTCTGGACAGGGATGTGCAGTATGTTGTATTTCGCGCAGCAGGTTGTGTTTGTTAGTGGCACATTGTTGAACGGTATCCCCCCCCCCCCCCCCCCTTTTCGACGGGAAAGACAAACACATCACGCAAGCTTGGTGCGCGATGCCGGAGGCGAGCTGGTGAATCTGCTAAATTTCCCTAGTCTTATAAACAAGAGGCCCACCAGTGAGGTGTGCAGATTACCTCGAAGGCGAAGAATGTGTGCTAGTTTTGAAGTGTCATCATGGAGTGTGT
Organism: Amblyomma maculatum; assembly: GCF_055883805.1. Classification (NCBI taxonomy): domain Eukaryota; kingdom Metazoa; phylum Arthropoda; class Arachnida; order Ixodida; family Ixodidae; genus Amblyomma; species Amblyomma maculatum. Next base: position 329,870,061 of record NC_139344.1, read on the forward strand.
GCAGTGTTTCAAAAAGATGTTCATTTTACACACATTCCTCATTCTATTACCTTTCCATGTTGTGTGCATTATGTACAAACCATTTCAATTGAAAAGCCAGTTTGCACAAAAAATGCTTTTTCTGATTATTTGGTGAAAACAACTTGGAAAATAAATTCCAAGGTCAAAAGTAGGTGACAATTAAGTAAAGAGGTGCTTATCACATGGTTATGGTGTATGAAAGAGCGCTGAACACGGGTTGAGGGGAGCCTCAGTTTGAAAGCCGAGCCCACATTTCGATTTTGGTTGGTTGGTTGGTTTGTGGGGTTTAACGTCCCAAAGCAACTCAGGCTATGAGAGACGCCGTAGTGAGGACTCCGGAAATTTCGACCACCTGGGGTTCTTTAACGTGCACTGACATCGCACAGCACACGGGCGTCTTGCTTTTCGCCTCCATTGAAAAGCTGCCGCCGAGGCATTTTGGCTAGCAAACCAAGGTTCCTCCTCAACCCTTGTTTAGTGCTGTTTTGTATTGAGTAGCCATCTTATTTCCCTCGTTCTACCATGTTTATGGTGAAAAATATTTTTGAACGCTGATGTCTTAGCTGCCTCTACTGTCTTAAAGCTGCTCAGCAGTCCCCTTGCAGTTTTACACGTTTTATTAGTGTACATAACATCTGCTCACAAATTGCCTTAATAATGTATGTGTGATGCTTATTTTATTTTCACTAGAATTTTGTAATCATTCAGCAATCATTGTGGGCACTGCAGCCTAGTATTTGTACACCATTCTCCTAACAGCTGTTACAGCATTTAGCACTGCGAGCAAGATCTCTAGTAGTATACCATCCAGCTGGCATTTTTACTTCTGATATGTAAGCGTTTTGCACACTGCACCATGCATACAGTACCTATTTGTATAGGTAGCTTCAATATGTTGAAAGGGAGCGGCTTCTTTGAGCCCGATAATTATTCTGCAATATACGTGTCAATGTTGTATGGTCATTGTACATCAAGGTAAGTGTGCTGGTATGTATGATGTCTCTTTCTCAATAAAAACACTCGAGTGAAATACAGCGGCCAAGAAATAAGTGCTTCTACTGAGTATATGTGGCAGTAAAAAATCTTTGGTGCCATTTTCTGATTCCAATAAGCGTCATGGATATTTATTACCTTGCTGTAACGCTACGCTTTTCGGTTTAAGTATGTTTACCACACAGCTAGTGACCACAGCCAACTGTGCCAGGCTGCAAGGTGATAGCAGAGAAGGGACAGCAAGTTGGGTCTGGGATGACTTGGCATTGGTGTAAGCAGCCATGACTCCAGTGGGTAGTCACTGTCTCCTGCATAACCAAACAATGACATCCACTTAAGTCCGCCTTTTGCATGTTCTAGTATACAATCAAAGATCCATACCAACTAGCCCGCAGTGAGGTGGTAAACATTCACAGGAATGTTGGCAACGTGTCACAGGGCTGTCCAAGCAAGCATCATTGTAAGGATAGCCTTGTAGCTTTACAGTGATATAAACAAAAATGTGTTAAGATTACCTGCACAACACAAGCGCTACGGTTTCTTAGGCAGTAAAGAGATTTCAAACATTGAATATTTGGTTCCTGGTGCCATAACACTAAATTTGTACATTAACAAGCATTCATATGCATAACTATAGTCCGTCTTATGCATGCAGCTTCAGCGAATTCAGACAATCGATCACTCGCCGAAATACAAGTCAGCTTCTCTGTAAGGCTCGTAATCCAACCAAAGGGTCTCGTTGTCACACAACAGACTTCTAGTTCTTGCTGAAATGAAAAGAAGCAGGCGCTTTTTGCAGCGTACTCACACTTTCGAGTAGCGAACGTGTCGTAGGGAGGGAGCGTAACGAATGGGGGCAAGGCACTACAATCCCTAGTCCCTTCGTTCTGTATTTTGAGGTATATACAGGTATTGAACTTTCGTCAGGTGTCGCTGGGTAATCTCGAAGACAACAGCTGGAAAGAAAAGAGATCTTTCCTCTGTTCGTTTTTTAACATTGCGAGGGGGAACG